>NC_090387.1:72098123-72439373 GCF_036365525.1 Heterodontus francisci
TTTCAGATTTCCAGCATCCGCAGTATTTTGCTTTTATTTTAGTGATGGTAGAGGGTTGTTTTTGCGATTGGAAGCCTGTGACCAGTGGCGTGCCACAGGGATCGGTGCTGGGACCCTTGCTGTTTGTAGTGTAGGTTAATGATTTAGATGTGAATATCGGAGATATGATCATTAAGTTCACGGATGACTCTAAAATTGGTGTCGTAGTGAGGAGGATAGCATTAGATTGCAGGGCGATTATAGATAGGCTGATAAGATGGGCAGAGCAGTGGCAGATGGAATTTAATCCTGAGAAGTGTGAGATTATGCATTTTGGGAGGACTAACAAGGCAAGGGAATATACAATGGATAGTAGGCCCCTAGGAAGTACAGAGGGTCGGAGGGACCTTGGTGTACTTGTCCATAGATCACTGAAGGCAGCAGCACAGGTAGATAAGGTTGTTAGGAAGGTATATGGGATACTTGCCTTTATTAGCCGAGGCATAGAATATAAGAGCAGGGAGGTTATGATGGAGCTGTATAGAATGCTGGTTAGGCCACAGTTGGAGAACTGTGTACAGTTCTGGGCACCACACTATAGGAAGGATGTGATTGTACTGGAGAGGGTGCAGTGGAGATTCACCAGGATGTTGCCTGAGCTGGAACATTTCAGCTGTGAAGAGAGACTGGATAGGCTAGGGTTGTTTTCCTTAGAGCACAGAAGGCTGAGGGGGGGGGGGGGGGGGAACCTGATTGAGTTATACAAAGTTATGAGGAACATAGATAGGAAGAAACTTTTTCCCTTAGCGCAGGTGTCAATAACCAGGGGGCATAGATTTAAGCTAAGGGGTAGGAGGTTTAGAGCAATATAGATTTGAGGAAAAAAAATTTCACCCAGAGGGTGGTTGGAATCTGGAACACACTACCTGAAGAGGTGGTGGAGGCAGGAACCCATAACATTTAAGAAGTATTTAGATGAGCACTTGAAACACCATAACATACAAGGCTACAGGCCAAGTGCGGGAAAATGGGATTAGAATAGATAGGCTTGATGGCCGGCATGGACACGGTGGGCCGAAGGGCTTGTTTGTGCTGTACAATTCTGACACCCAGGTCCCTTTTTTTTTTTTTACATCTACACTTTCTAATCTCTGAAGAGTCACTGACCTGAAAGGTTGACTCTGCTTCTCTCTCCACAGATGCTGCCAGACTTGCTGAGTATTTCCAGCATTCTTGTTTTTACTTCAGATTTCCAGCATCTGCAGTATTTTGCTTTTATTTTTCTTTCTAATCTCATGGCATTTAAGAAATACTTTGCACATTTGTTTCTCCTACCAAAATGGATAACCTCACATTTTTCCACAATATATTCCATCTGCCACGTTCTTGCCCACTCACTAACTCTGTCCAAATCCCTTTGAAGCTGCTTTGCATTTTCCTCACAACGCATTCCCACCTTAGTTTTGTCATTTGCGAACTTGGAAATATTACATTTGGTCCCCACATCCAAATCATTGATATATTGTGAACAGCTGGGGCCCAAGTACTGATCCTTACAGTACCCCGCCAGTCACTGCCTGCCAATGTGAGAATGACCTGTTTTTTTTCTGACTGCTTTCTGCCTGTTGACCAATCCTTAATCCATGCCAGTCTGTTACCTCCTATCCCATGTGCTTTAATTTTGCTAACCAACCTCCTGTGGGAGACTTTATCAGAAGCCTTCTGAAAATCCAAGTATACTACGTCCACCGACTCCCCTTTATCAATTCTGTTAGTAATATCCTCAAATTCCAACAAGTTCGTCAAACATGATTTCCCATTCATAAATCCATGTTGACTATCCCCAATCAGATTATTATCCAAGTGTCGATTTATCACGTCCTTTAGAATAGATTCTAGCATTTTCCCTACTTCTGATGTAAGGCCAACAGGTCTGTTGTTCCCTGTTTTCTTTCTCCCTCCCTAACTTAAATAGTGGTGTGACATTTGCTACCTTCCAATCTGCAGGAACTGTTCCAGAATCTGTAGAATTTTGGAAGATGATCACCCATACATCCACTATCTCCATAGCTACCTCTTTCAACACTCTGGGATGTAGAATATCAGGTCCTGGGGACTAATCAACCTTCAGCCCCATTCATTTCTCCAATACAACCTTCTTACTAATTACCTTCAATTCCTCATTCTCCCTTGGCTCTCTAATTCTGGGAGATTTTTTGTATCTTCCTCAGTGAAGACAAGCACAAAGTAATCATTTAGCTTCACTGCCATTTCTCTGTTCCCCATTATAAATTATCCTAACTCTGCCTGTAATGGACCCACATTTGTCTTAACCAAACCTTTCCTTTTTATGTACCTATAGAAGCTTTTACAGTCCGTTTTTATATTTTTTGCTAGTTTGCATTCATATTCTGTTCTCCCTTTCTTTATCAGTTTCTTTGTCCTCCTTTGCTGTATTCTAAAATCCTCCCAATCCTCAGGTTTACTATTTTTGGCAACGTTATAGCTTTTTCTTTTAATCGTATACATTCCTTAACTACTTTTGTTATCCACGGTTGACTGCTGTGTTTTGGGGTTTTTGTGCCTTGAAGGAATGTATAGTTACTATAAACTACAGTTTTTTTTTTGAAGACTATCCATTATCTATGCACTGTCATACCTTTTAATGTATTTTCCCAATATACCTTAGCCAATTTGCCCCTCAAAGCTTCATAATTTCCTTTGTTCAAATTTAACACCTTGGCTTCAGATTTGAATTACCTCACTTTCAAACATAATGTAAAATTCTATCATTTTATGGTCACTCATCCCTAAAAGATCTTTTAGAACAAGATTATTAATTAGCCTTCTCATTACATAATATTAGATCTGTTCTCTAGTCGGTTCCTCAACATACTGCTCTAGATAACCATTCCTAACACACACCAGAAACTCATCCTGCATAGCATTAGTGCTCATTACGTTTACCCAGTCTATATGCAGATTGAAGACAATCTGGATTACTGTATTACCCATGCTACATGCTTCTCTAATCTGATTAATACCAGGCCCCACACTACCACTTCTGTTCGGTGGCCTATAAACAACTCTGACTAATGTTTGCTGCCCCTTGCTGTTTCTTAGCTGCACCCAAACAGATTCCACATTTTGTTCTTCTGATTTGAGATCCTCTTTTATTATTGTACTGATCTCATCCCTTATTATCATTATAACACCTTTTTTCCTGTCCTTCTGAAATTTTGCAAAACCATGAATATTCAGTTCTCAGTCTTGGTCACCCTGTAACCACATTTCTGTCATGGCAATTCGATTATACTCATTTACATCTGTTTGTGCCTTTAAATCATCTACCTTCTTGCAAATTCTGCTTGCATTCAGGTCGTCTTCTTTGGCCTCCTTGTCTCTAGAGACAATGGGTAAGCGCCTGGAGGTGGTCAGTGGTTTGTGGAGCAGCGCCTGGAGTGGCTTTAAAGGCCCATTCTAGAGTGACAGACTCTTCCACAGGTGCTGCAGAAAAAATTGTTTGTCGGGGCTGTTACACAGTTGGCTCTCCTCTTGCGCTTCTGTCTTTTTTCCTGCCAACTGCTAAGTCGCTTCGACTCGCCACACTTTAGCCCCGCCTTTATGACTGCCCGCCGGCTCTGGTGATCGCTGGCAACTGACTCCCACGACTTGTGATCAATGTCACAGGACTTCATGTCGCGTTTGCAGACGTCTTTAAAACGGAGACATGGACGGCCGGTGGGTCTGATGCCAGTGGCGAGCTTGCTGTACAATGTGTCTTTGGGGATTCTGCCATCTTCCATGCGGCTCACATGGCCAAGCCATCTCAAGCGCCGCTGACTCAGTAGTGTGTATAAGCTGGGGATGTTGGCTGCCTCGAGGACTTCTGTGTTGGAGATATGGTCCTGCCACCTGATGCCAAGGATTCTCCGGAGGCAGCGAAGATGGAATGAATTGAGACGTCGCTCTTGGCTGACATACGTTGTCCAGGCCTGGCTGTCATAGAGCAAGGTACTGAGGACACATAGAGTGCCATTAACCTTGTCTTGACATTCTGCATTCTAAACCTAGTTGATGCTTGCCTTTGTTTCACCTGCTTTCATATGTCATTTGCTACTTTTCTACCTCCTGTTACCAGTTTTACTTCCTTCCAGTTTGAGTTACCCCTCAGGTTCTCATCCCCCTGAGAAGCCAGTTTAAACCCTCCCCAACAGCACTAGCAAATCTCCCTGCGAGGATATTGGTTCCAGTCCTGTTGAGGTGTAGTCTGTTCATCTTGTACAGGTCCCAATGCCTCAGAAATCTGATGCCCTCCCGCCTACACCAATTCTCCAGCTGATCAGTCCTCCTATTCCTATGCTCATTAGCACGTGGCACTGGGAGTAATCCTGAGATTATTGCTCTGCAGGTCCTGCTTTTTAATTTCCTTCCTTACTCCCTAAAATCTGCTTTCAGGACCTCATCCCTCTTCCTACCTATGTCATTGGTTTCAATGCGGGCCACGACCTCTGGCTGTTGACAGTCCACAGAAGGATGTCCTGCGGCTGTTCGATGACATCCTTGACCCTGGCACCAGGGAGGCAACATACCATCCTGGAGTTACGTTTACTGTCACAGAAATGCCTGTCTGATCCCCTGACTATCGAATCCCCTCGATATTGCTCTTCCACTCCTCTTCCGCCTGTCCTGTGCAGCTGAGCCATCACTGGTGCCACAGACTTTGCTCTGGCTGCACTCCTGAGTAGCCATCGCCCTCACCAAGATCCAAAATGGAAAACTGATTATCAAGCAAGGTAGACTCAGGGGACTCCTGCACTGCCTGCCTGGTTTTCCTAGACTGCTTGGCGGCCACTCATTCCCTCTCTGCCTGCATGCTCCTAGCCTGCGGTGTGATCATCTCCCTAAATGCGGTGTCCTCAAAGTCCTCTACCTCCGTCGCTCAAGTTCCAGAACCTGGAGCTCCAGTTTCTGCAGCAGGTCACTCTTTCTGCCGATGTGTTCGTCCAGGACACATGCGTCCATGACGTCCCACATACTGCAGGATGTACATTCCACTTGGCCGAGCTGACCTGTCCTACTGTAACTTTAAAAACTATTTATTACAATTAGAATAACTTACCAATTACTCACCAGTCAGCTTTTTCCCCTGCACTGGAGAGAGGCAGCTGAAAAAAGGTAGAGAGAAAGGAGCCCCTCCCTCAATGAATTCCCACATGAGCCAACTCCCACTTTACACTCTGTGCACTCAAAGTAGCTCTCAGTGCAGACAAATTTATCTTAATTTATAGTTCCCCTCCTTACTGAACTCCCTCCCTTACCAAACTCACTTCACATTTCTGTGCCCTCCAGCACAGTGCAGACAAGCAGTCCCCTGAATTTATGCTCCCTGTAAACAATGCTGTGTCAGCTCTGCTGGAGCTCAGAAACCTGTTTAAGCTAGCTACCTAATTAACTAGCTGTAGCTACTGAGAGCTTGTATATCCCTGTTTAAAGCTACGAAACCTAACTTTCCTCTTAACTTAAACAGTAATTTCAATTAATTGCTAAATGTAAATAAAACAAAAACTAGACTTCTGCGAGATTAACCTTTAAGTTCCACTCACTTACCAAACTCCCTACTTCATGTGCCTTCCAGCAATATTCAGTGCAGACCCCTGCAATCCTAAACAGTAGCATTGCACTCAAGTATTTTTAATTAAGTAGAAGAGCGTACCAGTAACTTCACCTCCAAGTTAGCAGATTATGTCAAAATAATAGTTTATGCAGTGCAAGGTATGTAAATGCTTCAGGAGGATCCAGACGATTTGGGGAGCTGAACAGATAATTGCCAAATGGAATGTAATGTAGGTAAGTGTGAAATGGTGCATTTTTAAGGACAAAAACCAGAGAGATTATATGATTAAGCAATTTATTGGCCACCAAAGATCAGGAGAGGAATCTTGAGATATAATAGATGCTTCAAGACATCAAGCCATTTTCGGCAGAAGTCAGAAAAGCTAATGGAATGTTGAGTTGCTGAGAAATATGGAGGAAATCAAATGAAGTAAACATACCATTATGTGGAGCATTGGTCAGGCCACAGTGTTTTCTTTTATTCCATGCTGCTGAAAGGATGTAGCTGAGCTGGAAAAGATCTCGAGTACCATGTGCGACTATCCTGAAGTACCCATGGGTCAGTATGCACAAGACTCTCATGCCTCCTCTTCCCTAACAGTTGTTCCATCACTCATAACCTAACATCAGGGCAGGCAGTGGGTGTTTCCTGAAACATTTCCCTACACCTTTCCACCTCCGCTGCAATTTTATGCAGGGCAGCAGTGAGAAGTGGCACGCTTGTCCCAGGCCAATCAAGGCCCTTAAGTGGCCAATTAACTGCCATTTAAGGGCCTCCTCCTGCTGCCGCTGGTATTTTACCCGCGGTGGCTGGGGCAAAGATCCCAAAACACCACCAGGTAAAACCTGGTGGTCTTCTGGCAGGTTA
This sequence comes from Heterodontus francisci, assembly GCF_036365525.1. Classification (NCBI taxonomy): domain Eukaryota; kingdom Metazoa; phylum Chordata; class Chondrichthyes; order Heterodontiformes; family Heterodontidae; genus Heterodontus; species Heterodontus francisci. Next base: position 72,104,587 of record NC_090387.1, read on the forward strand.
GGGGGGGCCTCCTGATAGGGCATCATGACCCCACGGAGGGCTGCCCTCGAAGTCCCAACTGGCACCTTCCTTTTCCCCCCCCTCCCCCCCCCCCCCCCCCCACTCTGGCCCGGCTGATTGTCCCTGGTGAGGCCCCAAAAACTTGCTGTCTTTCGGGAGGCATCCTTCCTCTTCCTGCTGAAGCTGGGTGTAGCCCCAGCAGTGGCCACTGCTCCCGGTGGCGCTGCTGGGATGAAGAACTGCAAGGAGGTGGAAATCCCGCCCAAGGGTCTAGGGAGTGAAAAATCCCAGCGTGGCTCCCCAGGCCTGTCGGAGGTGGTCTCGCCCCTGACTTTTTAGCCAGTGGGTGGGGCCTCCCACACAGCGTTAAATTTTGGCCAAGGATTTGAATGCTCGTTACATGTTTGTCCTGGTAGTTCTATATTAACACAATTAGCTGCCTCATCAGTAACTACTGACACTACAAATGAGGTTTAAAATGTTGACAGAAACTGAGATTTCACTTTGCAGTGATTGCAGCTATGCTGTAGTTGGCACAAAGTTGAAATGTAATCAGACTACCACCTTGAGAGAGTCTGACTAAATTCTTCACATCTGTGTAGTATTACACTGCTTGTGTCCACATGGAGACACTATCTCGTATCTGTATAAACTATAACTATAACTCGCCCATTTGATTTGAAAACATCTTTCCCCATTCCTTTAGAGAAAAAAAAACCTGATTTCACTTCACTTGTAATTTTTAACAACTTTTACTTGTTCCTTTGGCTGTCTGTTTAGTGGGTCATCACTGCTGAATACTTAAATATTTGTATGTTACACAAGTATCGAAGAGAAGTACTTAGTGTTATCTCTCCATCAACGTCACTAAAAGATTGTCTGATCATTGTCTTTGCTGTGTGCAAATTGCCTGCCTTGTTACCTCCATTGCAACAATGACTACATTTAAAAGTACTTCATTGGTTATGAAGTAATGTGGGTGTCCTGAGTTCATGAAGGGCACTATAGAAATGCAAGTCTTTCTTTATAACTCACTTTATCAGTGGAATTATACTTTATTCATTGCTTGATTGTAATACTTTTGTCATACAGTAGTCTGTCATCAATTTAAACGTGAGTGTTAAGACTTGACCATCTTATAGTCCAAGGAATAGCAAGATCTTCCAGTGTATCTATTCACTTTTGATTGCATTTCCTATAAAGAACATGGGATGCATTTCAGATTATGGAGTACTAAATTAACTTTTAACTTGATTATATCAGAAATGTTAATGAAACCATCAGAAATATCCAATTTAACTCTTTTATACCTTTATTCAACATGAGGAAAAATAAATTACTGCCATGATTTTTTTCTGATTTTGTGATCAGTATTCTCTCAGGTTTAGCTACTTCTGTGACTCTTGTGCATTGAGCCCTTGCTACATATACCTGATAGCAATATCTTATGTGCGACAAAATGTCTTTACAACAGCAATTTGAATTTATATAGTGCTATTAACCTAAAACTTTCCAAGGCGCTTGACAGGAGTGTTATAATCCAAGTTTGATACTGATTCACACAAAGCAATGTTAGGGCAGATGGCCAAAAGCTTGGCCAATGAGTTAGGTTTTAAGGAGCATTGTAAAGGCAGAAAGGGAGGTAGAGAGACAGAGGTTTAAGGAGGAAATTGCAGAGTGTAGGGCCTAGGCAGCTGAAGGCATGACTACCAATAGCGGAGCAATTAAAATTGGTGATGCTCAAAAAGCTGGAATTAGATGAGCGCAAATATTGGAGGGTTGTAGGGCTGGAGTAGATGAGGTAGGAATTTGAAAATGAGGATGGACAAAAGAAATTCTAAGATGAGACATAACTGCAAACCAAAACTGTTGTATAAAATACATGAAAGAAGTAAGGTTCCTATTCTTTGAATAAATGAAATTGCAGCTCTTGATGTATGAAACAATAGCCAACTTTCACGTTACCTAATTTAAAAAAAAAATTTTTTTTATTCATTCATGGGATGTGGGCGATGCTGGCCAAGCCAGCATTTATTGCCCATCCCTAATTGCCCTTGAGAAGGTGGGGGTGAGCTGCCTTCTTGACCCTCTGCAGTCCATTTGGGGTAGGTATACCCACAGTGCTGTTAGGAAGGGAGTTCCAGGATTTTGACCCAGTAACAGTGAAGGAACGGCGATATAGTTCCAAGTCAGGATGGTGTGTGACTTGGAGGGGAGCTTGCAGGTGGTGGTGTTCCCATGTATTTGCTGCCCATGTCCTTCTAGTTGGTAGAGGTCGCGGGTTTGGAAGGTGCTGTCTAAGGAATTCGAACTAATCTGCATGCAGTGGAGGAAACGCCTTTCATTTTAGAATGTAGGGATATTGCTGTGAAAACTGTATCCTGTTCATTTATTTTATTCACTATAAACCAATTTGTTTTCTATTGTCTCATCTCTACAGAATACATTTCAGTTAAGGCAAAACCCTGCTCAAAATGCATTCTGATCATCTTCTGTCATGAAAACAAATGACCACAATACCAAACTGACATTGGTAAGGATCGAAATGTTAGTTATTGCTCATGATCCAATTTGCGTAAAGTAGGTCCCTAGTTAACACATAATTGTAGAATTCACCAATGCAGAATTCGCAGAACTGCATTTAAAACGACCTGAATAATGCATGTCATCAGATTGCATGTGTATTTATTCATCTATATTTCTGTGCTCACCTTCAGTTTTTGTCCTGTCACTCATTAGAATACTGGACTAAAGGTAATACTTTTTGATTCAGATGGTTGGTGGCAAGGAGTGAGATGTGTTGATGGTTGCTATTGGTTATAATGTGTTAATATGGTTGACTTGTTGCAGGTGTTCAGATTCTTTTGTCACTGATCAAATAACCTAAACAATAGTGGAGCTTTAAGCAATGAAACTCACCCTAGCATCAAGCATGGCTGTTTAGTAAGGTTTCCTTCTGAATGCTTTTTTTAACCACTGTGTTTAGAGCAGGTGCTGGAATTGGGAGAAAAACCGATTACTGTCTTCGTGAACTTTCAACTGTCAAGGTATACAGGATTTTTGTATGCTATCATGGTGTGTTTAGTAAGATGGCGCAGTTAACTTTCTTTTAGGGTGGCGCAGTGGTTAGCACTGCAGCCTCTCAGCTCCAGCGACCCGGGTTCAGTTCTGGGTACTGCCTGTGCGGAGTTTGCAAGCTCTCCCTGTGACCGTGTGGGTTTCCGCCAGGTGCTCCGGTTTCCTCCCACAGCCAAAGACTTGCAGGTTGATAGATAAATTGGCTGTTGTAAATTGCCCCTAGTGTAGGTAGGTGGTAGGAGAATGTTGGGGATGTGGTAGGGAATATGGGATTAATGTAGTATAAATGGGTGGTTGTTGGTCGGTACAGACTCGGTGGGCTGAAGGGCCTGTTTCAGTGCTGTATCTCTAAATAAATAATACTGTAAATTGTGGTGTGTTTATAGGAAAGATTATGGGACCAGTGCGTACAGTTTAAAGTACTCTGATATTTTCTGTTTTTCCCCACCCAAAAATAAGTTGGGTGTCTTATCAAATCAGGAATTTTAGAATTGGTCTACTTGCCATCGCCCAGAGATTTGTATTTTGTTTCAGGCTTCCAAACTCTGCAGGCCTATCAGCAAGCAGTGTCGAGGAATAATGCAGATCGAATAGAAAGCCACATATCCAAATTTGCTGATGACATAAAGGTGGCATTGTAAGCAGTGTAGATGGAAGCATAAAATTACAAAGATATTGATAGATTTAGTGGGTAAAACTGTAGCAAATAGATTTCAGTGTAGGCAAATGTGAGGTCATCCACTTTGGACCTAAACAGGGTACTTTGTAAATGGTGAAAAGCTAGAAACAGTGAAGGTCCAAAGAGTCTTGAAGGGGTGGTGGTGGGGGTTGCTGTCCAGCTACATCATTAAAATGCCATGCACAGGTACAGAAAATAAGCAAAAAGGCTAATGGAATGCTGACCTTTTATATCTAGAACACCAGAATACAAGGGCATAGCAGTCATGCTTTGGCTATGCAAAACTCTGGGTGGACCACACCTGGAGTACTGTGAGCAGTTCTGGGCATTCCACTGTAGGAAGGATATATTGACCTTGGAGGGAGTGCAATGTCAGTTTACCAGAAGGATACTTGGAGTCCAAAGGTTAAAAATTAGGAAGAGAAATTACACAATCTAGGGTCGTATTTCCTAGAATTTAGAAGGTTAAGGGGTGATCTGATTGAAGTTTAAGGTATTATGGGGAAGAAATGGAGTCGATGGAAACTATTTCCGGTGGTTGAGGAGTCTTGGACAAGGGGATGTAGGTCTGGCTGTAATTTTTAGACTTTCAGGTATGAAGTTGGGTACTGCTTGTACACACAGGGTTGGGGGAATGTGATGGAAGTTTGGAACTCCTTATACAAACAACAGTTGATGCTCAATTAATTGATTTTAAATCTGCGATTGATTTTTGATATCCAGAAGTATTAAGGGATATGGGGCAAAGGTAGGTATATGAAGTTAGGTCGCAGATCAGCCATGATCTCAGTGAATGGCGAAACAGCCTCTGGGCCTAAATGGCCTCTTCCTGTTCTTATGCTGCTTGTATGCAAGATTATGATATACTTTTGGATTACCATTACCAGTGCCTCTGATCTGCTCTGCTTGAACTCGTCCATCCTTTTCTCAACATCTGTAACCCTGGTAGACAAACCATCACCCACTTTTTATTTTGGTGGTGCAATTGATTTATGTGCAAATTGCACCATTGAATAACTTGCTTTGTAGCCACCCCAATCCTCAATGTAGCTTTCTCCCTTGCTTCAGTAAGCTACTCCGACATCTGATCCCCCTTCCTTCTCTGGAATAAAGTTTTTCATGTTCAGTTCTTTGTTACACCCCTAGTTTTTCTGAATTTACAGCCTTTTCTTACTGTAACACTGTTATTATCATCTTTTAGCTCCTTTCAGCATTGTCACTTCTGTCCCTAGGGAATTCCTTACTGTGCACCTCTGCCATTGGCCATCTGCTATCATCCTTGCCCCTTTCTCTCCAAATCTCCTCCCTTCTGCTGTTCAAGTCCTGTCTCTCATAGTGCATTTTAGCCCTAACGATATGTTAATTGCTAGTTTAAGCTGCCACTGACTACTAGTTTAAGCTCCCATCCTGTGACCATGCTTGTTCTTTTGTGAACACTGGATCTTTTTTCAAATTTGGCTTCTGAATTTCTGGACTTCTCTGGACATCAAGACTACGCTTCTGCACCAGACTACACCATAAGGCTCAGCAGTTGTCTCTGATCTTCAGCCCAGTTGCTTAAATGTTTGAATTAAATTTGATCAGCTTACACCCTTCCCCTACCACTGCTGATTTTAAAAATTCTCATCCTTTTGTTTTCAAATCCTTCCATGGCCCGGCCTCTCCTATCTCTGATCTCCTCCAGCCCTATACCCCTCTGTTATCAGCGCTCTTCTAATTCTGGCCTCTTGAGCATCTCTGATTTTAATCACTCCAGCATTGGTTGCTGTGTCTTCAGCTGCATCGGCACTAAGCTCTGGCATTCTTTCACTCTCCACCTCTCTTTCTCACTTTCCTCCTTTTAAGACTCCTTAAAACCTAGCTCTTTGACCAAGCCATTATTGCTCATCTGCCCTAATATCTCCTTATGTGACTTGGTTTCAGAGTTTGTTTTATAATGCCTCTGAAGTGCCTTGGGATGCTTTATTATGTTAAAAGCAGTATATAAATACAAGTAGTTGCTGTTAACTGCTGAGCCTGTGACAGGCCTACTGGTTCTACTTACTTTAAGCTACAGCCTAGTTTCTGGCTAGAGCTTCATGCTTCTGGATTGAAGTGCATTTTTCAGCAGCCTCTGCATCTAATGGTGACCTCCAATTTTAGTTTTTTTTTTAACCTTGCAACTGATTCTGCACACGTCTTGGATTTTCATTCCGATGGAGATACTTCAGTGTGTTCTCTGATACTGTACCTTTCAAAAGCTTCTGGACTTCACGTGCTCTCTGCACCTGTCTCTATATATGGGCAACAGGTTGTCAGTGCTCCATGCTGACTCCAACTTTATCTAGCCATGGGACCTCTGATTTTATCTCTGAACTCTCTCCTATTGTGTCCTCCCTATTCCCTGTTTATTAACAATTACTACATAATCAGGCTTATGTAACTTGGGTTTTCCTTGTGTCTGCTCGCATGCACGTTTTGTTGCTGCTGTGGACCCATGCCGATCGCTGTTATTTCTACCTTTTTTCCCCTACCTTTTTTTCTCCCCCCCCCCCCCCTACCTTTTTTTCTCCCCCCCTACCTTTTTTTCTCCCCCCTTGTCACCCTTCCTATACACCATTTTCTGTCATTCCTTCATTTCTTCCTTTTTGGGTACTCTGCTGTCCCAAATTCCTACCTCAACCATTTCAGAACTCCTTGATCTTTCTACTCTCCTGCTGCTGTCTCAAGCTGGACTCCCTCTTGGATAATCCAACAGATTCCCTTTTGTGCCTCTCTTGGCATCCTCCCAAAGGCCCATCAAGGCATTCATTACTGCTTCCTTTATGAGTAGCAACCCCAACTGCTCCATCCTACTTCCTTGCTGACCTTCCCTTGTGGATGAACCTGATGGGTACAAGCTTGGATCTGCAGCAGTTGCAAGATGTCGCGCTCTCTGGCTGCCTAGGGAAAGGTGGGATGAAGTATCTAGAGCAGAACATGCACAGGAGAGGGATGGCTTATCAGTTAAACCGTTTACCCAGCCTTTCATCCCAGTGCTCTACTATTGCTCAGGATAATCAAACATATTCAAATTTCCTCCAGACGCATGCTCTGTATACGTGATCTCTCAAGCCCCATCATCATGCCGTTGGTATTTATACTGGCTAAGAACTAATTTTCGGGTAGGAGCCTTCCAAGATGGACCAGCTGATCAAAATTAGGTAAGTAAAGATTTTGCACCAGACATGTGAACCTTTTGTGCCTAACCCCACTGGAGGGTTTATAGGGTTTATACAGGAAGTAAAATGAAAAAGACCAAACTGGCCTGAGGCCAACTTTTCTTTTAGCTACCCACCAGATCTTTGGGCTTGAAAGCCTAATTTTAAAGGCTGCCCCTTTTTGGCATGAAGATCAGAATGGGAGAGATGTTGGAATCAATGCCTGTGATAACAAATTAAATCTGTTGCTATTGATGGTGATCCTTTGTTTTCTAATTAGGTTATAATTGGATGCATAAATCGCATCTTTTGCAGGTTATTGTAAGTTTGGGGAAGGGACTTTCTATACAAGTACAAAGCCAAGTTTTTTTTTTGCATCTTTTGAATGAGCTTGTAGTTTACTAATGCTTATTGAAAGTTATGATTTGCAAAGACCATCTTCCTCCCTCTGCAAACCAATATGGTTTCATCCACAAAGAATTCCAGTTTGTTGGGTGGCACGCCTGTTAATTTGTAAACTTGGGATTTTAACCCCCAAGGATAAATGGTTTGGGGGTGGATGGATTGCTAAAATAATTGATTTTTGTATTGCGACTGCAAACTGGCTGCAAGGTGGCCACTTCCAGGTTAAATGGAGGCATGGCTGGATGCCTGTAACTAACCTACTTGCCAAAGTTAGTACATTAATTAGTGCAACTGGTTGGTAATTATTTTTCCAATTGACATCCTTAGATGTTAGAGGTTTTTTAAATCAAATTTTATTTAGGTATAAATTTAATGTCTCCAGCATGGGTTTCCTAGGACTCTGGAAATTCAGTGAAAGGGGTGAGGCTGAGCTGCTGTTCAGATGGATATTTAAACCTTTGTTTCCTGCATCTGAATAAAAGCTCACTTTCTTATACTGGTGTCTCAGTTGCCTCTGACAAAAATTTGGCAGTGTTTTTAGTATAGATACAGCTTTTTTCCAAACTTAAGCTTTCAAACTGGCAAGATCAGGATTGGAGATGTGCAGTCAAACATATCCAATGCATCAGAAGAGACGTTCCATTCACCTTCCACGACAGTGACAGTGTGCTGTGGTAGGGTCAGCACGTGTACAGGAGGGAGGGACCAAGTTGCAGGAGGCACAACCCATGTCAAGCTTCTTTAACCTCTTGAAAGAGCAATGCTTCTGTTGGCTGAGATGTTATGTCAGGTGGTGGCAGACATCTGCAGCTTCCAAGAAGACCACCTGGTGGCCACGCATTGCCAGTGGTTGTGAAGATCGCCACTGCCCTCAATTTTTTTGCTTCTGGTTCCTTCCTGATCTCAGTCTGCCACACATAATTGCATAAGGTGGGTGATGGATGGGTTGTGTCAGGCCTGGGAGTTATGTAAACTCCCCTGTAATGACAATAGTCAATGATTGGGCACTTGGACTTTCCTCTTTAGCTGGATGTTCATGGATATAGGGTGCTATTGACTGCACACACGTGGCAATCCAAGAACCGACTTGGTATCTAGGAGCCTCGATAAACTGCAAGGGATATTCATTCATCAGTGTGCAGCTGGTATGCAACCACAAGAAGCATTTCAGGCAGGTTTGTGCTAGATTCCCTGGGAGCTGTCATGATGCATTTACGCTAGGGCAGTCCAACAAAAGCAGACTTAAGAATTAGCTCTTGGGAAACGAGAAATACTCTCTTCAAAATTGGCTCATGACACCTGTCAGGAACCCTACGAGCAAAGCACAAGAGTGCTACAGTCAGAGCAACGTGATCACACAGTGTGTCATAGAGAAAACTTGTTACAATGTTGAAGGTAGATTTTAGGTGTCTAGATAGTTCTGGCATTGTTCTTCAGTATGCACTGGGAAGGGGATGATCCTTTGTCCCCTTCACTGTCAGGTCAGACTACCTGAAGGTGCTGGGGATATGGTTTGGAGGGGCTGGAGTGTGTAGCCAAGGTGAAACGGAAACTGGGCATGTGGGAGCAATGTTTCCTCTCCATTGTGGGTAAGAACCTTGTCGCAGGAGCAAGGTGCTGTCTGTTGTTCTACATGGCGCAGGTCTGGCCCATATCCCTCTCCTGCACAGTGGTGGTCACCGAAGCCGCCATCTGCTTTATCTGGAGATTGAAAATGGACCGTATCCACAGGGAAATAATGTACAAATCTTTAAATAGAGGGGAAACCATACCCAATGTGCCCTCATCCTGTTGGCGCCTTTTTGTGTGCAGCTGCTTCAAGCTATGCATAGACCCTCCGTACACAAAGACTGTGCTGTTATGTGCTGAGGTTTTATCTGTCCCCAGTTTTGCGAAGGATGGTTCTGGCTGTGTTGGCGCAGGATGCTCCATTCAGTTGGACTGTGCCATAATACCTGCCCCTCGTGGGGAAAGTTTGTGCAGAAAATCTACTTTTGGCCACAAGTCCATCAGGCAGTGGTTCGCATGTAACGCCCTTGACGCTTGCAGGAAAAGGGGATGGATCCTGGCGAATGGTTCCCTGAGCAGACACTCACTCATTTGGCAGAATGCCTCGTTGCCAAATTTTTCAAACAAGCACCATGATGTAGCTTGGCAGGTGGTGAGAAGGGCCCTCCTCGTCAGATCCTTCCTGCAAGCCCGGAGTCTCAGCGCCACCACATGCTGCAGTGGGGAAGAGACCGTTGTCCACCTTCTGGAATTTGCCTTGCAAAGCATGTCTCGAAAGAGATGCAGTGGTTTTTTGTTGAGGTTCATCCCAAGCAGTCACGTAACACAGGGCTCAGTGCTCGAAGGGCTGTTCCCAGGGATGCACACAGATAAACATCAACTGCTGCTGAAGGACCATCAAATCGGTCAAAGACGTTCTTTGGTCTGCCTGAAACTTGCTGGTCTTCCAGTGCAAAGCACTCTTGACAAGAGTGTTGCAGACTGGCACATTGCAAGGCCCAGGACTGTGTGCTGAGGGACGCACTAAAGCTTGGCAGCTGCCACAGAGGCTCTGGAGAAAGGCCACTGTCTAAGGCCCTCTTGCCACCGTATACAGAGGGGCTGGAACCAGTGTAAAGCTCCTTGGACTATGCATCAGAGAATGTTTGACACAATGTAAATGTACATTGTAAATATAACCTGTAATGGCATGTGTAGTGAGGCACCTCATAATGCAATACAGATTAGAAACTAATCTGTATTGCACTTTATATAATATCAAATTTGAAATGCTACGCTTTGGTAAATAAAAGCAAAACACTGTTGATGCTGGAAATTTGAAATAAAAACAAAGACCTAGAAATACTCAGCAGGTCGGGCAGCATCTATGGAGAGTGAAGCAAAGTTAATGTTTCAAGTCTGGGATATTTCATCAGAACTATACTATACTTGGGTACTTCACAATTTGTATATTTTTGGGGGGGAAAAAAAGCATGCGTGTTCAGAATAATGGTGTGCTGCTGCAATTGGCATACACATTTCAAGTGGAGGACAATGGTGGGGCTTACCAGTCATCAGTGGAGGAGAAGTAAGATGGGGCACACATTGCAGAGACTGGAGTGCAATGGTCCTGCTGCTCACCAGCTTGGCTACCTCCAACCACACTTTCTTGATGAAAGCCATGCATTGTGAACACCTAGAGTTTACATTTGTCCTATTAAATGCAGCTGAGATAGCGTAATGTGGGTGTGCAGCTTAGAGACGCAAAACACAGGCAAAATTAATTCCTTCAATTCCAATTGTGATTGCAGATTCCCAATTGTGTGGGCACAACCCAGTAGTCAATGTAATTCCACATCCCCACTCCTCACCCCAGCTTGCAATCTGCCTTCAGATTAATATCGGGCCATTGTTTTTCTTTTGTTTTCCACTGCTTTCCTTATAGAAGCCAGTACATGTACTATAGGTGTCATGACAATACCCCAATAATTCTTCTTCTGTTCTTTGACAGATTGGGATGATGCAAAATTTGAGATAGGTGGAATGAGAGTTCATTCCTAAAGGCCGGCTGTGGACAACAGACTGAAGTAATTGGTGACAATGTGAATTATTAAATAATTTAACATGATTGAGCTTGGGCGGATGTTTCAAATTCTCAATCCTACCATAAAGGTTAGCTTATTTAGGTAGTAGATGGATGTCTCCCTTTTGTTTAGTGTTTTCCCGAAAACTTTGGCCTTTTCAGTAAACTACTCCAAATGGTATGGTCATTGCTACAAGCATTTTCTTGACCTCTGTGCACTCCTTAATCATTTGAGCCGTATTTATTTGAATGTTCGGAACCTAACTATCATGTTAGAAATTCCTATAGTTGCATTTATCATGTCCGTGAATGGACAAATCAACAAAATGTTTTCCAAGCTGGGAAACAGGAAGAGTTCCATTCACACAGATTAACTAAACATTCCTTGCTCCACATTTAATGTAAATTTCACTGTTTCCTGTAGTAAATACATTGTTTAAGAATGTTTCTATAATTCAGATGGCTGTTAGGATTATTTTCCATTTAGATCCTGAATGTGTAACTAGGTGACTGACTTGAGCCAAATTAGCTCACCCTTTCTCATTTTTTTTTTCTTGCCTTCTGAAATCAGTTTGCTGAACTTTTCAAATCACGTTGCTCAATTTAATTGAACTTCTTTTGATTGCTGTGTGCTTATTGGTGTTTCTAATTTTTAAAATAATTACTTAGAATTATGTTTCTTCTTTGCCCTCCTTGTCTCGAGACAATGGGTAAGTGCCTAGAGGTGGTCAGTGGTTTGTGGAGCAGCGCCTGGAGTGGCTATAAAGGCCCATTCTAGAGTGACAGACTCTTCCACAGGCGCTGCAGATAAAATTGGCTGTCGGGGCTGTTACATGGTTGGCGCTCTCCTTGCACTTCTGTCTTTTTTCCTGCCAACTGCTAAGTCTCCAACTCACCACTCTTTAGCCCTGCCTTTTATGGCTGTCTGCCAGCTCTGGCGATCACTGGCAACTGACTCCCACGACTTGTGGTCAATGTCACAAGACCTCATGTCACGTTTGCTGACGTCTTTAAAGCGGGGACATCCATGCGGCTCACATGACCAAGCCATCTCGAGCGCCGCTGGCTCAGTAGGGTGTATATGCTGGGGATGTTGGCTGCCTCGAGGACTTCTGCATTGGAGATACGATCCTGCCACCTGATGTCAAGGATTCTCCGGAGGCAGCGAAGATGGAATGAATTGAGACATCGCTCTTGGCTGACATACGTTGTCCAGGCCTCGCTGCCGTAGAGCAAGGTACTGAGGACACAGGCTTGAAAGACTCTGACTTTTGTGTTCCGTGTCAGCGTGCCATTTTTCCACACCCTCTTGGCCAGTCTGGACATAGTAGCGGATGCCTTTCCCGTGCGCTTGTTGATTTCTGCATCGAGAGACAGGTTACTGGTGATAGTTGAGCCTGGGTAGGTGAACTCTTGAACCACTTCCAGTGCGTGGTTAGCAATATTAATGGATGGAGCATTTCTGACGTCCTGTCCCATGATGTTCGTTTTCTTGAAACTGATGGTTAGGCCAAATTCGTTGCAGGCAGCCGCAATCTTGTCGCTGAGTCTCTGCCGACACACTTCCGTGTGGGATGTTAATGCAGCATCGTCAACAAAGAGGAATTCCCTAATGAGGACTTTCCATACTTTGGTCTTCACTGTAAGATGGGCAAGGTTGAACAACCTGCCATCTGATCTTGTGTGGAGGAAAATTCCTTCTTAAGACTTGAACACATGTGAGAGCAGCAGTGAGAAGAAGATCCCAAACAGTGTAGGTGCGAGAACACAGTCCTGTTTTCACGCCACTCAGGATGGGAAAGGGGTCTGATGAGGCACTACTATGCTGAATTCTGCCTTTCATATCCTCATGGAATGAAGTAATGATACTTAGTAGCTTTGGTGGACATCCGATCTTTGCTAGTAGTCTGAAGAGACCACGTCTGCTGATGCCCTCAATGCAGCCCAGTCTCTGCCAGTCATGGATGAGCTGGACGAACGGCCAACAAAATCGGAACTCAGTGATGCCATTGATTCTCTAGCCAGTGGAAAAGCCTCTGGAAAGGACAGCATTACCCTTGGAAATAATTGAGAGTGCCAAGCCTGCTATACACTCAGTACTCCATGAACTGCTTTGCCTGTGCTGGGATGAGGGAGCAGTACCACAGGACAGGCACGATGCCAATATCATCACCCTCTATAAGAACGCGGGTGATTGCAACAACTGCCATGGAATTTCCCTGCTTAGCATAGTGGGGAAAGTATTTGCTCGAGTCGTTTTAAACAGACTCCAGAAGCTAGCTGAGCGTGTCTACCCTGAGGCACAGTGCGGCTTTCGAGCAGAGAGATCTGCCATTGACATGCTGTTCTCCCTTTGCCAGCTACAGGAGAAATGCTGCAAACAACAGATGCCCCTCTACTTTGCTTTCATAGAATTATATTAGTGAAAAATGATCATGTAAAACTGTTCTATGTGCACAGGCACTTAAAGGGCAAGACGCTGAAGTCCAATGTAGCAGTCCGATTATGCTGTACGATGAAGCTACAATGCTCAATGAAGAAAATACCTGGAGTATTCAGGGTGAGGTGGTGAATCCCAGCTTTGCAGTTAAAAATAAATATTTGTGAATGCTTTGTTAGCTTGGAGAGAGAATTGAGGCTCTAACCTTTGGTTTAATACAGATACTGCACCAAATCTATTCATTGTCCAAATATTTGTGTTCAGTAGATCACATACCAAAAATTGCTTTCATGTGGGGCTGGTTCTGTTTATGAAAACTGAGTCTTGATAAAGCATCATTGATATTTGGTTCATTTTAAGTGAGTTTTGCTGTTCTTGTGAAGTCTTAAGTAAATTATGTTGCAATGTATGAATTTAAATGTCTTCGCTTAGAGAGTTGAAAGTCCCAAGTTCATGCTTTTACCTGAGCTTCAGTTTGAAAAAAATAAGCACTTGTATGGAAGCCACACACAGCTGCGAGTCAAGGTACCCACTGCAATTAGTCATGGTCGCTAATCCTCCAGTAAAGTGTTTGTGGTTTATGCCATCTGATCCTGAAATTGTTTAGCTTCTTGCTCTTTGTATATTAGACAGTGACTTGGACTCAAACTAATGCTGCTGCTTGTATGTGCTTGAGCTCATTGATGCTGACCACGTGCCATGGCAGGATTTTATAGTGGAGGGCAGCAAAATGTATCTTCTAGGCCAGATGGCTATCTGGTTATGCTATCATTTTTGAATAGGAGAAAGGGCTACCTGCTTGAGCTACCTCTAAATTCAATTATCTGGAAAATAACCTGGTTCATTCAAGGTGTACATTGCGGGGAAAAACTCCTTGGTTCTCTCAAAGCATGACATGTTGCAGAAAATATCAATCAAAATATACTTTTAGTACCTTTGGGCAGATTAAAGGGGCGTAGGTGCGCCAACCTTTTTGCCCACAATCCATCCTCTGTCCAGATCTGTCAGTTATACTGCATTGGCCAAGAGGTTTGTCAGCAACAGCTTTGCACGAGAAGGGTATAATGTTAGTAATTTATTTGGAACACACTGTTGAAATATCACTGCCATTTTGTCTTCAGGTCATATTGACTTTAGCTTCTTCAGATGAGAAGGAACCAGCCTGTCCTTTTTATGTGCAGACTGTAGAATGTTATGAGTTAGCACGCCGTGGGTGAGCATGGGTATATTTTGAAGTGAGCGATTGAAGATGCGCATTAAGTAAAATGTGGTGTTTCACCAGGAATTATTACAGAGCACATAGAGAAAGCAGTGGATATGAATAGCGTCAGGTAACAATTTGTGACACCAAGTTATACTGAAGGAGAGACGATTCTAAACATCCGCAGCAAAAATATATATAATTTTGAAGTAATTTCCACTACTTTGTATGCAAATATGATGTGCATTGAGGGGAACTTCTGTTCATTTTTCAAAGTACCATGCAATTTTCAATAGTCTGAACTCTTTTCCATCACTAAAACCAACTGGATTTATGACCGGGGCTGCCCAAGGCTGGCTTTTTAAGTCATCTTTTCTTGTGACTGCCCGTGCACATTCTCTGTCAGTTGTCTTCTGACCCTCACCTGCCCGTCAAACCTCCTCCAGAATGGTAGTTTTGAAATATTTCTATGTGGGAGACCCCTTACTACTGTTGTCATGTTCCTGGAGACTCCATCCCTAATTTTCAATAATCTGTTGGAAATGAAATAATACTTTAATTGTGAAAAATGTTTTAATAGCATACAGCAGTAGATAATGCCTCAAGTTAACAAACTCTGGGAAAATGCTGAATTCTTGAGACGTATTTACATGTTCAGAATGTGTAGTCCACACGCACAGAAATGTGACTGTGGAGATGTCAATTGATGACCTCTGCACTAACAAAAAAGGTGGGCAGGATGGGAGAAATAATCCCATTTGTCTTTTGTTTTGGAAAGGTGACGGAGAAGTTGGGAAGTGGGGTAATGGGGGTAAGATAAAATGGGAAAAGTTGCCCTTTTTGAGGATAAAAATATTTAGATGCTAGCCAAGATTGGATTAGAGTTTGCTGCTCGGTTAGAAGAGCCCCAGTCACCTTTCTGCTGTTAACTGAAGATGTATGATGTGGTTCAACCTAATTTGCTCTCGTTTTGTTGGTTTATGAAAAAAGTAGAAATAGAAAACTAGTGTTACGACCAGGTGAGGAAGGGGTCTCTGGCTCCCCCTTTCACCCCTTATCTTGGTTTGACGGCAACAGGGTTTATCCTTTTAGCAATGATTTTAGCTTACCACTTCAGTGAGCCCTTGCTCACTGTTCCTTGAATATAAACAAGAAAGATGCAAGTTTATTAACCTTATCACTCTAAACCGGTTAAAATTATTAAAATATGCGACACATCCACGCTCGCGTGCATTCGAGAGGCATACACAGACACAGAGGGGAAGAAAGAGTTGGGAAGTTGAAGGAAAGTCTGTAATAAATGGAATTCAAATACTGAGTTGCAGTGTCCTTAATTGAAGTCTTGGAGTCCTCGCTGGGGCCATGTGCACAATTTAGGCTTGCTTCTCTGGTTCCAGAGGCCAAAGAGAAGTTTTAGCCATCTTGATGGTAGCCTGTAAGGTTCTGTAATCTTGAGGATTAGTAGCTGCCACTGTGGTTTCCCTGGGACTTGGCTGGGGACAGATGCTTTCTTGGAGTTTGGTCTCTCTCTCTCTCTCTCTCTCTCTCACGCTAGCAATATGTCATGTGACTGCCTTTGTTTGAAAACAGAAGTTCCTGGAGGGTGGTTTGACCTTCAGAGTTCTTCAGATATACTCGCTAGAGTGTGGGGGGTTGGCTCTTTCAAAGTCAAAGATGTCAACGACTTTTGATCACCACTGTTGACAAAACCAATATCACTCATTGAATCAGGGAGCATCCCCATTGTTCAAGCTAGACTGGGCAATTTACCTCTGTGTCTCAGCCAGCCTTTGTCTTTTCATATGCAATTGTGTGTGGCCATCTTTAGCTGTTCAGTTCTGCTTTTTAAAGTTATTTGTAATGTTCAGTGCAAAGTTTCATGTGATGAAATTAATTTTCCATTTGGCATATGTGATTTCCATCACACTAGAGATAAGCCGTTATTAAATACCGCTAATTACTTGAGGGATTAACAAAGTTCTATTACCTGTATGGTGGTGATGCTCATGATATCTGAAGCTATTCTCAAGAATATGAGAGCAACATACATGTTGTGGAAGCACACTTGTACATATGCTACCAGGCTGTTTAATAGCAATTTCACCTGTGCAAAAGGTTAGGAGTTCAACTCCCTGGTTGCCCATCACTGCTAGTCATGCAGCAATAGTAGTGAAGACAAATGAGATATGCCTATGGTTACCTCTTTCTAAGATAGGGCACGCATATCAACAGTACAATGCACACCCAGTACTGGATGTACATTTATTTACATGTTTTAAATTCCTAGAATAACAAAGCTTCCATTTACATGATATTTCAGCACCATGCCCTTAATGAGTTATATTGTTTTACAGCTTTCATTTAATATAACAAATATCAAAATATTCCATATGACCTAGAAGTTTCTTTCTTTTGGGCCTCCTTATCTCGAGAGACAATGGATACGCGCCTGGAGGTGGTCAGTGGTTTGTGAAGCAGCGCCTGGAGTGGCTATAAAGGCCAATTCTGGAGTGACAGGCTCTTCCACAGGTGCTGCAGAGAAATTTGTTTGTTGGGGCTGTTGCACAGTTGGCTCTCCCCTTGCGCCTCTGTCTTTTTTCCTGCCAACTACTAAGTCTCTTCGACTCACCACAATTTAACCTAGAAGTTAACACCTAATAAATTAGTTAGACTTGAAAAGGGCATAGACAGCCTGGTGGAATGGGCAAACAAATGGCTGATGAAATTTAATGCAGAGAAGTGAGAAGGGATGCAAGGAGAGGCAATATAAAATAAAGGGTATAATTCTAAAGGGGCTGCAAGAACAGATACCTGGGGGTATAAGTGCACAGATTGCTGAAGGTGGCAAGGCAGGTTGAGAAAATGGTTTTTAAAAAAAGGCATATGTGATCTTGAGCTTTATAAATAGGCATTGAGTACAAAAGCAAGGAAGTTCTGAAGAGCCTGTATAAAACACAAGTTCGGCCTCAACTGGAGTATTTTGTCAGATTGTGGGCACCATGCTTTAGGGAGAATGTGGGGTCACTAGGGCATGCAGAAAAGATTTACAAAAATGGTTCCAAGGATGGGGTCACCAGTTACATGGAGAAGCTGTGGTTGCTTTCTTTGGAGTAGAGGAGGTTGAGCGATTTCGTAGAGGTGTTGAAAATCGTGAGGGTTCTAGAATCATAGAATGGTTATAGTACAGAAGGAGGCCATTTGGCCCATTGACTGTGCTGACTCTACAAGAGCAATTCACTGAGTCCCACTCCCTCTGTTCTTTCCCTGTAGCCCTGCAAATTGTTTCTCTTCAGATAATTATCCAATTCCCTTTTGAAAACGACGATTGACTCTACCTCCACCACACACTCGGGCAATGCAATCCAGATCCTAACTAGTCGCATTTTTAAAAAAAAAAATGTTTTCCCTCATGTCACCTTTTCCTTCTTTTGCCTAACACTGTCCTCTAGTTCTCGACCCTTCTGCCAATGGGAACAGTTTCTCCCTATCTACTCTGTCCAGACCCCTCCATCATTTTGAACACCTGTATCAAATTAGAACAGCCCCAACTTCTCCAATCTGTCTAAGTAACTGAAGTTCCTCATCCCTAGAGCCATTTGCGTGAATCTTCTCTGCACCCTCTTTATGCCTTCACATCCTTCCTAAAGTGTGGTGCTTCCTTGTTCTTTTACTTATGCCCCGATTTGTAAAGCCCAGGATCCCGTATGTTTTGTTAATACTCCCAGGTCCCTCTGCTCCTGCATCCCCTTTAGAATTGTACCCTTTAATTTATATTGCTTCTCCTCGTTCTTGCCAAAATGAATCACTTCACACCTCGCTGCATTAGCTTTCATATGCCACTTGTCCACCCATTCCACCAGCCTGTCTGTCCTCTTGAAATTTGTCACCATCCTCCTCACAGTTCACAATACTTCCAAATTTTATCGTCTGCAAATTTTGAAATTGTACACTGTAAATTCAAGTCTAGGTCATCAATATATATGAAGAAAAGCAGGGGTTCTAACACCAACCCCTGGGGAACCCCACTATATACCTACCTTCAATCTGAAAAGCAACCTTTCACAATTACTGTTTCTTGTCACTCAGCCAATTTCGTATACATGCTGCTACTGTCGGTTTTATTGCATGGGCTCTAACTTTGCTGACAAGTCTGTTATATGGCGCTTTATCAAATGCCTTTTGGAAGTCCACATATACTACATCAACCCTCTCTGTTAATCATCAGAAAAACCTTATTTAAACACAGTTTGCTCTTAACAAATCCGTGTTGCCTTTTCTTAATTCATCCACATTAGTCCAAATGACTATTAACTTTGTCCTGAATTATCGTTTCTAAAAGCTTTCCTACCACGGAGGTTAAACTGACTGGCTTGTAGTAGCTGGCTTGTCCTTGCACCCTTTTTTTGAACAAGGGTATAAAATTTGCAATTCTCTAGTCCTCTGGCACCACCCCTGTATCTAAGGAAGATTGGAAGATTTATGTCGTCCGTACCTCTAATTTCTACCCATACTTCCCTCGGTATCCTTGGATGCATCTCATCGGATCCTGGTGACTTATCAACTTTAAGTACAGCTGGTCTATCTAATATCTCCTCTTTATTAGTTTTTAGCTCATCCAGTTTCTGAACTACCTCCTTTTTCACCATGACTTGGGCGGCATCTTCTTTGATAAAGACAGTTGCAAAGCACTCCTTTATCAAATTCCAGAAATATCCCCATCCTCAATGATGGGGCAGCCCAGCACATCAGTGCAAAAGATGAGGCTGAAGCATTTGCAACAACCTTCAGCCAGAAGTGCCGAGTTGATGATTCATCTCGGTCTCCTCCTGAAGTACTCAGCATCACAGATGCCAGACTTCAGCCAATTCTATTCACTCCACGTGATATTAAATGACTGAAGGCACTAGATACTACAAAGGCTATGGGCCCTGACAACATTCTGGCAATAGTACTGAAGACCTGTGCTCCAGAACTTGCTACACCCCTAGCCAAGCTGTTCCAGTACAGCTACGACACTGGCATCTGCCCGGCAATGTGGAAAATTGCCCAGGTATGTCCTATACACAAAAAGCAGGACATGTCCAACCTGGCCAATTACCGCCCCATCAGTCTACTTTCACTCATCAGTAAAGTGATGGAAGGTGTCATCAACAGTGCTATCAAGCGGCATTTGCTTAGCAATAACCTGCTCAGTGATGCTCAGTTTGGATTCAGGCAGGACCACTTGGCTCCTGACCTCATGACGGCCTTGGTTCAAACATCAACAAAAGAGTTAAACTCTAGGTGAGAGTGACTGCCCTTGACATCAAGGGGGGGGATGGGGGGGAACTCTCCCAATAGATGGAATTGGAGGAGCATATATGTCGGGAAATTACAGATAGGTGTAGGAATTATAGGGTTGTAATCGTAGGTGATTTTAACTTCCCTAATATTGACTGGGACTGCCTTAGTGCCAAGGGATCAGATGGGGAAGAATTTAAGTGTGTCCAGGATAGTTTTCTGAAGCAGTATGTGGATGGCCCTACTAGAGAAGGGGCTACACTCGACCTCCTCTTAGGAAATGAGGATGGGCACGTGGTTGATGTGTCAGTGGGGGAGCACTTTGGGACCAGTGACCATAACTCTATTAGCTTCAAGATAGTTATGGAAAAGGATAGGACTGGTCCTCAAGTTGAAGTCCTAAATTGGGAGAAGGCTAATTTCAATGGCATCAGACAGGAACTCTCAAAAGTTGAATGGGAGAGGCTGTTTACAGGTAAAGGGATGTCTGGCAAGTGGGAGGCTTTTAAAAGTGAGATAGGAAGAGCTCAGGGCCAGCATGTTCTTGTTGGATGGAAGGGCAAGACTGGCAAGTTTAGGGAACCTTGGTTGATGAGGGATATTGAGGGTCTGGTCAGGACAAAGAAGGAGACATATGTCAGGTATAGGCAGCTGGGATCAAGTGAGTCCCTGGAGGAGTCCAGGGGATGTAGGACTACACTTAAGGGAATTAGGAGGGCAAAAAGGGGCTATGAGATTTCCCTGGCAGATGAGATAAAGGAGAATCCTCAAAGATTCTATAAGTATATTAAAAGTAAAAGGGTAGCTGGGGAGAGAGTAGGTCCCCTTAAGGATCAGTGTGGTAATCAATGTGTGGAGCCACGGGAAATGGGAGAGGTCTTAAATGAATACTTCTCGTCTGTATTTATTGTGGAGAAGGTCATGGAAGCTAGTGAGTTCAAGGGAGGGAGCAGCGATATCCTGGAGCGTATCAACATTACAAAGGAGGAGGTGTTGGAGGTTTTGAAGCGCATTAAGGTGGATAAATCCCCAGGGCCTGACCAGGTGTATCCTAGGATGCTAGGGAAGTAAGGGAGGAGATTGCTGGGGCCCTGGCAGAGATTTTTGTACCATCGTTAGCCACGGGTGAGGTACCGGAAGACTGGTGGATAGCTAATGTTGTGCCTTTTATTTAAGAAAGGCAGCAGGGATAAGCCAGGGAACTACAGGCCAGTGAACCTTGCATCAGTGGTGGGAAAACTATTGGAAGGGATTCTGAGAGACAGGATTTATGTGCATTTGGAAGGCATGGTCTGATTAGGGATAGTCAGCATGGCTTTGTGCATGGGAAATCATGTCTCACGAATTTGATTGAGTTTTTCGAGGAGGTGACCAAGAGGATTGACGAGGGCAGGGCGATGGACGTTGTCTACATGGACTTTAGCGAGACCTTTGACAAGGTCCTGCATGGTAGGCTGGTCCAGACGGTACGAACACATGGGATCCAGGGTGAGCTAGCCAATTGGATGCAAAATTGGCTTGGTGATAGGAGGCAGAGGGTGGTAGTGGAGGGTTGTTTTTCAGATTGGAGGCTGGTGACCAGTGGTGTGCCACAGGGATTGGTGCTGGGCCCTCTGTCATATATATTAATGACTTGGATGTGAATGTCGGGGGCATGATTTGTAAGTTTGCAGATAACACCAAAATTTGTGATATAGTGGACAGTGAAGAAGGTTGTCTAAGGTTACAACAGTATATAGATAAACTGAGAAAGTGAGCAAAGGATTGGCTAATGGACTTTGATGTTGACAAGTGCGAAGTGATTCATTTTGGGAAGTTAAACCAGGGCAGGACATACACAGTGAATGGCAGGGCCCTGGGGAGTGCTGTTGAGCAGAGAGACCTTGGGGTGCAAGTACATAGTTCCCTGAAAGTGGCAACACAGGTAGACAGGGTGGTGAAGAGGACGTATGGCTTGCTTGCCTTCATCGGCTGAGACATTGAGTACAAGTGTTGGGACGTCATGTTACAGTTGTACATAACGTTGGTTAGGCCGCATTTGGAGTACTGTGTGCAGTTCTGGTCCGCACTACAGGAAAGATGTGATTAAGCTAGAGAGGGTGCAGAAAAGATTCACAAGGATGTTGCCTGGTTTGAGTTATAAAGAGAGATTGGATAGGTTGGGTCTGTTTTTCCCTGGAGCGAAGGAGGCTGAGAGGGGACATGATAGAGGTATATAAAATTGAGAGGCATAGATGGGTAGATAGCCAGAGTCTGTTTCCCATGGTAGGGGTGACTGAAACTAGAGGGCATAGATTTAAGGTGAGGGGGAGGAAGTTTAAAGGGGATCAAAGGGGTAAATTTTTCACAAAGGATAGAATGAGCTGCCAGAGGAGGTGGTGGAGGCAGGAACAGAGCACCATTTAAGAGGCATCTGAACAGGTACTTCAATGAGCAAGGCATAGAGGGATATGGAATTAATACAGGCAGGTGGGATTAATATAGATAGGCATTATGGTCGGCATGAACGCGTGAGCCAAAGGGCCTTTTTCTATGCAGTAAGACTCTCACTGTGACAAGATAAAGGAAAATCCTAAGGCGTTTTATAAGTATGTTAGGGGCAAGAGGATAACCAGGGAAAAAGTGAGGCTCATTTGGGATCAAAGAGGCAATCTGTGTGTGGAACCGGAGGACATGGGTGAGGTTTTGAACGATTACTGTTCATCTGTGTTCACTATGGCGAGGGGCCGTGTAGGTGTAGTGATCAGGGAGGGGGATTGTGATGTACTTGATTAAATTAGCATTGAAAAGGAGGAAGTATTGGCTGTATTAGCGGGCCTAAAGGTGGATAAATCCCCAGGCGCAGATGAGATGTATCCCAGGCTGAAATGTGAGCCAAGGGAGGAGATAGCAGGGGCTCTAACACACATTTTCAGATCCCCTCTGGCCAGAGGATTGGAGGACAGTGAATGTGGTACCATTATTCAAGAAGGGTAGCAAGGATAAACCAGGTAATTACAGGCCAGTGAGTCTAACATCAGTGGTAGGGAAATTACTGGAAAAAAAATTGAGGGACAGGATTAATCTCCACTTGGAGAGGCAGGGATTCATCAGGGATAATCAGCATGGCTTTGTCATGGGGCGATAGTGTCCAACAAATTTGATTGAATTTTTCGAGGAGATGACGAGAGGTGTAGATGGGGGTAAAGCAGTTGATGTAGTCTGCATGGACTTCAGTAAGGCTTTTGGTAAGGTCCCGCATGGGAGATTGGTTAAGAAAGTAAAGGCCCACGGGATCCAGGGTAATTTGGCAAATTGGATCCAAAATTGGCTTCGTGGCAGGAAACCGAGGGTGATGGTAGAGGGTTGTTTCTGCGAGTGGAAGCCTGTGACCAGTGGTGTACCGCAGGGATCGGTGTTGGGACCCTTTCTGTTTGTAGTGTACATTAATGATTTAGACATGAATATAGGAGGTATGATCAGTAAGTTCGCAGACGACATGAAAATTGGTGTCCTAAATAGTGAGGAGGAAAACCCTAGATTACAGGACGATATAGATGGCCTGGTAAGATGGGCGGAGCAGCGGCAAATGGAGTTTAATCCTGAGAAGTGTGAGGTGATGCACTTTGGGAAGTCTAACAAGGCAATGGAATATAAAATGGATGGCAGGACCCTAGCGAGTACAGAGGGACCTTGAGGTGCTTGTCCATAGATCACTGGAGGCAACAGCACAGGTAGATAAGGTTGTTAGGAAGGCATATGGGATACTTGCCTTTATTAGCCGAGGCATAGAATATAAGAGCAGGGAGGTTATGATGGAGCTGTATAAAATGCTGGTTAGGCCACAGTTGGAGAACTCTGTACAGTTCTGGGCACCACACGATAGGAAGAATGTGATTGCAATGGAGAGGGCGCAGAGGAGATTCACCAGGATGTTGCCTGGGCTGGAGCATTTGTTATGAAGACAGACTAGATCGGCTGGGGTTGTTTTCATTGGAGCGGAGAAGGCTGGGTGGGGGGCCTGATTGAGGTATGCAAAATTGAGGGGCATTGATAGGATAGATAGGAAGAAACTTTTTCCCTTAGCGGAGAGGTCAATAACCAGGGGGCATAGATTTAAGCTAAGGGGCAGGAGGTTTAGAGGGGAGTTGAGGAACTTTTTCACCCAGAGGGTGGTTGGCATCTGGAACACACTACCTGAAGGGGTGGTAGAGGCAGGAACACTCGCAACATTCAAGTAATATTTAGATGAGCACTTGAAACGCCATAACATATAAGGCTACGGGCCAAGTGCTGGGAAATGGGATTCATTAAGACGGGTGCTTGATGGTCGGCGCAGGCGTGTTGGGCCCGAAGGGCCTGTTTCTGTGATGTAGAGCTCTGACTATGACTCTTAAGTGTGTTTTCTATTTTTGCTATGCAACTCGTTGGCTTAATTTGGGACAATTTTTGCCCAACTTATACCAGGTGTGTAAGTTGTGTTGATAACACACAGTAAGTGCAGGTTGGAATGTTAATGTTTCTGTTGACCGTCTTCTACAAACTATGCTTCAAATGTTTGGGGGAAAACTGTACAGTTAGACACAGTGGAATTTTAAAGCATGTACTATAAGAAGTGCAAGTCACCAAGCCTGTAACTAGTTAGTTTGGAACAGACAAAGCAGCATAGCAAAGACTTTCCAAAACCTCAGACTCTCTGGAACATTATGTTGTGGGTTTTGGTGTTCAGCTCTATCCCATGGATTCATCTTGTGTTCTTTTAGTTAAGTGAATGATGTGGGTGGAGAAGGCAGGAGATTTTTTTCACAATCATTTTAATGCCATGAACTTTCAGTGCCGGTCAATGTATTCTCAGGAAATTGAAGACAGTATCTTTATTGTGCATAGAGATTTGTATGCCAATTGGTGATCAATGCAAATTGAAGGATTATTACTAGGGGATGGTCATAAATATTGGACATGGTTTGGAGCTGAGAATCAGAAAACTACAGTTGCTTGCATTGTCGGAATGTGATTGCTCAATGTCCAAGAAAGGCAGAACTAAAATATTAGCTGTTCGGAAAGTTTATATGAAATTTAAAGTGTGTTTTAGGATTAATTTGGCACATGAAAGTAAATGTTAGTTATGTGAACAAATCAGATGAAACTATTAAAACTATACCTGTTGCATTGCAGTTAATTATGGAGATGTTCTCATCTTCGTAGTAAATATTGTTTTCCCTCCCCCCTCATGCCCCATAAAAGAAAAACTTGTACTTTTGCAGCAAGGAATGATTGATAGAATGGGAGCTTTCTCCATGAGATTCAGTTTGTTTTTAAGTTATACAGTTTTTAATTGTAAATGTTAATGGAGCATTGTTTTTAAAAAAATTTGAAGAAATTGTTGAGAACAATTATGCTAACCTGCTATATCGGTTGTTTCAAGATTATATATAATCAAGTATTTGCTAATAGAAACTGCAATAAACATTTCACAAATCGTTTAAGCTTTCCTAATTGTCTTGATATTGAGTCACATGTTAAAATGTAGCTACATTCTAAAATGTGAAACCCAGTTAATTAATGTGCATTTGTTCCTATTTTGAAAAGAACATGCTTTTCGTGAATTCTATGGGGTAACACATTCAATTTTCAGGGGAGTGAATAGTTTTAATGCAATTTAGCTTGTAGTTTTTTTTTTAATGAAGTTCCCTGGTATTAATGTGAAGTTTATCCTTTAAGTGTACAATGAGGTCTGGCAGTTTCAGATGCACTGGCTGTGGGAGGTGCAAAGCAGGAGGTATTTGGAATAAAAGCAAAATAGTGCGGATGCTGGAAATCTGAAATAGAAGCAAGAAATGCTGGAAATACTCAGCAGGTCTGGCAGCATCTGTGAAAAGAGAAGCAGAGTTAACATTTCTGGTCAGTGACCCTTCGGAGCTGGCAAATATTAGAAATGTCAGAGGTTATAAGCAAATGAGGTGGGGGTGGGGCAAGAGATAACACAGGAGAAGGTGTAGATTGGACAAGGCCACATAGCTGACCAAAAGGTCATGGAGCAAAGGAAAACAATATGTTAATGGTATTTGGAAACCGGATTGCTGTCGCACAGCTCCTTCTTTGGGCCTCCTTATCTCGAGAGACAATGGATACGCGCCTGGAGGTGGTCAGTGGTTTGTGAAGCAGCGCCTGGAGTGGCTATAAAGGCCAATTCTAGAGTGACAGGCTTTTCCACAGGTGCTGCAGAGAAATTTGTTTGTCGGGGCTGTTGCACAGTTGGCTCTCCCCTTGCACCTCTGTCTTTTTTCCTGCCAACTACTAAGTCTCTTCGACTCACCACATTTTAGCCCTGTCTTTATGGCTGCCCGCCAGCTCTGGCGAACGCTGGCAACTGACTCCCACGACTTGTGATCAATGTCACAGGACTTCATGTCGCGTTTGCAGACGTCTTTATAACGGAGACATGGATGGCCGGTGGGTCTGATACCAGTGGCGAGCTCACTGTACAATGTGTCTTTGGGGATCCTGCCATCTTCCATGCGGCTCACATGGCCAAGCCATCTCAAGCGCTGCTGACTCAGTGTGTACAAACTGGGGATGTTGGCTGCCTCGAGGACTTCTGTGTTGGAGATACGGTCCTGCCACCTGATGCCAAGTATTCTCCGGAGGCAGCGAAGATGGAATGAATTGAGACGTCGATCTTGGCTGACATACGTTGTCCAGGCCTCGCTGCCATAGAGCAAGGTACTGAGGACACAGGCTTGATGCACTCGGACTTTAGTGTTCCGTGTCAGTGCGCCAATTTCCCACACTCTCTCTTGGCCAGTCTGGACATGGCAGTGGAAGCCTTTCCCATGCGCTTGTTGATTTCTGCATTTAGAGACAGGTTACCGGTGATAGTTGAGCCTAGGTAGGTGAACTCTTGAACCACCTCTAGAGTGTGGTCGCCAATATTGATGGATGGAGCATTTCTGACGTCCTGCCCCATGATGTTTGTTTTCTTGAGGCTGATGGTTAGGCCAAATTCATTGCAGGCAGCCGCAAACCTGTCGATGAGACTCTGCAGGCACTCTTCAGTGTGAGATGTTAAAGTAGCATCGTCAGCAAAGAGGAGTTCCCTGATGAGGACTTTCCGTACTTTGGACTTCGCTCTTAGACGGGCAAGGTTGAACAACCTGCCCCCTGATCTTGTGTGGAGGAAAATTCCTTCTTCAGAGGACTTGAACGCATGTGAAAGCAGCAGGGAGAAGAAAATCCCAAAAAGTGTGAGTGCGAGAATACAGCCCTGTTTCACGCCACTCAGGATAGGAAAGGGCTCTGAGGAGGAGCCACCATGTTGAATTGTGCCTTTCATATTGTCATGGAATGAGGTGATACTTAGTAGCTTTGGTGGGCATCCAATCTTTTCTAGTCTGAAGAGACCATGTCTGCTGACGAGGTCAAAGGCTTTGGTGAGATCAATGAAAGCAATGTAGAGGGGCATCTGTTGTTCACGGCATTTCTCCTGTATCTGACGAAGGGAGAACAGCATGTCAATAGTCGATCTCTCTGCACGAAAGCCACACTGTGCCTCAGGGTAGACGCGCTCGGCCAGCTTCTGGAGCCTGTTCAGAGCGACTCGAGCAAAGACTCCAATATCCACGTTAAGTGGTATTGTTGGAGCTCTGGGTACAGGTCATCTGTCTTGACAGATAGGAAAGAGAAAATAACTAGTGCAGTAGAGGGACATGTTTCCTCATATTAAAAAGAAATTGCACAATCTTAAAACTAATGCAAAATTCCACAAGTCTAAGGACTGGGCAGAGTTTTAGTTATCGGAATCTGCAGAATTATCTGAAGGCTTTGGGGTCCTATGAGCAAATTGAAATTTTTTGTGGCAGGCCTTTGCTGCAGTAAGGTGCTGGACTAATGGGAACAGAGTGCAAATAAAGAGGTTAAATAGCTGTGTAAGGCAAAACACTTTTTTTCTGGTCACCTAATAGTCCATTGGCCTCAAGGTTGGAGGTGAACAGCATTGACTCTGGGTATCAGGAACTGAAATTGAGGAAATTTGGCTTGTTTTTTTTTTTAGCAAACAAACTTAAAGATTATCTAAACATTTTCAAGATCATTAAGAAACTTGCCACCAGACAAATTGTTCTTTATTCTGAAGGGTGCAAATATGCAAGTTGGAATTACTAAGTTTGGAGTAAGAATGCAAGTTGAATAGTTCTGCTTCATCAAAAGGATTATAGACCTGCAGAATAAGTTACAGGGAAGCCATATAGATGGACTAAAACAATTGCATGCCCTTCTGGATAAAGAAGGGATTGAGGAACATAGTGAGAAAGTAGGGAGGTGGGGTTGATATCTGATCAACCTGATGACCTTTCTTAAATTAATTTTGATTGGTCTACAACTTAGTTTGTGAATATTTTGTTATCAACACCTTCCCAGATTCCATGAGAGTAGCTCTGGGTAATTGTACATTTAGTTGTTGTCTTTCCTATGTTATTGCCTTGTCTATTATGATTGCCGCCAGGTACTTACTTTGTGGCAGTGGGTGGGGTGGTGTCCTGCTGCTCTGACCAGCATGTTTGTACTTCAGTGTGTGCTGTTTTACTGTGCTTGTCTTTTTGATTGATCAGAACTTGCTGTGCCCTGCATCTGGATTGATGGAGCCTTAAACTGAGTGAGAATAATAGCAATAGGTTAAGAATGAGTAATGTGAACGTGGTTGACGCATTTCAGTTCATGCTGATTTAAGTAGAGCAATAGTATAATCCTTTTCCTTTCTGTTCTTTGTTGCCTTGCCAAACTTTATTTTAAAGATTATGGCCCAGAGTTTGTGTGAATAAAAGTGAGGCTATCACGCTCCCTGCAATTATGGAGTAAATGGGATAGCAATTTCCTTCTGTATAGTTAAACACGGAAATCCAAAACTTTCTGTTCTGCTCCTCAAGCTGCGCTCCATTGGTGCTTCACCAATAGACTCAGCATCAAAATCCATGTAAGGATGGGAAGTTGTGGAGCTGACCTACTCGTTCCCCATTCAACATGCCAGAAAAAGTCCGGCTGGTGCTTTCGCTGATAAGTGAATTTTTAAACTTGTGCTAAGACTTGCTTCCAAGCAACCTCCCTGGCCATGTAAAATTAATTTTACAAGTGTGGAGTCTCATTCTTCCAGAATTTAGTCATTGGAGATACAAGAAAAATTACTTTTTCTCAGTCATTATCTCTTGCTATCCCATCTTTTCCTCTCTAAGTTGCTTTCTGTGCATGATTTTACAATTCAACATTCTAATTTATTATTCCTGGTTTCGACTCTGTGTCTTAGTGAAATTCTTCAATCTGGTTGAAGAGCCATACTGTATCTTGACCTGCTCTCTATGGTTATCCTGCAGAGGAGACAGCTGTTTTAGGGGGGAAAAAACAACTCTAGGAGCACGAAGTTGCCACTCAGAAACTCGCGAAAAGTCTGTGGGCATATTTAGGCATGATGAACATGAGTACTGTTCCCTCACTGATCTGGGATGATGTCTTTAGGAGTCTATCTAAAATTTTAGACAGGTGTGCCTTTCTAAACTATTAATATAGATTCATGATTCATGTCCAAGATATTTTTCAATAATTCTATTCAACAAAACCAAACTTGGCATGTCATCAAAAACAATTTAGAATGTTACTACTGTTGCAAAAAAAATCCAGATGTTACAAGCATAAAAGCGAATGAACTCCTCCTTGTATTTGTCGCTTTTGTCAATCATTTCAAGCTGAAATACTTGCAGACATGGCTACAAATTTGTAGGCTTAACTTGTAGTGATATTTAAAAATCTATATTGTAACTTAAGCAGTTAACCTCCATTCTTCTCTTGCCGACCGGCAGTAATTTGTTTTTGTGAAACTGATGATTACTAAAAGCACACAAACTGGAATGTAAAAAATTTAAATTGCTAAGAATTTGTTCCAAAGCACCACTCATGTCTCAGAATTGAAAGGGTGGCTATGAAGTTCTTTCTCTTCAACTGCTGTTTTGAGTCTTTTTTACTTCTTGCATGGGATGCGGGCATTGCTGGCAAGGCCAACATTTGTTGCCCATTCCTAATTGCCCTTGAACTGAGTGGCTTGCTAAGCCATTTCAGAGGGCAGTTAAGAGTCAACCACAGGTTTGGAGTCCCATGTAGGCAAGACCAGGTAAGGACAGCAAATTTTCTTCTCTAAAGGATATTGGTGAACCAGATGGGGTTTTAAGACAATCATTGGTAGTGTCATGAAACTATCACTGGGACTAGCTTTCAATTCAAGATTTTTAATTAATTGAATTTAAATTCCACCAGCTGCTGTGGTGGGATTTGAACCTGTGGCCCAGGGCATTAGCCTGGGCCTCTGGATTACTAGTCCCTAGACATTACCATTATGTCACTGTTTCTCTCCCCCCCCCCCCCCCCCCCCCCCGGCTTTTTGTGAAGTTAGAAACTCAAAATATTTATCAACTAGGTGCAGCTCCTTCCTGTATCCCTCATAACTTGCTATTTATAGGTGATTGAGGGAGAGGTGTGCAGAGTGGTTAATTATGGAAAATTAATTGTAAAAAATAAATCATTTTGGTGCCATTTCATGGCAAATACACTTGAAAAAATAAATTTAAAATCTGAAATAAACACTTTCTGAAGAAACACAGCAAGCCCATCAATATTTTGGAAAGATGGGTTAAAATTTGGCTATTTCCAAAGTTCTGGCTGGAATTTTGGTGTCATGTAGACCCCCGCCTGCCAAGAATGAGGCATATTAGTTTTGTCATATGAACATTGATTTTAAACTGCTGCAGTGAAGAAAGGACTTGTTTTAAAAAAGATCACCAGACACTTGGTTGGAAGGACATTTGCGTACTAACAGACAGTGCTTGTGGAGACCAAGGTCCATTTTAATCCACAATGGACTTTGATCACCAGACGTTGAAGGTGAGGCAGCTCACATTCCAGGATGACTGCTAAGATGGCAGAATCCACAAACACAAGTGGTCAAACCAGCTAGTCCCATGACTAATCTGCTTGGCAACCTGTTTTTTTTTTTAATTGTACCATAGAGAAAGACTCAAGTCTCTCCCCCTCTCTGCCATCTATTGCCTCAAACTTTTTCTCTTTATTCTTTGTCTCTACCTGCATGTGTGTTTATCACGTTTGCATGCTAGCGTCGTCATGTCGCATATTCGTAGTCGGTAACCGGATTAGAGTTTAAGATTAATAAACTTCTACCTTTCTTTAAAATTTAAGAAAACCTGTCCAAGTTTGCCTTACAGTTGGAAAGCGGTGATCAACGATTCACTAAGGGGGAGCTAAAACATGTGTTTTTCAAAAAATTAAACCTTGTTGCGGTTAAACCAGACAAAGGCTGAGGGAACCCCTAGGCCCCCCTCAACTATTCGTAATGCTTGGTCTAGAGTTCATCTGCTAATTCTAGTTTCGGGTCTCTGTTTGCTTCAGACCATATACTTAGTTCTGTACAGGTCAGTACCCCATTCTGGCTGGCCTCTGCGAGTTGGAATTATAGTTGGATGTTTATCAATTCCCATTTCTAAGGGGACTCGACTGAAACACTGGCCTAAGGCATCGTGTCCAAATATGCAGAGCTAGCATTGACTCTGGGAAGACCTGCAACACGCTCAACCAGCCAAAATTAAGTTTTTAACGTCAAACTATTAAGGATTTGCTATCTCGAGTAGCTGCTTTGACTCAAATGAATGTTCCTGTGTATTAGCATCAATTTTCTTGTCTATGTATATTCTAGGCCGGCACAGTGGCGGAGTGGTTAGCACCACAACCTCACAGCTCCAGCGACCCGGGTTCGGTTCTGGGTACTGCCTGTGCGGAGTTTGCAAGTTCTCCCTGTGACTGCATGGGTTTCCGCCAGGTGCTCCGGTTTCCTCCCACAGCCAAAGACTTGCAGGTTGATAGGTAAACTGGCCATTGTAAATTGTCCCTAGTGTAGATAGGTGGTAGGAGAATTGAGGGAAGGTGGCGATGTGGTAGGGAATATGGGATTAATGTAAGTTTGGTATAAATGGGTGGTGGATGGTCGGCACAGACTTGGTGAGCCGAAGGGCATGTTTCAGTGCTGTATCTCTCTGACTCTAGTTCAGTCTCTCTTGACTGACCCGCTTTTAAAATCTTTCTGATCTTGCTAAGCTAATTCCTTGGGGATCTTCTGATTTATAGGGAAGATGTGTGAAGATGTATTGCTTTTTCTTTTGCACACATACCATAACCTGTTTTGATTTGGTTTAGTGCTCGAATGTACTGTAGCCAGCAAATGAAAGACACCTGTCGTTTCTTAGACTTGTCCTTGCCTGTTCCATGACACTTTGCACTAGAAGTTGATGTAAGTGGGAAATTGAAATGGAATGGTGATCTTGCAGGGCATCTGGGATCTGTGTGAATAGTGCAAGCAACTCTATCTCCGTAGCAATCAGATTGGTGAAGTATTGTTAAATGAATAGACTAAACCAGGATAGTGTTAGAATAGTGAATTTAATGTCAAATCGGGTGGAGAAATTGAAAGAGGGAAAGATTGGATTGAGAGGAAAAAATATTTTTTTAAAAGTCCTTTTTTTTTTTTTGAATCGCCAACAATTAAAAGCTGAAGCAATCAGACTCTACACTTGTGACAGTCAATTTTCAGTGCCAGAGAAGTGTTTTTTATTCATTCATGGGGTGTGGGCATCGCTGGCTAGGACAGCATTTATTACCCATCCCTAATTGCTCTTGAGAAGGTGGTGGTGAGCTGCTGCCTTGAACCGCTGCAGTTCATGTGGGGTGGGTACACCCACAGTACTGTTAAGAAGAGTTCCAGGATTTTGACCTAGCGACAGTGAAGCAACAGTGATATAGTTCCAAGTCAGGATGGTGTGTGACTTGGAGGGGAACTTGCAGGTGGTGGTATTCCCAACCATTTGCTGCCCTTGTCCTTCCAGGTGGTAGAGGTCTTGGGTTTGGAAGGTGCTGTCAAAGGAGCCTTGGTGTTTTGCTACAGTGCATCTTGTAGATGGTACACATTGTTGCCACTGCATCGGTGGTGGAGGGAGTGAATGTTTGTGGATGGGGTGCCAATCAAGTGGGTTGCTTTGTCCTGGATGGTGTCAAGCTTCTTGAGTGTTGGAGCTGCACCCATCCAGGCAAGTGGATAGTATACCATCACACTCCTGACTTGTGCTTTGTAGATGGTGGGCAGGCTTTGGGGAGTCAGGAGGTGAGTTACTCGCCGCAGGATTCCTAGCCTCTGACCTGCTCTTGTAGCCATGGTATTTATATGGCTATTCCAATTCAGTTTCTGGTCGATGGTAACCCCTCAGGATGATAGTGTGGGATTCAGTGATGATAATGCCATTGAATGTCAAGGGGGGGATGGTTAGATTCTCCCTTGTTCGAGATGGTCATTGCCCGGCACTTGTGTGGGGCCAATGTTACTTGCCACTTACCAGCCCAAACCTGGATATTGTCCAGGTCTTGCTGCATTTCTACATGGACTAGTATCTGAGCAGTCATAAATGGTGCTGAATATTGTGCAATCATCAATGAACATCCCCACTTCTGACCTTATGATTGAAGGAAGGTCATTGATGAAGCAGCTGAAGATGGTTGGGCCTAGGACACTACCCTGAGGAACTCTTGCAGTGATGTCCTGAAGTTGAGATGATTGTGGTTGTTGGAGGTCAACCATATTCCTTTGCGCTGTATATGATTTTAACTTTCTAATGGTGTGTTTTCTACTGATTCCCGTTGACTCCAGTTTTGCAAAGGCTCCTTGATGCCATACTCAGTCAAATGCTGCCTTGATGTCAAGAGCAGTCACTCTCCACACTTCTTGAGTTCAGCTCTTTTGTCCATGTTTGAACCAAGACGGTAATGAGGTCAGGAGCTGAGTGGCCCTGGCAGAACCCAAACTGAGAGTTGCTGAGCAGGTTATTGTTCAGCAAATGCCACTTGATAGCACAGTTGACCAGACCTTCCATTGCTTTACTGATTGAGAGTAGACTGGGGTGGTAATTGGCTAGGTTAGATTTGTCCTGCTTTTTGTGTACAGGACATATCTGGGCAATTTTCCACATTGCCAGGTAGATGCCAGTGTTGTAGTTGTACTGGAACAACGTGGCTAGGAGCACAGCATATTCTGAAACACAGCTCTTCAGTACTATTAAGGGCGGCACAGTGGCGCAGTGGTTAGCACTGCAGCCTCACAGCTCCAGCGACCCGGGTTCAATTCTGGGTACTGCCTGTGCGGAGTTTGCAAGTTCTCCCTGTGTCTGCGTGGGTTTCCTCCGGGTGCTCCGGTTTCCTCCCACATGCCAAAGACTTGCAGGTTGATGGGTAAATTGGCCATTATAAATTGCCCCTAGTATAGGTAGGTGATGGGGAAATATAGGGACAGGTGGGGATGTGGTAGAAATATGGAATTAGTGTAGGATTAGTATAAATGGGTGGTTGATGGTTGGCGCAGACTCGGTGGGATGAAGGGCCTGTTTCAGTGCTGTATCTCTAAATAAAAAATAAATAAATATTGCCAGAATGTTGTCGGGGCCCATAGCTTCTGTAGTATCCAGTGCCTTTAGCCATTTCTTGATAAAATGTGGAGTGAATCGAATTGGCTAAAGACTGGCATCTGAGATGCTGGGGACTTGAGGAGGAGGCTGAGACGGATCATCAACTCAGCACTTCTGGCTGAAGATTGTTGCAAATACTTCAGCCTTAACTTTTGCAATGATGTGCTGAGCTCCCCCATCATTGAGGATGGGGATATTTGTGGAGCCACCTCCTTCACCACCATTCAGGACTGGAGAGCTAATATCTGATCCGTTGGTTGTGGGATTGCTTAGCCCTGTCTATTGCATGCTGCTTATGCTTTTTGGCATGCAAGTCGTCCTGGGTTTTCGTTTCACCATGTTGGCACCTCATTTTGAGGTATGCCTGGTGCTGCTCCTGGCATGCCCTCCTGCACTCTTCATTGAACCAGGGTTGATCCCCCGGCTTGATGGTAGAGTGGGGGATATGCCAGGCGAAGGTTACAGATTGTGCTAGAGTACAATTCTGCTGCTGCTCATGGCCCACAGTGCCTCATGAATGCCCAATTTTGAGTTGCTGGATCTATTTAAAATCCATCCCAGTTAGCACGGTGGTACTGCCACACAACACAACAATTTGTCAGTAATCAAGACTTAACACTTTTAAAAAGGTCACCTAAACTGAAATGGACAAGCCTTAACTTTCCGTGGCGAATTGAGCTTATATCTACCATGCAAGTACAGGAACTTCACTGCTCAATGCATTTGAATGGTGAGTCAGTGAGCAAGATGCCATTTTCACAAAACTAATTGTGGAGTGATGTATCTCTGGATTTTTAATTTTAACCACACATCTGCCTCCTCCTGAAATTGCTGTATGATTTGTGCATAAATAGCGTTGTGTGACGTTAGCTTCAGTGTTACTTTTAATAGTGTAGGCATGTCCCCACAAAGAGTAAGGGTAGTACTGCCAAATCTAGAGCCCCCTGATTATCTGGAAGCTGACCGGGCAAGCTAAAACAGAAAAAGAAAGCTTATGACGATCACAAAAAACTCTATACTTTAGGAAGCTTGGAGTATAGAAAGTGCAGGGGTGAAGTAAAAAAAAGGAAATTAGGAAAGCAAGAAGATGACATGAAAAATTATTGGATGGTAAAATCAAGGAAAACCCAAAGATGTTTTATCAGTACATTAAGAGCAACCGGATAACTAAGGAAAGGGTAGGGCCGATCTGAGATGTACAGGGGAACTTGAGCCTGGATGCAGAAGGTGTGGGCTGGGTTCTTGATGAGTTTTTTGTCTCTTTCTTCACAAAGGAGAGGGTTAATGCAGACATTGTACTTGAGGAGTGTGAAATATTAGATACAATAAGCATTATGAGAGAGGAAATACAAGAGGGTCTGACATCCTTGAAAGTGAATAAATCACCAGGACCGCATGGATTGTTAATGGAAGCCAGGGAGGGAATTGCGGATGCGCGGAGGGTCATCTTCAAATCCTCACTAGATACTGGCGAGGTACCAGATGATTGGAGGTCTGTGAACGTGGTGCTTTGTTTAAAAAGGATGCGAGGGATGGACCATATAATTATAGGCCGGTCAGTCTGACCTCGGTGGTGGGTAAATTGTTAGAATCCATTCTGAGGGACAGGACAAACTGCCAGTTGGAAAGGCATGGATTAATCGGGGATAGTCAGCATTGGATTTGTTGGGGGAAGGTCATGTCTTACTATTTGAGTTTTTTGAGTAAGTAACAAGGAGGATTGATCAGGGTAGTGCAGTGGATGTTGTCGACATGGATTTTAAGTAAGGCATTTGACAAGGTCCTGCATGGCAGACTGGTCAGTAAAATGAAAGTCCATGGGATACAAGGGAATGTGGCACGTTGAATCCAGAATTGGCTCCATGACAGGAGCCAAAGGGTAGTAGTCGACAGATGTTTTTGCAAATGGAAAGCTCTTTCCAGTAGTATTTGGTGTAGTGGTTAGCACCGCAGCCTCACCGCTCCAGGGACCTGGGTTCAATTCTGGGTACTGTCTGTGCGGAGTTTGCAAGTTCTTCCTGTGTCTGGGTGCTCCGGTTTCCTCCCACCGCCAAAGACTTGAAGGTGATCGGTAAATTGGCCATTATAAATTGCCCCTAGTGTAGGTAGGTGTTAGGGGGTATGGGATTGCTGTAGGGTTAGTATAAATGGGTGGTTGTTGGTCGGCACAGACTCGGTGGGCCGAAGGGCCTGTTTCAGTGCTGTATCTCAATGAATAATCAATTCCACAGGGCTCAATGTTGGGTCCCTTGCTGTTACTGGTATATATAAATGATTTGGACTTGAATGTGGGAGGCAAGATTGTGAAATTTGCTGATGATGCAAAAATCGGCCGCGTAGTTGATAGTGAAGAGGATAGCCGTACGTTCCAGAATATCAATGGTTTGGTTGAGTGGGTGGGAAAGTGGCAAATGGAGTTCAATCCAGAGAAGTGTGAGGTAATGCATTTGGGGGGGGCAAATGAAGCAAGGGAATACACAATAAACGAGAGGACATTGAGGGGGTAGAAGAAGTGAGACCTTGGAGTGCATGTCCACAGATCCTTGAAGGTGGCAGGACAGATGGATAGAGTGGTGAAGAAGGCTTTGCTTCATTGGCCGAGGTATAGAATACAAAAGCAGGGATGTGATGCTGGAACTGTATAAAACGCTGGTTCGGCCACAGCTGGAGTGCTGTGTACGGTTCTGGTCACATTACAGAAAGGACAAAATTGCTCTGGAGAGAATACAAAGTAGATTGACGAATGTTGCCAGGACTTGAAAGTTGCAGCTATGAGGAAAGATTGGATAGGCTATGGTTGTTTTCCCTGGAAATGAGGAGACTGAGGGCTGACTTAATTGAGGTGGACAAAATTAAGAGGGGCCTAGATAGTGGACAGAATGGACTGGTTTCCCCTGGCTAGTTACCAGGGGATGCAAATTTAAGGTGAATGGTAGAAGGATTAGAGGAGATGTGAGACTTTTTCACCCAGAGGGTGGTGTGTGTCTGGAATTCACTGCTAGGAACAGTGGTGGAGGCAGAAACCCTCAATTCTTTTAAAAGGTACCTGGACATGTACCTGAAATGCTGTAACCTGCAAGGCTATGGACCAGGTGCTGGTAGATGAATTAGATTGGGTGGCTAGTTTTTTCCGCTGGCATGGACACTATGGGCTGAATGGCTTCCTTCTGTGCCGTAATTGTTCTGTGGTTCTAATAGTAAATTCTATTATTTACCGTTACATTTACTCTAAATTGTTCTGGGAAATTCAAGTCACTATTCAACCCTCAACCTAGAGGTTGTCTGTGGTACCCTATGCTTTAATATGTTTTCATGTTCGAAGGATCTTCGTAGTATTCAATTTTGGCTAGAGAAGACAAACATTTCAGACCAGTACTCATGAGATATATTCAACAGGCTTGGTGAAGGCTAGGGTACTTTTTATAGAATGTGGATGGCTGTGCAGCAGATGCGACTCAAATTTATCCATTGGCAAATGGTTCAGATTCAGTTTATTGCTAAGAAACCAATTTCCTGTGTATTACAGGATACTAATGTATAGATTACAAAAATAATTGCATCAGGTATTTGAGGTAAGTTTGCATCTTCAGGCTTCCCAGGAATCTTCCCAGGAATCTTGAGACAGCCATAACTTGTTTTCAGTCCCTCCTCCAAACTCCGTTCCCTAGCTACTGACCCATCCCTCTCCCTGGCAACCATCTGAGATTAAGCCAGTCTGTTCGCAACCATGGTGTCACGTTTAACCCTGGGATGAATTTCTGACCTCCTATTCATGCCATCACTAAGCTTTTTTCCACCTCCATAACATTGCCTAACTTTGCCCGTTTCAGTTCATCTGCTGAAACCCTCATTCATTCCTTCATTCTAGACTTGACTATTCCAATGCACTCCTGGCTGGTCTCCCACATTGTACTCTCCATAAACTTGAGGTCATCTAGAAATCTGCCCATGTTTTAACTCTCTCCAAGTCCAGTTCCCCTATCACCCGTGTGCTTGCTGGTCTACATTGGCTCCCAGTCAAGCAATGTCTTGATTTAAAAATTATCATCTTTGTTTTCATCCTCTCCCTATCTCTCTCTAATCTCCTCCAGCCCCACAACCCTTCAAGATATCTGTGCTGCTCTAATTCTGGCATCTTGTGCATCCTTGATTTTAATTGCTCCACTGTTGGTGACCGCGCTTTCCGTTGCCTAAGCCCCAAACTCTGGAATACCCTCCCTACACCCAAAGACACAGAGAGGAAGCAGAGATTTTAAAAGCCTGCCAAAAGCCCAGAGTCTGAGACCAGAGAGAGGAGCAGGGGAAAATTTCGAAAAGTGACATCCGAGTGACGTCACAATCAACAGTGAGAGCAGGGAAAAAGCGAGCCACTGGGGTGAGTATACAAGTAAGCTTTTAACTTAATTTAATTTAAATCAAATGTAGCATCAGACATCACAGGCAAGCAGGTAGGTGATTGGTTTGGTGAGTATCTGGTAAGTGATTAAGGTCCATTCTAATCCTCATGTTTAAAATAGTAAAGGGACTAGAGGTAAGCTTAATAAAATATATTTAAAAATAACTGAATAAAATAATTAAGTAGTTAATTAAAACACGTTCAGGATGTCAGGGTAGGTGATGTGTCACGGCTGCAGCATGTGAGAGCTCCTGGATGCCAGTGTGATCCGGGGCAAACGTGTCTGCAGTAAGTGTTTGCGGTTCGAAGAGCTTCGGCTCAGAGTCATTCAACAGGAAGCCGAGCTACAGACACTGCGACACATGAGGGAGGGGAAAGTTACCTAGGCACTTTGTACCAGAAGGCTGTCGCACCCCTTAGGATAGGGTCATCTGATTTGATCAGTGGTCAGGGACAGAAGAGTGTGGCTGCAGCTGAGGCAGGTAAAGGGACCCAGAGGGCAGGAGTTCAGGAACCTCAGCTTTTACAATTGTCCAACAGATTTGAGGTTCTTTCAGCTTGTTTGGATGATAGTGGTGGCTGCAGGGTGGATGAGCAACCTCACCATGGTACAGGAAGCCATTCAAGTGGAGGGAGAAAAGGGAATGTAGTAGTAGGGGGCAGTAGAGTTAGGGGGATTGACATTGTTCTCCAGAGAGCATTGAGCGAGAGTCCAGATGGTTGTGTTGCCTGCCCGGTGCCAGGGTTTGGGACATCTGCTGAGGGTTGGAGAGGAACTTATAGTGGGAGGGAGAGGGTTCAGTCGTTGTCAATGTAGGTACCAACGACATAGGCAAGACAAGGAAAGAGGTTCTGCATAGTCAGTGTGAGGCACTAAGTACCAAATTAAGAAGCAGAACCTCAAAGGTTGTAATCTCTGGATTATTACCTGAGCCATGTGCAAATTGGCATAGGGCAAATAAGATTAGAGAAATTAATGCATGGCTGAAAGACTGGTGTGGTAGAAGTGAGTTCCAGTTCGTGAGGCACTGGCACCAGTACTGGGGAAGGTGGTAGCTGTACCGTGCTGGGGCTGGTGTTCTAGCGAGCTGCATAACTAGGGAAGTAGAGAGGGTTTTAAATTGAACACTGGGGGCAAGGGATCAAATTTGGGAAGATATGGTAAATCAAGGGCGGCGCAGTGGTTAGCACCGCAACCTCACAGCTCCAGCGACCCGGGTTCAATTCTGGGCACTGCCTGTGTGGAGTTTGCAAGTTCTCCCTGTGTCTTGTGTGGGTTTTCACCGGGTACTCTGGTTTCCTGCCACCACCAAAAGACTTGCAGGTTGATGGGTAAATTGGCCATTATAAATTGCCCCTAGTATAGGTAGGTGGTAGGGGAATATAGGGACAGGTGGGGATGTGGTAGGAATATGGGATTAGTGTAGGGTTAGTATAAATGGGTGGTTGATGGTCGGCACAGACTCGGTGGGCCGAAGGGCCTGTTTCAGTGCTGTATCTTAAAATAAATAAAAAGGAGTAGAGAGGAGGCAAGAGAGAAAGTTATTAATATGGGAAATGATAGACTGTGACAGGAAGGGACAGAGCATACAAATCTAAGAGTAAATCAACAGATCAGGCTAGAGGTTACAAATAATAAAAGGACAAACTAAAGGCTCTGTATCTGAATGCACATAGCATTCGAAACAAAACAGATGAACTGAGAATGCAAATGGAAATGAATAAGTACGATCTGATAGCCATTACAGAGACATGGCTGCAGGATGACATAGATTGGGACCTGAATATTGAAGGGTATATGGGATTTAGGAAGGACAGGAAGCTAGGAAAAGGTGGAGGGGTAGTTCTGTTAATTAATGGTAATCGAGCAATAGAGAGGGATGTCTTAGGATCAGGAGACCAGGATGCAGAAGCAATTTGGGTAGAGATGAGAAATCATAAAGGCAAGAAGTCACCTGTGGGAGTGGTGTACAGGCCACCTGACATTAACCACACTGTAGGACGGGGTATAAAGGAAGAAATAATGTCAAAGGTACAATGATAATTATGGGGGATTTTAACCTACATATAGACTGGAAAATCAGATGGCCAGAGGTAGCCTAGATGAGTACAAAAAATGTTTTCAGGATAATTTCCTGGAGCAATACGTTCTAGAGCCAACCAGAGAGCAGGCTATACTAGACCTGGTATTGTGCAACGAGATAGGATTAATTAATGATGGCACAGTGGCGCAGTGGTTAGCACTGCAGCCTCACAGCTCCAGCAACCCGGGTTCAGTTCTGGGTACTGCCTGTGCGGAGTTTGCAAGTTCTCCCTGTGACCGCATGGGTTTCCGCTGGGTGCTCTGATTTCCTCCCACAGCCAAAGACTTGCAGGTTGATGGGTAAATTGGCCATTGTAAATTGCCCCTAGTATAGGTAGGAGAATTGAAGGAAGGTGGGGCTGTGGTAGGGAATATGGGATTAATGTAGAATTAGTATAAATGGGTGGTTGATTGTCAGCACAGACTTGGTGGGCCGAAGGGCCTGTTCAGTGCTGTGTATCTCGATGACCTCGCAGTTAAGGCGGCCCTAGGTAGCAGCGATCATAATGATTTGAATTTTACATTCAGTTTGAGGGAGAGAAGAGTGGGTCCAAGACTAGTATTTTAAGCTTAAATAAGGGCAATTATGAGGGCATGAAAGCAGAGCTAGCCAAAGTGAACTGACAAATTAGGTTAAGGGATAGGTCAATAGTGATGCAGTGGGCAGACATTTAAGGGAATATTTCAGAATACACAATAGATACATTTCAACGAGAAAGAAAAATTCCAAGGGTGGGACCTGTCATCCGTAGTTGACTAAAACAGTTAAAGATAGTATTAAACTTAAAGAAAAAGCATATAATTGCGCAAAGATGGAGGCAGGTCAGAAGATTGGACAGAATATAAAAAAAACAAAGAATGACTAAAAGATTGATATGTTGGATCTCAGTTTTTTCATGATCTCATGGGTTGCACGAAAAGAGACGAAGTCCGACTGTAGCTTTAAGAAACTTTATTGCAGTACTTAAGTTTTCTGAAGATGTAACAATTAACAATGAACTGAACTAAAACTAAAAGCAACACATATACCCTGAACTAACCACCCCGCCCCGAACTGAACTGAACTAACCTTTGCGCCAAGTCAAGCCTTATTATAGTTATTCTTACAAATCAGTGACACCCCCTTTTATGTTCCCAATTGGTTTACAAACTCTGCAGTTTCTTGGTGTTAGGGCCTGATTGGGGCACTGCCTTGTCATCCTCTCCTCAAGCAGTTTCTTATTCCCCTATCTCCCTGGGAACGTTGGGCTGATTGTCATGCAAAGGGTTAGTCTTCAACAGCTACAGCTGTCCTGCTAGGTTTTAGCTGGTTAGTCTATTTCTACTGATAAGCTGTCCCTCCCTGCAGCACTGAATAGGCTACTATTAATTTCTGATGAGCTGTCTGCTGAAGCTCTAAAGTTATTTTGTTAGTAGACTATACTTAATTAATTAGTTCACTTTAAATGTCCCCAAGTTCTGTTCCCATAGTTCTGTTCCCACAATAAGGAAGGTAAAATTGGAGTACAAGAGAAAGCTAGCTGGAAATATAAAGACAGATAGTAAGAGTTTCTATAGATATTTAAAAAAAGAAAAGATTTAACAGTGAGCATTGGTCCTATAGAAAGTGAGTCTGGGGAATTAATAATGGATAAGGAGATGGCAGGTAAATTGAACAGATATTTTGCATTGGTCTTCACTATTGAGGATACAAGTAACATCCCGGTATTAGCTGTAAGTCAGGAAATGGAAGGGAGGGAGGAACTCAAGAAAATTACAACCACCAGGGAAGTGGTACTGAACAAATTGTTGGAGCTGCAGGCTCAAGTCCCTGGGTCTTGATTGACTTCATCCTAAATGGCTAGTGAGATAGTTGATGCGTTAGTTTTAACTTTCCAAAATTCCCTAGATTCGGGAAAGGTTCCGTTAGATTGGAAAATAGTGAATGTAACTCCTTTAATCATAAAAGGATGGAGACAGAAAGCAGGAAACTACAGGCCAGTTAGCTTAACATCTGTCTTAGGGAAAATGTTGGAAGCTATTATTAAAGATGTTATAGCGGGGCATTTAGAAAAATTCAAGGTAGTCCGGCAGAGTCAACATGGTTTTGTGAAAGAGAAATCATGTTTAACCAATTTATTGGAGTGCTTTGAGGGAGTTACATGTGCTGTGGGTTATGGGTAACCAGTGGATGTATTGTACTTAGATTTCCAGAAGGCATTTGATGAGGTGCCACATTAAAGGTTATTGCAGAAAATAAAAGATCATAATATAGGGAGTAACATATTGGCATGGACAGAAGATTGTCTAGCTAACAGGAAATAGAGTAGGCATAAATGGGTCATTTTCTGGTTGGCAAGATGTAACTGGTGGTGTACCACAGTAATCTGTACTGGGGTCTCAACTTTTTACAGTTTATATAAATGACTTGGATGAAGGGACCGAAGGTATGGTTGTTAAATTTGCTGATGACACAAAGATAGGTCAGAAAGTAACTTGTGAAGAGGACATAAGGAGGCTACAAAGGGATATAGATAGGTTAAGTGAGTGGGGAAAGGTCTGGCAAATGGAGTATAATGTGGGAAAATGTGATGTTGTCCACTTTGGCAGGAAGAATAAAAAATAAGCAGATTATCTAAATGGTGAGAGATTGCAGAGCTCTGAGATGCAGAGGGATCTGGGTGTCCTAGTGCATGAATCGCAAAAGGTTAGTATGCAGGTACAGCACGTAATTAGGAAAGCTAATAGAATGTTATCATTTATCGCGAGGGGAATTGAATACAAAAGTAGGGAGATTATGCTTCAGCTGTACAGAACATTGGTGAGACCACATCTGGAGTACTGTGTACAGTACTGGTCTCCTTATTTAAGGAAGGATGTAAATGCGTTGGAGGCAGTACAGAGAAGGTTTACTAGACTTAATACCTGGAATGGTCGGGTTGTCTTATGAGGAAAGATTAGACAGGCTAGGCTTTTATCTGCTGGAATTAAGAAGAGTAAGAGGCGACTTGATTGAAACATCTAAGATCCTGAGGGGTCTAGATGGGGTGGATGTGGAAAGGATGTTTCCCTTTGTGGGAAAATCTAGAACTAGGGGTCACTGTTTAAAAATAAGGGGTCGCCCATTTAAGACAGATGAGGAGAAATTTTTTGAGGATCGTGAGTCTTTGGAACTCTCCCTCAAAAGGCGGTGGAAGCAGAGCCTTTGAATATTTTGACGGCAAAGGTAGATAGATTCTTGATGAGCAAAGGCGTGGGAGGTTATCGGGGTTAGGTAGAAATGTGGAGCAATCAGTTCAGCCATGAACTTATTGAAGGGCCGAGTGGCCTGCTCCTGCTGCTAATTCATATATTTGTATGTTCGTATGTACACCTCTGTCCCTCTACCTTGCTTTCCTTCTTTTAAAACGCACTCTTTAAAACCTACCTTTTTGACCAAGCTTTTGGTCATCTGACCTGATGTCTGCTTTTGAGGTTTGGTGTCATACTTATATAATGCTCCTGTGAAACGCCTTGGAATGTTTCGTTATGTTAAAGTTGCTGTATAAATATAAGTTGTTATAACAAAAATAATGTCTTGGATGCTGGGTTTCTTTTTAAAGGCAATGAGCTTGAAGGCTGCCCAAGGGGCATCCAGCTGGGAAAGCAGCAGGCTACTTGTGCTGTAAGGCGAAATAAATTTTCTTTGAGGATCA
This sequence comes from Heterodontus francisci, assembly GCF_036365525.1. NCBI lineage: Eukaryota > Metazoa > Chordata > Chondrichthyes > Heterodontiformes > Heterodontidae > Heterodontus > Heterodontus francisci. Next base: position 72,149,107 of record NC_090387.1, read on the forward strand.
ATGAGATGTGCATGCTTGAGGTCCCAGTGGACACAGTCAGTGGCATTGTAGGTAGAAACTTAATTCCTTTGGAATCCATGTACTACATTTCATTTTTTTTTTAGTGTTTCCTTAGCCTGTTTCCAGTCCAATCACCACTTGACAAGTTTGAACATCGTTTTGAGGTATAGGATCTTGCATTTCATACTTCAAAGCCATTAGAACAATTTAAAGCATCATTACTTGAATGGAATAGTAATCTAGGCAGTAATCGGGATTTGAATAACTTTAAACCTGGGCAGACATTTCTTGATTTGGAATAATATAAATCTGGCAAGATTTGTACTTTTTTTTTTTTTGATTTCAACATCTGACTCTAGTTTTACACTTACCCTGCTTTGCTATTTACAGTCTTGCTGCCTGGTATTTTATGGATGTATGGTTGGCACTCAAAGGTAAGTTTTTAGAGACAAATCCGAGTGAGGTATTGTCTATATATGAGCACTGACAGCCACAGCTTTTTGTGTTGATGGAGAACAGGGTTGCCCAACATATGGCCTGTGGGCCAGCATCTGGCCCGCCGAAGGTTTCCATACGGTCTGTGGATGTAAACTGTACCCGAGTCGTTCCTCGTCCTAGCCAGGGGTCTGTGACTGCAGATGAGACATTTTTCACTGCCTTCTTGCAGAGCGGCTTTAAAAAAAAAACGCAAGTCACAGCTGACAGATTCGGGGGAGAAGCACATATCTGTCCGAAGTTCAGAAATCGCTGTTCCCAATGTCAGCAGCCGACAGCTGTGACTTCAGTTTTTGAAATAAAAAACTGACCCATTTGCTGCGGGTTCCCGCTCTCTGCAACTGAAGGGGGGGTGAGGGAGTGATCAAGATCACTTCTGACAATTAGACATCTACCTGGAATACTCTATCATTACAAGAAATGTGTGGGCAAACATTGACTACTTATGCAAGCAAAAGAATGCCAGGTATCTCACTAAATCAGTGTCCAAAATAGTGATGAGAAAGTAAGTTAATAAATTAATCTTCTCATTTAAAGCTTCTAAGCTTCACAAAAATGTACATTTGTTGTTTTGATTAATTAAGGTAAATTTTTAATGCCTTTATCTTTCCGAAATTGTCACATTGTCCCCCTATGTAAGACAAAAATGGCACCCCCCTTATGTGAAAAGGTTGGACAACCCTGATGTAGAATGTGCCCTTCAAAATAAAACACTCCAGCGTGTTGCTGGCTTTGAAACAAGATACCAAACATTGAATATTGCCGTATATACATTTCAGTCAGTAAAATCAATCATTTGGTCAGTTTTAGACCATTGAAGCTAGTATTAACAGCAGAAAATGCAAGAAATACTCAGCAGGTCTGGCAGCATCTGTGGATAGAGAAACCGAGTTAACATTTAACGTTCATCAGAACTTTATTTCAGATTTTCAGTAATTTGCTTGTGTGCTCATACCAACAGCAATGGCTGACTACTTGACTGGGAAAATTGCTAAGAAATATTGATCGGTTTAGACAAAGCAATACTTTGGTCCATTTCATTCCTTCCCTTTCAGAATAAAAGATAGCTGTGGAGCATGGTACATTGCACGTTCCACGCCATATCAAAGAATGGTAGGTCATAACCGCAACATCTCCTATTGCATCCGACTGCATTCCAGTATGTATTGTGGATTTCCTGATTTTTTATTTTTTTAACATTTTTTTTGGTTACTCACTTTTTGGGAAGAAAAATAAGGATAATTTATGTTTGAAAACTTCTCCTTGTCTCCTTTGCAAACACTGAGCATTACATTGGCCTGGAATGTCCTGGCAAATTTGGTATCTCTATGGTGTAAAAACAGAGTTGTGTTTTTGTTAGAAAATACATGTATATTACACCAGCTTCTCACTGCGCATGAATTTCAGCTCATTCATATCGCTCTTTAATTGTGTTCTCCAAAACTCCAATTAACTCATTAACATAGCACCAGCCCCACAGAATAGACCAGAGACAGCAATCTTCCTGCATTTATACCTGTTCTGTATGGGTATAAATTAATGGTGAAACTTTTATGTGCATTTTTGTGATTTATGTCTTTGGACACTTCAAACCCTCATACAGCTAGCACCAAAAAGAAAATATTCCTATTTGTCGTCTTCAGACCCAAGGTGGATGACCTCTCATTTCCCCACATTGAACTACTCTCCCAGGCCTCAAATTTAACACCCTCTAGCCTGCCCATCAGGAATGGTGTGTGGGAGGCATTCAGATTTAAAAATTCTGCTTCCGGGCTTTAGTCCACCAATTTTCCAGCTGTTTGCATTTTTACAAACCCAAATCAGGCCATAAACGATACCGCAAAAGGTAGTCAGGGACCTTGTGACCATCCAAAAGTTGTGGGCTGCTGATATCATTGGGGCTGCAAATAAAACTTTACGTTGTGGGTAGGGAGTGCAGTCAGCTGTCCGACTCTTTCCTCCAGCCCAATTTACGGCCCTGATCTTTTGACTCCCCATCCCCGATCATGGCCCTGATCTTTTTTTGGCTCCACGCATCCCAATTATGGCCAGGACACCTCCCACCCCTCCACTGACTGGTAGGCACCTTTCCCATGGTCCCCTGTCACGAGTCTGCTCCTGACTGCTGTGCAGTTAATCTGGCTATTTGTCAGGTGGGCGTCTTCCCAAAATTAAGATGGGTGGGACATCAAGTATTTTTTTAGAGATACAGCACTGAAACAGGCCCTTCGGCCCACCGAGTCTGTGCCGACCATCAACCACCCATTTATACTAATCCTACACTAATCCCATATTCCGACCAAACATCCCCATCTGTCCCTATATTTCCCTACCACCTACCTATACTAGTGACAATTTATAACGGCCAATTTACCTACCAACCTGCAAGTCTTTTGGCTTGTGGGAGGAAACCGGAGCACCCGGAGAAAACCCACGCAGACACAGGGAGAACTTGCAAACTCCACACAGGCAGTACCCAGAATCGAACCCGGGTCCCTGGAGCTGTGAGGCTGCAGTGCTAACCACTGTGCCGCCCTTGTCCAAATGCCAATAGGTGAATACCCTAGAATAACTGGACTACTGGTTCACAGTTGAAGGTGCACCATAACAGCCAAGGATAGGCCACAAAGTACACTGAATATTCCAGGTCTTTCATGTCACTATGGTGGTGGCCCCTTATCCTCTCTCTCCTCTCTATCGATGATATGAGCAACATGCCTAGTGTGGGTTAAAATATTTTCAGTGCATTAGTGTCTCAGACATTCAAAACTATCCTATATTTCTGCAACAATCATTTGAGATTCCTCAATGTTGATTTGATCTTCCCATTCCGCGATCTCCCCTTCTCACACTTCTGCCTTCCAATTTCCCACAATTTCTAATTTTAGATCCAAAGGAGTTACTTTTGCTCATGTTCTTCTAGAATCCCCTGGTTCTCACCGTAAAATCTTTAGCAGAATAAGATTTGACAGTTAATTTAATGTACTTTCCTTTATCTCACTGAATTCATCTGTCTCTATTACTTTCCTAACCTTCATAAACTCCCTGAACTTCGCAACTTGTTGAGCAATATTTAATCCTTCAACTTAACTTCTGGTCAACTACATTTTCTTGGCAATTCCAATGCCAAAAATGGTTATGGGGAACCAGCTCATACAAACATCTTAATCAAAAAAGTTATTCATTGCATCAAATCCAAGAAATCTACAGACATTTTTTTTTTAGTTAGAGATACAACACTGAAACAGGCCCTTCGGCCCACCGAGTCTGTGCCGACCATCAACCACCCATTTATACTAATCCCACATTAATCCCGTATTCCTACCACATCCCCACAATTCCCCTACCACCTACACAAGGGGCAAATTACAACGGCCAATTTACCTATCAACCTGCAAGTCTTTGGCTGTGGGAGGAAACCGGAGCACCTGGCGAAAACCCACGCGGTCACTGGGAGAACTTGCAAACTCCACACAGGCAGTACTCAGAATTGAACCCGGGTCGCTGGAGCTGTGAGGCTGCAGTGCTAGCCACTGTGCCGCCCATTTTAGTCTTCAGTCAAGAGCATACTCTAGGAATAATTGTACAATATCCTGGTAAACAGCCAATATGGCTTCAAAATGGGAAGATAATACCAGGTTTACCTTATTGATTGAGGATACGAGCATGCGAACATATGAATTGGGAGCAGGAATAGGTCACTCGGCCCCTCGAGCCTGCTCTGCCATTCAACAAGATCATGGCTGATCTGGTTGCAACCTCAACTCCACATTCCTGCCTACCCACAATAATCTTTCACCCCCCTGGCTTATCAAGAATATATCTACCTTTGCCTTAAAAATATGCAAAGACTGTTCTTCTACCGCCTTTTGAGGAAGAGAGAGTTCCAAAGACTCGTGACCTTTGGAGAAAAAATTTCTCATCTCTGTCTTAAATGGGTGACCCCTTATTTTTAAACAGTGACCTCTAGTTCTAGATTCTCTCAAGAGGAAACGTGCTTTCCACATCCACCCTATCAAGACCCCTCAGAATCTTATGTTTCAATCAGGCCGCCTCTTACTCTTCTAAACTCCAGCGAATACAAGCCTAGCCTGTCCAACCTTTCCTCATAAGACAACCTGACCATTCCAGGTATTAGTCTAGTAAACCTTATCTGAACTGCTTCCAATGCTTCATCCTTCCTGAAATAAGGGGACCAATACTGTACACCGTATTGCAGATGTGGTCTCACCAATGCCCTGTAAAACTGAAGCATAACCTTCCTACTTTTCTATCAATTCCCCTCGCAATAAATAACATTCTATTACTTGCTCAATCTGCAGACTAACCTTTTGTGATTCATGCACTAGGACGCCCAGATCCCTCTGCATCTGAGCTCTGCAATCTCTCTCTATTTAAATAATATGCTGCTTTTTTATTCTTCCTGCCAAAATGGACAATTTCATATTTTCCCACATTATACTCCATTTGCCAGATCTTTGCCCACTCACTTAACCTATCTATATCCCTTTGTAGCCCCCTTATGTCCTCTTCACAAGTTACTTTCAGACCTATCTTTGTCATCAGCAAATTTAGCAACCATATCTTTGGTCCCTTCATCCAAGTCATTTATCTAAATTGTAAAAAGTTGAGGCCCCAGCACTGATCCCTGTGGCACACCACGTATTGCATCTTGCTAACCAGAAAATGACCGTTTATGCCTACTCTGCTTCCTGTCAGCTTGCCAATCCATTATTCTTGCCAAAATGTTACCCCTACACCATGAACTTTTATTTTCTGCAATAACCTTTGATGTGGCAACTTAACAAATGCTTTCTGGAAATCTAAGAGTACATCCACCGGTTTCCCTTTATCCACAGCACGTTACTGCTTCAAAGAATTCCAAGAAATTCGATCAATGTGATTTCCCTTTCACAAAGCACTGTTGACTGCCTGATTACCTTGAATTTTTCTCAATGTTCTGCTATAATGTCTTTAATAATGGTTTCTAGCATTTGCCCTCAGACAGATGTTCAGCTTTGTCTCCCTTTTTGAATAAAGGGGTTACATTAGGGGTTACATAAAGGGATTTAGATCTTTCAGTAAGAACAGAGAAGATGGTAAAAGAGGGGGGGGGTGTGGCATTGTTAATCAAGGAGAGTATTACAGCGACAGAAAGGACGTTTGAGGACACGTCTACTGAGGTAGTATGGGCCGAGGTTAGAAACAGGAGAGGTGAGGTCACCCTGTTGGGGGTCTTTTATAGACCTCCAAATAGTTCCAGAGATGTAGAGGAAAGGATAGCGAAGATGATTCTCGACAGGGGCGAGAGTAACAGGATAGTTGTTATGGGGGACTTTAACTTTCCAAATATCGACTGGAAATACTATAGTTCGAGTACCTTAGATGGGTCAGTTTTTGTCCAGTGTGTGCAGGAGGGTTTTCTGACACAGTATGTAGATAGGCCAACCAGGGGCGATGCCACATTGGATTTGGTGCTGGGTAATGAACCCGGCCAGGTGTTAGATTTAGATGTAGGTGAGCACTTTGGTGATAGTGATCACAATTCGGTTAGGTTTACCTTAGCGATGGGCAGGGACAGGTATATACCGCAGGGTAAAAATTATAGCTGGGGGAAAGGAAATTATGATGTGATTAGGCAAGATTTAGGATGCGTAGGATGGGGAAGGAAACTGCAGGGGATGGGAACAATCGAAATGTGGAGCTTATTCAAGGAACAGCTACTGCGTGTCCTTGATAAGTATGTACCTGTGAGGCAGGGAGGAAGTTGTCGAGCGAGGGAGCCGTGGTTTACGAAATAAGTTGAAGCGCTTGTCAAGAGAAAGAAGAAGGCTTATGTTAGGATGAGACGTGAAGGCTCAGTTAGGGCGCTTGAGAGTTACAAGCTAGCCAGGAAGGATCTAAAGGGAGAGGCAAGGAGAGGACACGAGAAGTCATTGGCGGATAGGATCAGGGAAAACCATAAGGCTTTCTATAGGTATATCAGGAATAAAAGAATGACTAGAGTTAGATTAGGGCCAATCAAGGATAGTAGTGGGAAGTTGTGTGTGGAATCAGAGGAGGTAGGGGAAGTGTTAAATGAATATTTTGCGTCAGTATTTACAGTAGAGAAAGAAAATGTTGTCGAGGAGAATACTGAGATTCAGGCTATTAGGCTAGATGGGATTGAGGTTCACAAGGAGGAGGTGTTATCAATTTTGGAAAGTGTGAAAATAGATAAGTCCCCTGGGCCAGATGGGATTTATCCTAGGATTCTCTGGGAAGCTAGGGAGGAGATTGCAGAGCCTTTGTCCTTGATCTTTATGTCGTCATTGTCGACAGGAATAGTGCCGGAAGACTGGAGGATAGCAAATGTTGTCCCCTTGTTCAAGAAGGGGAGTAGAGACAGCCCTGGTAATTATAGACCTGTGAGCCTTACTTCGGTTGTGGGTAAAATGTTGGAAAAGGTTATAAGAGACAGGATTTATAGTCATCTTGAAAAGAATAAGTTCATTAGCGATAGTCAGCACGGTTTTGTGATGGGTAGGTCGTGCCTCACAAACCTTATTGAGTTTTTCGAGAAGGTGACCAAACAGGTGGATGAGGGTAAAGCAGTGGATGTGGTGTATATGGATTTCAGTAAGGCGTTTGATAAGGTTCCCCATGGTAGGCTATTGCAGAAAATATGGAAGTATGGGGTTGAAGGTGATTTAGAACTTTGGATCAGAAATTGGCTAGCTGAAAGAAGACAGAGGGTGGTGGTTGATGGCAAATGTTCATCCTGGAGTTTAGTTACTAGTGGTGTACCGCAAGGATCTGTTTTGGGGCCACTGCTGTTTGTCATTTTTATAAATGACCTGGAAGGTGTGTAGAAGGGTGGGTTAGTAAATTTGCGGATGACACTAAGGTCGGTGGAGTTGTGGATAGTGCCGAAGGGTGTTGTAGCGTACAGAGGGACATAGATAGGCTGCAGAGCTGGGCTGAGAGATGGCAAATGGAGTTTAAGGCGGATAAGTGCGAGGTGATTCACTTTGGAAGGAGTAACAGGAATGCAGAGTACTGGGCTAATGGGAAGATTCTTGGTAGTGTAGATGAACAGAGAGATCTTGGTGTCCAGGTGCATAAATCCCTGTAGGTTGCTACCCAGGTTAATAGGGCTGATGAGAAGGCATATGGTGTGTTAGCTTTTATTAGTAGGGGGATCGAGTTTCGGAGCCACGAGGTCATGCTGCAGCTGTACAAAACTCTGGTGAGACCGCACCTGGAGTATTGCGTGCAGTTCTGGTCACCGCATTATCGGAAGGATGTGGAAGCTATGGAAAGGGTGCAGAGGAGATTTACTAGGATGTTGCCTGGTATGGAGGGAAGGTCTTACGAGGAAAGGCTGAGGGACTTGAGGTTGTTTTCGTTGGAGAGAAGGAGGAGGAGAGGTGACTTAATAGAGACATATAAGATAATCAGAGGGTTAGATAGGGTGGATAGTGAGAGTCTTTTTCCTCGGATGGTGATGGCAAACACGAGGGGACATAGCTTTAAGTTGAGGGGTGATAGATTTAGGACAGATGTCAGAGGTAGTTTCTTTACTCAGTGGGTAGTAGGGGCGTGGAATGCCCTGCCTGCAGCAGCAGTAGACTCGCCAACTTTAAGGGCATTTAAGTGGTCATTGGATAGACATATGGATGAAAATGGAATAGTGTAGGTCAGATGGTTTCACAGGTCGGCGCAACATCGAGGGCCGAAGGGCCTGTACTGCGCTGTAATGTTCTAATTCTAACATTGGCTATTTTCCAGTCTAATGGAACCTTCCCTGAATGTAGGGAATTTTGGAAAATTAAAACCAACGCATCAATTATCTCACTCGCCATTTCATTTAAGACCCTAGATTGAAGTCCATCAGAACTCGGGGTCTTGTCAGCCTGCAGTTCCAACAATTTGCTCAGTCCCACTTCTCTGGTGATTGTAATTTTCTTGAGTTCCTCCCTCCCTCCCTCCCTTCCATTTCCTGATTCCCAGCTAATTCTGTGATGTTACTTGTATCCTCAATAGTGAAGTCTGATGCAAAATACCTGTTCATTTCATCTGCCATCTCATTTTCCCTTATTAAATCCCCAGACTCACTTTCTATAGAACCAATGCTCACTTTGTTAACTCTTTTTCAATTATCTATAGAAACTCCTGCTATGTTTTTATATTTCCAGCTAGCTTTCTCTCGTACTCTAATTTTTACCTCCTTTATTAATCTTTTAGTTCCTTGCTTTTTATATTCTGTCCAATCTCCTGACCTGCCACCCATCTGCACAATTGTATGCCTTTTCTTTAAGTTTGATACTATCTTTAACTTTTTTAGTTAACTACAGATGGTGAGTCCTCCCTTTGGAACTTTTTCTTTCTCATTGGAATCTGTCCTGTGTATTCTGAAATATCCCCTTAAATGTATGGCACTGCATCTCTATTGACCTATCCCTTAACCTACTTTGCCAGTTCACTTTTGCTAATTTTCTTATCGTTCAAACTCTGAATCTGCGCTTCCAAAAAACTTTTGACATTACTTCATGAAAAGTTGCAGGATAAGTGAGAATTCAGTGTGAACCGTCGCAATGAATAAGACACTGGAGGAAAGGAAGCAGTGGATACTTGTTAGGGGAGTGCAGTTTAAGTAGCAGGTAAGAGTTCTTAATAGAGTACTTCAGGATTGCCACTTCTCTTCCGGGCATGCCTACCTTGAAGTTCTGTTCTTTCTGGGATTTTCGTTTGTTTCTTTTACCTTGTTCACCTTCATTGCTTTCTATTTTCCTCCTGTTGTTTGATAAGATGTCTACCCAAACTCCTTTTCACAACCTTCCTCAGTGACTGTCTGTCTGTCGCTCAGGCTTATCCCACGTGGATTCCAACTGAAGTTTCATCCTTCATGTTTTGAATCCACCCAGGATTACAGCTATCTCCTAGAAATACAACTTTCCTTGGACTGCCGTTCTTGTCGCATCCTGAGATCCACACTCCGTGTCATGCGCTGCCGCATGTACACACTGGACCCCTCTCTCGAAGTACAGCCTCACCTTATCTCAAAGCTGTTCTACCCTGCAGTTTCATTTCATCCTTTGCCTTATCGCATTAACAAAAAACTTTTTTTTTAAAATCCTTTGTCTTTCACCACACCATTAGCACACTTTGCCTTTGTCCCATAACCTCCTTGTCAGTTAATCTCTGTCCTATCAATACCTTCCCTTTTGTTCTCTTTTCCCCCACCCCCTCTTTATTTGCTTAAAACCTATGACATTTCTAACCTTTTACAAGTTCTGATGAGAGGTCACTGACCTGAAACATTAACTCTGCTTCTCTCTCTCAGATGCTGCCAGACCTGCTGAGTTTTTGTTCTTTTGTTTTTATTTCCGGATTAAATGTTGGTACCCCTACTGATTCTAATTTACATCAGCAAAATAGTCAGTTTTGCAGATGATTGGAAGGAGTCCAGGTATGGGGAAATAGCAGGGATCCACAAAAGTAGTGAAAGTATGTAAATGGGCAGAGCCATGGTAACTTGTATTTCATACAAAAGCATAAGGTACTGCATGTTGGTAGAAAAATAGACAGCGTACTAAAACTGTATAGAAATGCACAGAAGCTACAGTGCAGAAGCAGGCCGTTCAGCCCAACTGGTCTGAGCCGGTGTTTATGTTCCATATGAGCTTCTTCACCCTATTTCATTTCACACTAAAGCTATTTTATATTTTCCTTTTCCTCTCAAGATACCAGCTCTTGCTGTGGTGCAGTTTCACAGGTGCCAACACCTTTCCAGTGCTTCACCAAACAGGCATTCTTCATTTGAGAGCCCAAATAGTGAGTAATTGACTTGAGCCCAATCCTGCCATCTGGAAACACAGGCAACTTCCATCAGAAGTTGAAAAGGTGACAGCAAGATTTGGGGCCAATTTTTCTTCTAGTCAAGTGCCTTAATTGCTGTGCCAACTAGCTGAAGGTTCAGTGAGATTTGGGGGTGTTAGCAGGCCTGGCATTTAGCACTTCAGTGCACTGTGGAGCAGCTATTAACAAAGCAAATGGAATGTTGAACTATATTCCAAATTAATAGCAGGAGGTGATTCAAAAATTGTAATGTGTTTTGATAAAACCTTATCCTGATTACTATGTCTACTTTTAGTCTTTGGGACGTAGAGGAAAAATTGAAGCCTTGAGGAGAAAATTAAGAGCTGCAGGGCTGATCAAGATCAGAGGTCTAAGCTATGAGGGCATTTTGAGAATCAGGTGTTCTTCAGTCTTGAAAGCAAATGACTGAAGGATGAAGAGCAAAATTAGAACTGATGTTGGAGTGAATATTTTTCACAAACAATGGTGACCACTTGAAATTGATTGGCGTGAAAAGCTATCTGAGCATAGAACCTGCTGTTCAGGATTCTACTGGATGGCATAACCAGAGCAGTAAAGATTGTTCGTGATGGATGGATGAGCTAAAATGGGCCAAATCGTCATCCTTTCATTTTGTGACTTTTTGTTTCTGTGCTGTTTCTGATCAGGCCAGATCTGATGCCATACCATTCACCATCTTGATTGACCTTCATCTTGTGAATCAGTCTACTCATCTTCCTAGGGACCATTTCCAGATCGTCAATCCTAACCTGAAACCATGCAATTCTTCGTGCCACTGGACTATTCTGAGTAGTAATTCATATCTACCTCTTGGAGAATACCTTGCATCAAATCTTATTTTATCAAGTCCAATCTTGTTTGGCGCTCTAGGGTTGATTTTGAGCTTCTAGCGTGCACCTTTGTGTGCCCCTATGCATACCAGGGATTTGGGCATGGAGGTCAGTGGGCTCCATAGGTTTTAGAATTCATTCAGATTAATAGGCGAAGAATCATGTGGGACCCGCTGACCTCCCGCACCTGAATTCTTGATGTGTGCTTCCAGGTTGTAAAGCTCTGTACCAGAAGTGCAAATTCAGAAAGTCTGCCCTGATTAGTCGGACAACTATGGTAGCCTCTTGCGAATTTTAAAATTACATTTACAGCTGGTGAATTCATGCTTGCCTTTTGATCTTATAGCATTGAAGTACCTGGTAGCTTGGAACATTCAAACTGAATGAACTATCTTTATCTCTGCTAGTAACTTCTACAGATGCACTACTGAAGCTGTTATAGCTTGTTGAAAAATATAGTTTAACTACTCTATACCTGCCCCGCCAACACCTGATTCCTTGGCAAGCTGTTTTGTAACTTCAATGAATATTCTTCACCTATCCTAATATTGCAATTGCTAGTTGTCCTAAAGAGGTGTTTTTTTTTCCCCTCACATTTCTCATCTAGATTTAACAGTAATGATAAAGAACCCCTCTCTTTCCTCGCGCGCACATACATCGATTCATTTAAGAAAGATTTATATTTATATAGCACTCTACCATGATGTCCCAAAGCTTTACAAGCAGGTGAAGTGAACTTTTATGTAGGCAAATGTGGCAGGCAATTTGCACACAGCAAGGTTGCACAAACAACAAATAACTCTTTTTGATCATAATTCATGAATGAATGTTGTCTGGGATGCTGAGAATTCCTTGTACTTTGAATACTGTTGTTAATTATTTTGTGTCCACCTGTGAAACTTGAGCTTAATGCATGTCTGAGTTCATGCTCGCAGCATTTCAGATTGATTCTTTGTGAAGCATTTTGAAATGCTTGAGAGATGTGATAATACTTATAGATGTAAGTCTTGGTCTACTTTTTTTAGTTTTAGTTTTAGAGATACAGCACTGAAACAGGCCCTTCGGCCCACCGAGTCTGTGCCGACCATCAACCACCCATTTATACTAATCCTACACTAATTCCATATTCCTACCACATCCCCACCTGTCCCTATATTTTCCCTACCACCTACCTATACTAGGGGCAATTTATAATGGCCAATTTACCTATCAACCTGCAAGTCTTTGGCTTGTGGGAGGAAACCGGAGCACCCGGAGGAAACCCACGCAGAGACAGGGAGAACTTGCAAACTCCACACAGGCAGTACCCGGAATTGAACCCGGGTCGCTGGAGCTGTGAGGCTGCGGTGCTAACCACTGCGCCACTGTGAAATGAGTTCTTTCATTATTTTATACTTTTATGTCCTCACTTTTTCACCTTTCTCATTCACTTCCCTCAGTTTGCTTATTAATTTAATCTTCCTCTTCATTTTCTTTTTATTTTCCTCCTTTGTGCACTTTGTCACTGTTATTTCTGCTTCACGTCTCTCTCGCTCATATTCTTTTCTCCTTCCTTTTTTCAGTTTTTCTCATCATTCTGCCTCTTTGGGGAAAGTTGAACCTACTTGACTTGTCATTGTGACCCTGACTGCTTATGGCCAAATTATTTTGTTTTCATGATACTGTGCACCCCTGTCACACCCACCCCCCCAGCCCCATTCCATTCTTTATAAATATGCCAAAATTTGTTACCTTTAGAGTAGATTGAATACATGGTAACCAATGGAGGAAATTGCTCAGCTGAAACAATGGCACCGTTGTGACTAGTCTTATTAATTTAGTATTCTTTGACTCATCAGGACTGCGGCTATTTAATTTTTATATGTATTTGCTTTCCTAGTCAGTATACAACAATGTCATTTGGCTGAAAAATTCCATGATATTTTATGAATATGTAGTGATTGTTTAAGTATTCCATTTAGTCATGTAAACGGATGTGTAACTGCTGGCCGTTAACTATTTTTAATGACTCTTTAAAATACTTTGCACAGTTCAAAAAAAATTTGAGTGTTAAACAATGATCACATGGCATTTCTCCGAACTTGATTTTAGAATGAGTGGGGGAGAAAAGGGGCCAAAAGTTGTGCTTGTTGAGTTACTGAAGAACAATATATTTCCAAGTTTGTCTCCATGCTGTGGAAGTGTAACCCTGATTTCTGTCATGTGGAGAAGAAAAAAGACTGCTGTGGCTACAGTATATATCCTCTCCCAAAATACCTAAGGAAGAGTCCCTATCCAAGTTAAAATAATGTGGAAAAAAAACTGCGGAAGAGATTATTTGATACTTGTTGTCAAGTAGAAGCTACAACTTTACTTTGTTTTCATTGGCTGATGTCCACTTTTAAGGAAAAGGTTAATTATTAGGATTTCAACCATGTCATCTTTGCAGAAGTGAAGCCAGGACATATGTGCCATTAACAAGTAAACAAGTCAGCAATCCTTTAAACCCCACAGTAATTGTTAAATAAACCAAATATATTATAGAATGGTTAAATTGCAAAATAAACCAGTACTAAGTGTTAGGAGTTGTAATCACTGTATAGTCGTAAACTCTTGGTGTGAGTAGGATCTTGGAAGAACAAATGACCAGCTACAGCACAGAGAGGAGGGGTTCTGGACAAGGGTATGGAGACCATGAATTAGCTGTTCTCTTTCCCCCCCACCCCAACCCCTTTGAATTTGGTTGGGGTCTGCTAATGACTCCTGCCCTAAAGCAACCATCTTGCCCTGTGCAGGCTACCAATGTAGCAGTTCCCAGGATAAGAATACCCCTTCCTTAATGGAAAAGAACTCTAGGATGGCAACTAGGAAACCCAACAAACAGAAAATGAACTGGATCACTTTCCACTGACTGCTCCAAAATTGGTTATGATCCTGGGTCAGGGTGAATAAATTTGGCTTACTGTAGTAACCGTGACTATTTTGAAAATAAGGGTACCTGATGTGAGTCCCCAGGGTATCCCTAATTTACAGGTTTCACCTGTATTTGGATGAGAATTGACAGTTGAATTTTGTTAACTAATCTTTTTGTTACTGTCTTAAGAGTTAGAAGAGTTCCTGTATTAGCCCTAGAGTGAATCAGTGTCATCTTCAGATAATTTAAAGCAATCTCAAAGTGTCCATGATATTAAAGCTTACTTTCCTCCTACTTACTAACAGTGGGTATAAGTTGCTAATCCTAAGTGCTTTCTGACAACTCAGATGATTCAGGAGCAGGTGGGAACAGTGTAGAATGCAGTGGAGATAGCTGTGGTCTGTTGGATGAATGGTCAGATTCATGTGACTGAGCAAGAACGATGAGTCAGAGCTCTGTCTGTATATAGGAATGCAGCTCTCTGAAAGGCTCTTTTGGGGTTGTATGACTTGGAGGTTCGGCTGGTTGTCTGTGGTCTCGTCCATTTCCTGTTGGTGTGGATTTGCTGGACGTTGCTGTGACTGCACTGATTCATGATCTCCAATTACAGAAGCTGTGGGAGGGCATGATTACTACTGCTACCTTCCCACCAAAACTGGAAACACACTTAGCATGGAACAAGAGCAAGCTTCAGAGCAGTAGGCGGAGGGGAAAGAGTTAGGATGTGGTCATACAGGAATCCTACGCTGACCAGTTGCTGTGGATCATAAAACAGCATGTAGCCAGATCTTGTGAAAATAGCTGAGGGAGCAAGATCCTATATTGTGAAACTGAACATTTCATGAGATCTTGAAATGCTAGGGAACAGCCCGTGTCTGCTTGTATTGCTACATTAAGTACATATACAGAAGCAAGTGCACTGTTGATAACGGTTCCTAATGTTTACTATATTACAACTGAAACTTTCCAAAAAAAAACTTCATTGGCTGTAGTGCTTTGGGATGTCTTGATGCCATGAAAGGTACTATACACATGCAAGTCTTTTCTAATATAAATATTACTATTGTTACGACCAGGTGAGAAAGAGGTCGAAGGTTCCCTTTCAGCCTTCACCTGGTCGTACCGTAGCAGGGCTTTATTTTAAACAGTTTTTAGCTCCCCCTTGGTGAATCCTTGTTCACCACTTTCCAATTATAAGGCAAAGAAACCAGCACAAACAGGCTTTCTTGAGTTTAAAGAAGAAAAGTTGAAATTTATTAAACTTGAACTTAAACTCTAATTCAGTTAACGCCTCCGGATACATGCCGCACCCCACACTAGCATGCATATGCGATACACAAATGCAAATAGAGACCGAAAAGAGCAGAAGAAAAATAAACTGGAAATGTTTGAGGCAATATCTGAAGAATTTTTGTTACGGTTCTTCGAGCTCACTGTAGCATCCTTGATTGTAGGTAGATCTTGCTGTTCGTTAGGGCCCAGTATTATTCTTAATCCTTGTTCGCTGTAGGAGACTTCTCTCTTGGGGTTCATGTGTCTTCAGTGGATTCAGAGGCTTGTGAGAAAGAGATGGGAGCAGGCAGACAGGAGAGGCTGTGGCGAGCCAGTCAGGAGAGATCTTCAGTCCAGGAACATTCTGCTTTCTGCCCAAACTGTTTGCACAAATTCAAAAAAACTCAAGTTGCCCACCAGGTTAGTCATGTGACTAGCTGGTTTGATCATGTCCATTTGTGTATTCGCCGATCTTAGCAGTCAACCTGGAATGCGAGTTCTGCTGCATTCCCCCCCCCCCCCCCCCGACCTTCAACGTCTGGTGATCAAAAGTCCATTATGTGTTGAATGTCAGGGAATAATGGCTGCTTTGTTCTTCCAATCACTGTCTGTTAATGTGCAAATGTCTTTTCCAGCCACAGCCAATCTGTTCAAGTCCTCCCCTCCAGTTTAAAATCAGTGTTCATGACAAAATTAATGTGCCTCATTCTTGGCAGGTGGGGGCTTAGTATGACACTATTACCATTTCTTCACTTTATTTAAGCTCTTTTGCAATTCTGTTATGTAATGGTACAGTGGCTGGATATTCATCGTAAGAGATTGATTCACTGCATTTTATGGTCTGAGGCCTTTTTTGTTTAAGTTGCCACCAATAAAAAGCTTGCATTCTCTCATGTACCTAACAAATTGACCTTTTAAAATGATCATGGAATGCTTTCAGAGTTTTTTTTTTTGGAGGAGGCGGAGGGAGAAATTTTAGCATCCAGATCGAGGAGGGGTATAATTCTTTGAAATTGGAAATCCACCCTCAATGTCCCCACTTTCAGTTTTAACTGGTGAGCAACTAACCTCTCCAGAGGAGGGTGTATAATTTAAATATTTTAATAAGGCTGTGTACCTCAAATTTCACCACAGTTTAAATTTAACTGCTGTGAGCTGCTGGGTTTCCCAGGATTTGGGAAATCCAAAAGCTGAAGGGAGGCAAGAATGGCCCATTCCAGAAATTAAGTGCTTTTCACCACTGATTGTGGGCCAGGAAGTGCAGGACTGCTCCTCACCTCCAAAGCTAACTTGCTTCCCTCCCTGCGATTTTGTCCCACATGGCAACCAGCTAGCCCCTCAGTCTGGCTGGCTGCTAGTTGGGAAACTGAGAAAAAAAAATGAAATGAGTGCTGCTATTTAAATTTGGCAAGACCTCTGGGTTTCCCGAACACTACGATCTTCCCTCCGTCCACTGTAAATATCAGGGCCGTCCTTTCTGTAATAGTGTATCCTGTAAATCCTGACTCATTTATGGGAATAATGAGAAATTCAAGGGGGAGTCAGAACTGTGGTAGCTTCTCTTTGTGGGGTGGTGGAATGAGACTGGTAGTTCTGGAGGAAGTGTGTGGTTTAACGTTTTCTGTTGCATAGACTGATGTTTCCCCTCATTCCAGTTAGACATGGTTCTTTTAAGATGAAGAAAATTGGTCTGATGTGGTGAAGGAGGTGTGACGTTGGTAAGATGGGTTCGGATAAATGGACTGGATAATCAAAGCAGTGTTCTGATTTTTGTGTGTAGGCATTATATAGAAAATTTACTGGCAACAAGACAGCTCTGCAGGCAGAGAAGGCAGCCACAAAGTACAGGAACTCGTGAGGACCAAAGTACAGGTCAGCTGACTTCCTGTAGGTCTTGGCTTGCATCCAGTAAAATAGTGTCGTCCATGTCTCGAAGGAGGGTTTCTGTAACATAATGTTTGACTGAAGCCTTTGCGCAAATTTTCTGTTCAGAAATGAAACCCTTGCTCAAAGTTCCCTCCAACTAATTGAGTCTAAGATTTTGAAAAGAGAAAGGAAAAATGAGTGCGAAACTTGGAGTAACTCACTGCAAATGAGTACCATTTTCTTGGACATCTGCATACAGTATTCAGATGGCTATAATTTTGTTACATCCCTTGATATCCAGAAAAAGCTGTTCCATATACTAATTACTTTCTGATTATAGACCTTCCTTTGGGAGGTCGGTGTTAATTGTGTAGCTCAAGAATGCAATTATAAATATCTGGAATAACCAATCACATTATGTTAGTGTGTCCAGTAAAAGGTTTTGCTCACATTGTAGAAAACTGATTTTATATTGAGAAATGTCTAATTTGCTCAGTATTGCACATGGAAGTCGGAGTGCCTTTTGACTGAGCTCTTGTGTTTTTATTGTGTCGTTTGGTTATTGCCAGACTGGCGCAGATTTAATGTAAGCCTAAAGTTGCTCTGAAGCATGACAGACAAGAAGTCCTCAAACTCTGGCTGTTTTCCAAGAACAAATTCTGCCTGCCTCTTTAATTTCGCAGATTAAAATCAGAGCCTACAATGCTTGGCACAAGTATGTGTAGCATTTGTAGAAGGCTCAATTGGAACTATGACCTGTCCCATCAAAGATTTAATTTGATTGTTTGTTTTTCTTTGTTTCATATTGCATTCTCCTTTGTGGTCTAATAATTTTAATACTAATTGCAACTTGTGCTGCTTGCTGTGCAGTGCATAACTTGGAGAAAGCAAACAGAAATGGCATGTGTTGGGGAAGTGAAGTCCTGATGTGTGGTCCTTTCTGTTGGCACTGTCTTGTGTTTAGATTTGAACAAGTTGCATTCCAGAAGGTACTGAATAGTGTGAACTTGCTTTTAGCAGCAACATTTCCCAACTTGTCAGCAAAATGAAACAAGTATTCAGATAACCATTCATGGGCAGAATATAATGTAGACAGTTAAGAACAAGAAGATAACTTGGTGAAGTGATTAATCTACCAGTTCTCTTTTCACGAGTTGCCCTTGCTATGATTTCTGATAGTTTGGACAATTGCAAAAATTGTTTAGCATAAAATTATTCTAAATTCAGGGAGTATGGGGGGAGGGGGGCTGTTTAACTATTCCTTGAATCCGCACAACCAGTTATCAAACCCAATCCCCAACTCTAAAACATCATCCATGAGTGTCTTGAATCATTGCAGAGCTCTCCCAGTGGCTCCTTTGCACTGCCCAGTATGAAACAGCCATGCAAACTAGCAGGTTCTTATAGTGTGAAATCAGTGGGGTGGCGCAGTGGTTAGCACTGCAGCCTCACAGCTCCAGCGACCCGGGTTCAATTCTGGGTACTGCCTGTGTGGAGTTTGCAAGTTCTCCCTGTGTCTGCGTGGGTTTCCTCCGGGTGCTCTGGTTTCCTCCCACAAGCCAAAAGACTTGCAGGTTGGTAGGTAAATTGGCCATTATAAATTGCCCCTAGTATAGGTAGGTAGTAGGGAAATATAGGGACAGGTGGGGATGTGGTAGGAATATGGGATTAGTGTAGGATTAGTATAAATGGGTGGTTGATGGTCGGCACAGACTCGGTGGGCCGAAGGGCCTGTTTCAGTGCTGTATCACTAAACATAAACATAAATCAGGATGGTGACACGGTACAGCAATTGTCTGCAGTGTTCCTGGATTAGGGAGGAGAGAATTATCCTGGGTTCCTTTTCCTCCTTCTCATGGTCTGAATTTTGTTGCACATGTGGCTGTATTGGTGAGTCAAAAAAGAATGAGAATGTATATTGCACCTTTCGCATTCTAGGGCTGTGCCAGTGAACTACTATTAGAAGTGTAATTACTGTTGTAATGTAGGTAAACATGGCAGTCCATTTCCAAACAGCAAGATCCCACAAATAGCACAGAGGTAGATGACCAGATGTTTCTAGTGGTGTCAGCTGAGAGCTAAATGTACACCAGGGCATCTCTCTGCTCTTCTAATATTGGCATGTGACTCAATTTAATATATCATCTCATAACACCACTGGCAGTACAAAGCATTCTCAGTACTGAAGGGTCAGCCTAGATTAGTTTACTTTATTAAAATCTCTAGAGTGGGACTTAAACCCATAACTTTCTGAAAAGATTGGCACTGAGTGGTACCAGTGGAATTGGGCTTGACAGTGATCTGTAATACTCACTATTTAGTCTGACAGGTGTTGAATATAGCTTGAGTGAGGTACTGGCGAGGGGTGACATTAGAGGAACTAGTCTCCAACCTGAGGCATGCAGGAAGTAGAAGTACTGCACTGTCGGAGTTGCCATCTTTTGGATGAGACGTTAATCTTTGCCCAGTCAAGTGAAAGTAAAAGATCCCATGGCACTATTTTGAAGAGTGGAGCTATTCCTGGTGTCTTAGCCAATATTTATCTATCAAATTAAATCTTAGCAATGACCAGATGAGCTGTTTTTTTTTGTTTGTGGGAGCTTACTATGCAAAAATGGGCTGTTGCGTTCCAACATTGCAACGGTGACTGCACTTCAAAAGTACTTTATTGGCTGTAAAACATTATGGGATGGCTTACGTGGTGAAATGTACCCGATAAATGCAAGTATTTTCACTTTTTTTTTAAACAGGAATTTGGTGTGAGTGGAAGGCGGCACCAAGTAAATTAACTGAGGGTCAAAGGCTGTGTTCTCAATTTTCTCTACCTTAACACTTAACTATATTAGATATTATGGAGGGACTAAATTAAAAAGAATAAGTAAGCAAGGGGAAGCCTAACCAAATCAATAAATAAATGAAAACTTAAAAAAAAAAATTATTTAGAGATACATCACTGAAACAGGCCCTTCAGCCCACCAAGTCTGTGCTGACCAACAACCACCCATTTATACTAATCCTACATTAATCCCATATTCCCTACTACATCCCCACCATTCTCCTACCACCTACCTACACTAGGGGCAATTTACCTATCAACCTGCAAGTCTTTGGCTGTGGGAGGAAACCAGAGCACCCGGCAGAAACCCACGCGGTCACAGGGAGAACTTGCAAACTCCGCACAGGCGGTACCCAGAACTGAACCCGGGTCGCTGGAGCTGTGAGACTGCAGTGCTAACCACTGTGCCGCCCCTTTTTTTTTTCAAATATTCTCCCAGTCCCCCTCTTCTCTTGAAGTTTGTTAGATCTGTATCTATTACATACAGAAATAGGATAATTAACAGCAATAAAAAGTGTCAAAGAAATGCAAATTAAATCTGTAATTGAAACTTAGGTTAGTACTGGCCCTTGCCCCACATTTGAGCTTTGAACAAGTTACAGCTTGGTGGTAATACATCTAGTGAAATGATGATGGAAAGAATCTTTTTTTTACCCCTGCCTATTTTCCTTGGCCAGTATACCTGGACTTAAGTGTTGGGACGACTATTTCACCTGAAAGGTTGTGTATTCAGAGACTGAATCAGCAATATGTCCAAGATTTGGTCTCCATTCTTTGATCACCAGCAACAAGCAGCTGCTTCAGGTCTCTATTCCATATATGCATAAACACTACCCAGAGTGGTATAAGGCATCTCATCCTATTCGAAGGGTAGAGGCTGATTGATGTTAGTTGTTTGTTCTGGGCAAACAATTAGAAGGCTGTTTATCATGTAAGGCAAGAGGAGATATATACATGAGCATAATGCATTGAGCATATAATATGCAACATACGAAGACATCTCTCTCAAGTATCTTTCAGTTCTGGGTTTTCTGCTAATTTTGGAATTCATCTTTCAGGAGGTCGGTGTTGAATATAATTAAATTTTACTAAGTACTCACTTGACTACAGTGTGTCAGTACCAGCAGGCTATTCAGTGTCACAGCTGAGCCCAATCTGTTCTCATCATGTACATGTCCAGTAGAGCTTGCTGCTAAATAGTCAGGAGTGGCTAATCATCTTAACCAATGCCCCCCGCAAAATCACTGCCCTGGTTGAGAAGCATCTGTTTTATTAATCTTGGTTTCTTTAGTGCATGATCTTGATTTATGCTAATTAGTGTAAACTATATAATCGTGCACCATTCCACATAAGATAATTTGTTTAGAAATATGAAGTTAATGGAGCAGTGAAGAATACTGAGTTTACATTGGGAATGTAGAAATCGTCTAATGTCAGCTAGCCCATTCTATAAACCTACCCAGTCGGTGTTCTTGAAGCTGTCATTGGCTCAAGTTTTCCTTCCTGCTTAGTTGGCCCCGAGAATGATTAACAAAAATAAATCTCCAGAAAGGTAGAATTTTGACCTGCACTGGCTTGTAGCTAGTTCATGCCATATCGTTATAAAGAAACTTTATGAACTGATGTGTTATTGAGCCATAGTCAGCACTTTTCTAGTCATTCAGATTTTGCAGAAGAAATAGGGGCAGGGGTAGGCCATGTGGCCCCTCGGGCCTGCTCCTCCATTCTATAGGATCATGGCTGATCTGTTCTTGGCCTCAACTTTACTTTTCTGCCTGTTCCTCATAACCTTAACTCCCCTATAGTTCAAAAATCTATCTTGCTGTTGAACATATTCAATGACTCAGTCTCCACAGCTCACTGGGGTAGAGAATTCCGAAGATTCACGACCCCAGAGAGAAGAAATTCCTCCTCATCTTTGTCTGAAAAGGGAGACTCCTTATTCTGAAATGGTGCCCCTGGTTCTAATTCTGCCACAAGTGGAAACATCCACTCAGCAACTACCCTGTCAAGTCCCCTCAGAATCTTGTACGTTTCAAAAAGATTACCTCTCATTCTTATAAACTCCAGTGCGTATAGACCCAACTTGCTCAACCTTTCCTCATAAGACAACTGCTTTATTCCAGGAATCAACCATTGAATCCTCGATGAACTACCTCCATTATAATTATATCGTTCCTTAAGTAAGGAGACCAAAACTGTCCGCAGTACTCTAGGTGTGGTCTCGCCAAACCCTGTGTAGTTGTAGCAAGACTTCCCTACTTTTATACTCCATCCCCCTTGCAATACAGGCCAACATTCCATTTGCTGCCTTAATTACTTGCTGTACCTGTATGCTAATTTGTGTTTCATGTAAAGGATACCCAGATCCCTCTACTGCAGTATTCTGTAGTCTCTCTTCATTAAATAATATTTTACTTTTCTATCTCCTACCAAAGTGGATAACCTCATTTTCCCACATGATACTCCACCTGCCAAATTTTTGCCCACTTACTTGGCCTATCTCTATCCTTTTGCAGACTCTGTTTTAGCTCACAACTTGCTTTCCCATCTATCTTTGTATCAGTAGTAAATTTGGCTACAATAAGCTCTGTCCTCTCATCCAAGTCATTAGTATAGATTGTAAATAGTTGAGACCCCAGCACTGATCCCTGTGGTACCCCACTATT
Source organism: Heterodontus francisci (assembly GCF_036365525.1). Taxonomy (NCBI): domain Eukaryota; kingdom Metazoa; phylum Chordata; class Chondrichthyes; order Heterodontiformes; family Heterodontidae; genus Heterodontus; species Heterodontus francisci. Next base: position 72,171,829 of record NC_090387.1, read on the forward strand.
TACTGTTTGCTAACCAGAAAATGACCCATTTATCGTGACTGTTTTCTATTAGCATGGGTAGAGGAATGGCTAACTAATATTACCCCCCGAAACCATGAGCTCTTATCTTGTGCAGTAATCTTTTATGTGGCAGCTTTTTGGAACTCCAAATATACTACATAGAGGTTTCCCCTTTATCCACCCTGCTCTTTACATCCTCAAAGAACTCTAATAATTTGTCAAACCTGATTTCCCTTGGTAAGCATTAGATTGCTGATAACTGCATTTTATTAAACTTTTTTTTTATTAGAAGAGTTCATATAAGTGCTCTGGTGTTCACGCTGGTGACCGTAGCTTGCTGTTTAGGCAAGTTAAATGAGGAGCAATGATTAACATCCCATGTTTCATAAAATAATTGGTCAGTACAGCTACACTGAGAAAATGATTCTTAAGGGCAATTCTGTCAATCTTACTGATATCTAATAGAAATATGGGGATTTTTTTTCAACTAAAGCATTTGAATTATCCAATAAATTAAATTAATTTGAATTAAATGTAAATAAGTCAAGTTGGAATTTACTGCTTAAAAATTGTATCATATAATTTGAATTAAGAAATTGTGAATTGAGCAATACAGTGTGCAGTATCTCGGCTTCTGGTGATGAGCTTGTAGATTCTAGTGATGAATGCAACATATACTATGCCATTGCAGAGCAGCAATAAAAAAAAAACAAATAATTGACTGTAGCCAAATAAATAGAATACAAGTTTGATGGTATTGTACTGAAGTTGTGTAGTACTCTGGTCAGGTTGCACTTTGAGTACTGCATTTAGCTCTGGTTGCTGAGGCACAAGGGAATTCAAGCCCTAGATGTGCATTGAAGGGCAATGAGACTAATTTTGCGTGCCAGAGGATTGATTTATGATGGGTTTGACAAACTTAGACTCTTCCGTCTTGAAAATGAAGTTACTAAGTGGAACAGAAAGAAATAATGCTCCCGATTTTATTTCTATGAAAGCTACAGGTAGAATCAGAAACAACAGCAATGAAAGAGGCCATTCGGTTTGTGCCTGCTCACTGGTAGAGTGATCCAATTAGTCCCACTCCCCTGCTCCTGCTCTGTCGCCTTGTAAGTTTTTTTTTTTTCCCTCCCCTTTCAACTATTTAACCAATTCTGTTCTGAATGTTAGTATTGAATCTGCTTCAGCCACTGTTTTAGTTACTACATTGCAGATTGGAACAACTACTTGCATTTATATAGTGCCCTTAACATAAAGAAACTCCCCAAGCTTTACAGGAGCATTATGGAACAAAATTTGGCACCAAGCCGTATAAGGGGATGTTGGGCCAGATGACCAAAAGCTTGGTCAAAGAGGTGCACTTTAAGGAGCATCTCAAAAGGAGGAATAGGAGGCGGAGAGAGAGAGGGAGGAAATACCAGAGGCTAGGGCCTAGGTAGCTGAAGGCACAGCTGTCAGTGGTTGAGTGATTAAAATCAGGAATGCTCAATCGGCCAGAATTGGCAGAGCACAGAAACTTGGAGAAATTGTAGGGCTGAAGCAGACATTATAGAGATGGGGGGAGGCCATGAAGCAATTTGGAAACAAGGATGCGAATTTTAAAATAAAAGCATTGCTTGACTAAGAGCCAGTGCAGATCAGCAAGCACGGGAGATGGATAAACTAGACTTGGTGTGAGTTAGGATGCGGGTAGCGAGTTTTGGATGAGCCCAAGCTCAAGGAGGATAGATTTTGAGACTAGTCAGGAGTGCATTGGAACAATCCAGTCTAGAGGTAACATGGGCATACATGAGGATGGTAACAAGTCCCTGTTTTAAAAAAAAAAAAAAAAAAAAAATTGTTTCCTTGTCTGATTCTCCCAGGCACCTAAAATTTCTGTTCTTTGGTTACTGACCCTTCGGTTGGTGGAAGCAGTTTCTCCTTACTTACACTCAATCATTTATAATTTTGAACAACTCTCATCAAATTTTTTAGCCACCTCTGCTGTAAAGAGAACAGTCCCAACTCTTATCTATCCACCTAACTGAAGTCCCTAATCACTGGAATCACTCATCTTTTCTGCATGCTCCAATGCCTTCACATCCTTCCTAAAATGTGGTGCCCAGAATTGGGCACAGTACTCTAGCTGAGACTACTTAGCATAACTTTCTTGCTTTTGTACACTCTCTTCCCTATTAATAAGGTCAAGGATCCCAGAAGTTTTTTTTAAACGGCCTTCTCAACTTGTCCTATAAAGCTTTGCGTGCATACATCCCAGGTGTGTCTCTTCCTGCACTCCTAAAATTGTACCATTTAGTTCATATTGTCACTGCATTCTTCATTCCAAAATAACACAATTTCTCAATTCTCTGTTAAATTTGATCGTGGGTTTGGAGTGCATATGCGTACATTCATGTAGTATGAAGTCAGGTTAGTGAGCTGCAGCCATGAGTCACCACGTGGGATGATGAAATGGTGGCAGTAACAGAAGAGACATGGCTCAAAGAAGGGGAGGATTATAATTCGATATTCCTGACCACAGGTGTTCAGGAAAGGTTGGGAAGAGAAAAGGAGGAGGAGGTGACAAACTATTACAGCACAGGAGAGGGATGTGTAGTTGAGGGGTCAAAAGCAAAATCTATTTAATTAGAATGAAGTATCAATAGAACTATTCTACTGGGCGTATACTGTAAGCTACCAAAGAGTGGAAAAGTGATCAAAGAACAAGTTTGCAGGCAAATTACAGGAAAAAAGCAAGAACTAGAATTGTGATGATGGCCTTCAGTTATCCTAATATGGACTGGGATAATAGTGTAAAGGGCAACAAAGGAGAAGAATTCTTGAAACATGTTCAAGAGAACTTTCTTGATCAGTGTATTTCCAGTGAGGAAAGAAGCAGGGCTGGATATAGTTACGTGAAATCAAGTGGGGCAGATGGAACAGGTAGAGCATGTTTCAGTGGAACAGCATTTAGGGAACAGTGATCATATCAAGTTTAGAATAGTTCTGGAAAAGGACAAGATATAATCAAGCATAAAAATACTTGAGGGATAACTTAAGCGAGACTTAAAGGGATCTAACCCAGTTATATTGGAATCAAAAATTGTAGGCAAAACAGTAATTCTACTACGGCTTTCATAGAAGGAATGGTTTGGGTACAGAATACAGATTCCCATTATGGGGAAAGGAAGGGCATTCAAGGCTGGAGCTCCCTGGATGACTAAAGATATATGAAGGTTAAAAGAGACAGGAAAAGGAGGCTTATGATAATGGTAAGGTTCATAATACAGGTGAGAACCAAGCGGAACATAGTACACAGGATATCTAAAGAAAGAATAAGGGATCAAGAGTATGAGAACAGGTTAGCGGCCATCATAAAAGTGAACCAGAAATCTTTTATAAACCCGGTGGAAGGGTGGGGCTGACTTGGGACCAAAAAGGTGTTCTTGTGGAGGTGGAGGACGTGGCTGAGGTACTAAATGAATATTTGTGAATACATTGCATCTGACTTCACTAGAGCAGGAGATGCTGTTAATGTTGCAATAAAGGAGTAGGCTATATCCATATTGGATAGGATAAAAAATAGATGTATTTAAAAGGCTGGCAGTCCTCAAAAGTAGAAAAGTCACCCAGTCAAGCTGGGTGCCTCCTAAGCTAGCTGAGCTGCACTTGCAGGGAGTTGGCATGGTGACAGTGGCCGAATGGCCTCCTGTGCTGTAACCATTCTATGATTCTAAGTTACTGAGAAAAGTAAGGGTGGAAATTGCAGCGGCTCTGGCCATAATCTTCCAATCCTTCTTGGATATGAGAGTGATGGTGCCAGAAGACTGGAGGATTACAAATTTTGCACCCCTGTTTAAAAACGAGGGGAATAAACCTGATAACTACATGCCAGTCAGCCTCATGTCAATGATGGAGAAACTTTGAGCCAATAATCTGGGGCAAAATTAACTGCCATTTGGAAAAGTATGGGCTAATAAATAGAAGAACAGATTTGTTAAATCCAAATCTTTGGCTAATTTGATTGAGTTCTTTTGAATTAATAGAAGGTGGTCGAGATTTATGTGGACTTTCGCTAATGGAATTGTTAGCAAAATTAAAGCCCCTGGGATTAAAGGGACAGTGGCAACATGGATATAAAATCTGCTAAGCAGCAGAAAGTAGTGGAGAACGGTGGTTTTTCAGACGAGAGGGAGGAATACAGTGGTGTTCCCTAAGAGTCAGTATTATGACCATTGCTCTTTTTGATATAGGTTAATAGGGCCTTGGGTATACAGGACATAATTTCAAAGTTTACAGATGACACAAAACTTGGAAATGTAGTAAATGAGGATTGTAACAAACTAGTGAACTGTCGATCAAAATGACATGTTTACTAACTAGTAAAAGGTAAGTTCAGGACTTGCGTCCAGAAGCTTTTCTTGAATCTGTTACTACCTGGAATGACCTTTTGGATCGTGTAGTGGAAGCAAAATCTTTGGATTCATTCCAGCAGTAGTTAGAAGCTGTGATGGTGGGAGTCTAGGTTCATTCATCTAGTTGGATGAATTAGATCAACAAAATATCCTTCCCCATCTGTATTTGCCTTTGTGAAATAGGGGTGATAGTACCTAATCCAAAAATTTGAGGGATTGATTTCGTTTAAAATGTTGTTTCTCATACTTCAGGTGGTAAACAATCAAAAATATAAAACAGTAAAAACCAAGTATTCGACTGCCTCCCCATTTTTCAGTTTTAGGGTGGAGCAGATATATTTTACAATGTTTGGAAAAAGCTCATCACAACCTCAAAATACACATCCTGGATATGTAAACAGATTATTTCAGTCAATCCAGTGATGTACTAGTCTTTGTGGAAGGAGTAATGTACTCATAATTTGACCCTTGTATAATGTGCATAAGACATGGAAATGCTTCCCCCAGACTATGCAGATACGTTAACCATTAGAGCAATCCTTGGGCATGTATTGTGATTATCTCAAAAAAAAACTGTTGCAACATTTTATTTCAGTAATTGACACTTTCAATTTCTCATGAAAATAAAATTGCTTGGTGCGGCTTAAGCTGCAACTTCTTTCGTAGTTAGTGCGATACTACTTGAAGCCTGGCAACTATCAGTCCTTAACTTTTAATTCAATATCTTGTTCATCGCATAGGTGTATCTGAAAGCTCCCATGATTCTTAATGGAGTCTGCGTGATCTGGAAGGGCTGGATTGATCTCCAGCGACTTGATGGCATGGGCTGTCTGGAGTTTGATGAAGATCGTGCACAAGTAAGCAAGAAAATTGGGTAGAATGTTGCTTCACTTAATTTTGCAATTGTATCATGTTCCAACAGCAGCTCCCGTCTGCAAAATGTATGCATATAATTTTGACTATTGACCAGCTAGTGCAGTATGCTATAGAATAGTAGGACTAAGATTTTGCTTCCAAGTCCTTGCACAGTGAGTTTCTCTTCAGCTTCGCAACATAATAGTTTCATGAAGCTATCACTGACACTTTTAGGCACTGTTTGTAATTCCAAAATGGCAGAAATGTGGTCAACAGCTTGCCATTGGCTGTATGACGTCAGAACATATTTCCAGGTGCCTATAGCAGTGACTTGAAAGGCTGCATTTGCTGACAACGCTACTGCTAGGGGGCGCTGCTGTGGCACATGTGCAAATGCAGCGTGTGCCACTAAAACGTCACAGACTGCGACTTTAGGCAGCTGCCAGGACTAAAGATGGCGCTGCTCAAATAATCACACGGAGGCAACCTAACAAACACATATCAGCACACAATGGCGGCGTGAGAGAGCGAACGAGCGGGCCGGGGAACGGGGGTGGGGAGGAGCGGAGCGGGCCTGGGGGTAGCGGAGTGGCCGGCGAGTGGGCGAGCGAATGGCCCAGTGACGGAGGGGAGCGGAGTGGCCGGAGACGGCAGGGGGGGGTGGGGGGTGCGTTTCTGCGCATGCGGCATAAATTTGCAATGGCAAAAGACTTACCAGCCGGTCCCCGCACGTCATCGGCGCATGCGCTAACCAGTCCTGGCAAGTCGGAAAGCAGCGCATGTGCAGAGAGCAGGAGACCGTCTGCGCGTGTGCGCACCGCGGCGCAGCCTGATGACATCAGTGGCGGCCAGCGTTGTTGGGAATCACTTTGTTTTTAGAAAGGCTGTGTTTGCTGATAATGAAACCACTAGGTGACGCAGTACTAGCACATGCGCAAATGCAACCTCTTCCACTGAAATATCACTGCCTGCGACGTTCAGGCAGCTGCCAGGATTAAGGATGGCACTGTTCAATTTCTCTCAAAAACCACTTCAACCCAAAAATTCCCTCTATCAGGCTCCCTGCTTCCTTCCCTTAAGCACTTGCTACAGCCTCGCCGTCCACCTCTGTCGCCACCCCCCCCCCCCCCCAAGCTGCTCGCTCCAGACCTCGCCACTGCTCTTCTCTCTTTTTTCCCCCCCACTACTTCCCCTCCTCTCGACTGATTGTTCCCTGCTCATCGCTTCCCGCACCGCCACCCCGCTCTCTGGGCATTTGCTCCCCATTTTCCCCCATCACCACCCCCAGTGGCTAGCTCCAGGCCGCGACACTGCCCTCCTCTCAGCCAGTCGCTCCCACATTCGATTGTTCGCGCGCCGCCCAAAGAAGCAAGGCTGGATAATGAGGCCATGCAAGTGCCCAAGAGGAAGGAAACGGCACGGCCTGGAGCTAGCGGCTGGAGGGGGGATGATGTGAGGACTGAGTGGTCAGAGGTGGGGGGGTGGGGGGGGAAGCAGTGGTGAAGTTTGGAGTGAGCGGCTGAGGGGGAAGAAGCAGCCAGTGGGGAGGAGGGGGAGGGAGAAAAAGTGTCGAAGTCTGGAGCTGAAGGTGGAGAGAGAGTGGGAGGATCAAGCTCCAGCCTCAAAGTGCCTCATTCAGCCGCGCAATGACATTTTCCCGTGCGTGCGCCTGTTAGTCCTGGCAAGACGTAGGCTGCACGTGCGCAGCATCTCAGAGAGCAGTAGACCGTTTGCACATATGCGCAGCTTGGAGCGCTGTGATGACGTCTGGCTGCTGCATTGTAGGGAGTCACTTTGTTTTAGAAAAAGTTAAGTTTATCAGGTGAGTATGTGAGCTATACAGATCAAAGTTCCAATTTCGATTTCCAGGGCTGAATTTTATGCCACCCTAAAGACCAGGATGATGGCAGGAGGTGGCGTAAAATGGAGCTGGAGGCTCCGGGAGCCTTTCCTGACCTGTTCCCACCTCCGCTGCCACTTTTTGCAGGGCGGCAGCGGCAAAAAACGCCCTAGGCCAATCAAGGCCCTCAAGTGACCACTTAAGGGCCTTAGCCCACCTCCGCGCAGATTTTACTTGTGGCAAGCAGGCGTCCTAGACCCGAGAGAGGCCGCCTGACAAAAGCAGGCGGCTCTCGAGCATCCCTGGGTGGCCCTCATGACCGAGCACCCTGTGCCCGATAGAGGGCCGCCCCTGCTACCCCAGCCACCCCCAACATGTGCCCCCCCCCCCCGTCCACCAACCTTGCCTCGCCGAGGCCTGACTGATTGTCTCGCCAGGAGTAATCAAACTTACAATTTTAACAATTTCCAGTTTCCTGGCCTTAACCACCACCTCTTCACTGCAGACATCCAATCTCTCTACCACCTCCATCCCCCACCAGGACGGTTTGAGGGCTGTTCGCTTCTTCCTTGAACAGAGGCCCAACCAGTCCCCATCCACCACCACCCTCCTCTGCCTGGTTAAACTTGTTCTCACATTGAACAACTTCTCCTTCAACTCCACTCACTTCCTTCAAGTAAAAGGTGCTGCTATGGCTACCCACATGGGTCCTAGTTATGCCTATCCTTTTGTGGTGTACGTCGAACATTCCTTGTTCCAGTCTTACTCGGGCCCCCTCCCTCAACTGTTTTTCCGGTACCTTGATGACTGCATCAGTGCCGTTTCCTGCTCCTGGCCCAAACTGGAAAACTTTATCAACTTTGCTTCCAATTTCCACTTTTCCTCACCTTTTACATGGTCCATCTCCGACACTTCCCGTCTCTTCCTCGACTTGCCTGTCTCCATCTCTGGGGATAGGCTGTCCACTGATATTCATTATAAGCCCACAGCTACCTCGACTACAGTTCTTCACACCCTGCCTCCTGTAAGGACTCTGTTCAATTCTCCCATTTTTTTTTTCCCCGTCTCTGTCGCATCTGCTCTGATGCAACCTTCCACAACAGCGCTTCTAATATGTCTTCCTTTTTCCTCAACCGATGATCTCTTTCTCTTTCTCTCCCCCCCCCCCCCCCCCACTGTGGTTGACTCTAACCATGTCTGGCCCATTTCCCACACTTCTGCCTTCACCCCTTCCCCTCCCTCACAGAAATACGACAGGGTTCCCCTTGTCACTTTCCACCCCACCAGCCTCCAGATCCAAAGGATCATCCGCTGTCATTTCCGCCACCTCCAGTATGATGCCACCACCAAACGGATCGTTCCCTCGGCGACACCCTGGTCCACTCCTCCATTACCCCCACACCTCGTCCCCTTCCCACGGCATCTTCCCATGTAATCGCAGGAGGTGTATAACCTGCCTTTTTACCTCCTCTCTACTCACTATCCAAGGCCCCAAACACTCCTTTCAGGTGAAGCAGCGATTTACTTGTACTACTTTCAATTTAGTATACTGTATTAGCTGCTTCATCATAACGGTGCCTCACCAGACTCCTTTTCCATCCTGAGTGGTGTGGAACAGGGCTGTGTTCTCGCACCCACACTGTTTGCGATCTTGTCACTCCTGCTTTCTCACGCATTTAAGTCTGAAGAAGAAGGAATTTTCCTCCACAAGATCAGATGACCGGTTGTTCAACCTTGCCTGTCTTAAAGCGAAGACCAAAGTACGGAAAGTCCTCATCAGGGAACTCCTCTTTACTGACTATGCTGCATTAACATCCCACACGGAAGAGTGTCTGCAGAGACTCATCGACAGGCTTGCGGCTGCCTGAAACAAATTTGGCCTAACCATCAGTTTCAAGAAAACGAATATCATGGGACAGGACAACAGAAATGCTCCACCCATCAATATTGGTGACCACACTATAGAAGTCGTTCAAGAATTCACCTACCCAGGCTCAACCATCACCAGCAACCTGTCTCGACGCAGAAATCAACAAGTGCATGGGAAAGGCGTCTGCTGCTATGTCCAGACGGGCCAAGAGGGTGTGGCAAAATGGTGCACTGACACTGAACGCAAAAGTCCTGAGTGTTTCAAGCCTGTGTCCTCAATACCTTGCTCTATGGCAGCAAGGCCTGGACAACGTATGTCAGCCAAGAGTGATGTCTCAACACATTCCATCTTCGCTGTCTTGGGAGAATCTTTGGGATCAGGTGGCAGGACCGTATCTCCAAAGCAGAAGTCCTCGAGGCAGCCAACATTCCCAGCATGTACGCCATACTGAGCCAGCGGCGCTTGAGATGGCTTGGCCATGTGAGCCGCATGGAAGATGGCAGGATCCCCAAGGACGTATGCACAGCGAGCTCGTCGGTGGTATTAGACCCACCAACCGTCCATGTCTCCGCTTCAAAGACGTTTGCAAATGCGACATGAAGTCTTGTGAAATAAAAACAAGAAATGCTGGAACCACTCAGCAAATCTGGCAGCATCTGTGGAAAGAGAAGCAGAGTTAACGTTTCGGGTCAGTGACCAATCTTCGGAACTAGCAAATATTAAAAATGTCAAAGGTTATAAGCAAGTGAGGTGGGGGTGGGGCAAGAGATAACAAAGGAGAAGGTGTAGATTGGATAAGGCCACAGAATAGCTGACCAGAAGGTCATGGAGCAAAGGCGAGCAATATATTAATGGTGTGTTGAAAGACAAAGCATTAGTACAGATAGGGTGTTAACGGACTGAAGATTGAACAGCAGCAAGCACAAACATGAAAAAAAAAAGTGGGTAAGCAAACTGAACAAACTAAGACGAAATGAATTAAACAAAAAAAAATTGTAAAAAATGTAAAAAAAGAAAAAAATAACTAAAAATGCAAGTAAAATGGGGGGCCCCGTCATGCTCTGAAATGATTGAACTCAATGTTCAGTCCGGCAGGCTGTAATGTGCCTAATCGGTAAATGAGATGCTGTTCCTCGAGCTTGCGTTGATGTTCACTGGAACACTGCAGCAAGCCCAGGATAGAGGTGTTCCGCTCAGTCCGCAAGCAGGGCCCCGAGAACTCCCCCCTGCTCTCATGCTCACATCTTTATCCTGGGCTTGCTGCAGTGTTCTCGTGAGCATCGACGCAAGCTCGAGGAACAGCATCTCATCTACCGATTAGGCACACTACAGCCTGCCGGACTGAACATTGAGTTCAATAATTTCAGAGCATAACTGGACCCCATTTTACTTTTATTTTTAGTTATTTTTCCCTTTTTTTACAATTTTTTTTTTTGTTTCATTTCATAGCTTGTTCAGTTTGCTTACCCACTTTTTTTTTTCATGTTTGTACTTGCTGCTGTTCAATCCATTAACATCCTATCTGTACTAATGCTTTGTCTTTCAACACACCATTAACATATTGCTTGCCTTTGCTCCATGACCTTTAGGTCAGCTATGTGGCCTTATCCAATCTACACCACCTCCTTTGTTATCTCTTGCCCCACTCCCGCCTCACTTGCTTATAACCTTTGACATTTCTAATATTTGCTAGTTCCGAAGATGGGTCACTGACCTGAAACGTTAACTCTGCTTCTCTTTCCACAGATGCTGCCAGACCTGCTGAGTGGTTCCAGCATTTCTTGTTTTTATTTCAGATTTCCGGCATCTGCAGTATTTTGCTTTTATTATGAAGTCTTGTGACATTGTCCACAAGTCGTGGGAGCCAGTTGTCAGTAATTGCCAGAACTGGCGGACAGCTATAAAGGCAGGTCTGAAGAGCGGCGAAGACTCAGCAGTTGGCAGGAAAAGAGACAGTTCTGTAAGGAGAGAGCCAACTGTGTAACAGCCCCGACAACCAACTTTGCCTGCAGCGCCTGTGGAAGTGTCTGTCACTCTAGAATTGGCCTTTATAGCCACCCAGGCACTGCTCCGCAAGCCTCTGACTACCTCTAGACGCTTACCCATTGTCTGTCGAGACAAGGAGGCCAAAAAGGAAAAGGATTCGCTGCTCACAATGCAGTCTCCTCTACATTGGGGAGACCAAACACAGATTGGCTTTGCTGAACACCTCTGCTCAGTCCGAAAGCATGACCCCGAGCTTCCGGTTGCTTGGCATCTCAGCACCCCCCCCCCCCCCCCCCCCTCTCTCATGCCAAGATTTCTGTATTTGGCCAGCTGCAGTGTTCCAGTGAAGATCAATGCAAGCTCAAGGAGCTGCACCTGATCCTTTGAATAGGCACTGTACAGCCTTGAGGACTGAACTTTCAGTTCAGTAACTTCAGAGCATGACTGGCCTTTTAAATAATTTATTTTTTAACCATGTGCCTGCTTTTCATGTAGTCAGAGCTGCTCATTATTCCGCTATTAACAGTCTCTGTGGAATAATGCTTTGTCTTTCACCACAAGCATTAATACACGCTTTGCCTTTTTGTCCTAGGACAGATTTGTTATTTAAACGCTCCTGCCCGATCAAACACCTTCCCCTTTGGTTCTCTTCCCCCACCCCTTCCCCTTCACTTGCTTAAAACCTCATTCTTTTCTAACCTTTTGCCAGTTCTGATGAAAGGTCACAGACCTGAAATGTTAACTTTGATTCTCTCTCCACAGATGCCGCCAGACCTGCTGAGTATTTCCAGCACTTTGTTTTTGTTTCAACCAAAACGTACCTTTGTTCGAGGCTCCCCGCCATCTTTTCTTCGTGCTGGGTTGTAGTACCAGCAGTGGCCATTGCTTCCTGTGGCCGGCAGCTCTATTAGGCGGGACTGCCTTCCTCAAGCAGGTGGAAGTCTCACCTCTGAGCAATTGAAGCCCAGCAATCTGCAAAATATGGGTCAGATCCCCAGGTGGGTGGAGGTGGAAGCGGGATTGCCCCATTCTGGCCCCAGTCTCTGCTGAGTTAGTTAGCTCAGCTGGACAAGAGTGCTGAAGTTTATGCAGACATTGGGTAGGAAAATGATCGGGTTAGCCTCTTGCACTGGAAGAATTCGCTGTCCAGGCTCATATGAATAATTGGTACTTGTGGGGGAGTGGGGTGGTATGAGAAAGTGTCTGCTGTACATGGAACTGTACCCTGGAAAAAATTGAACAATGGAGGGGAGATGGCATCCTATTCGAGTGTATCATTGTATGAAAAAGAATGAGAGAGTGCCCTTAAATCCTAAACTTGTAGCATATTGAACACAGAGTGATGCACGCTACATTTTAATGTGTTGCATCAATCCAAAAGGCTTGTCTGTTGCTTGGTTTATGACACATTTATTTGAGAAGTTGCATTGAATCATTGGCGGTGAGCCTTTCTGCAATACTTGCATAATCTTTGGGCACGTCACTTCAACCATTTTTAATTCTTGCTTGATACATGGTTTCTCCCTCCCCATTGATGAAGTCCCATCTTCACGCCAAACAACCCTTTTATTTTATTTGTTCCTGGGATGTGGGCATCGCTGGCTAGGTCAGCATTTATTGCCCATCCCTAATTTCCTTTGAGAAGGTGGTGGTGAGCTGCCTTCTTGAACCATGCAGTCCATGTGGGTTAGGTACATCTACAGTGCTGTTAGGAAGGGACTTCCAGGATTTTGACCCAGCGACTGAAGAAACGGAGATATTGTTCCAAGTCAGGATGGTGTGTGGCTTGGAGGGGAGCTTGCAGGTTGCCATACATCTGCTGCCCTTGTCCTTCTAGTTGGTAGAGATTGCAGGTTTGGAGAGTGCTGTCGAAGGAACCTTGGTACGTTGCTGCAGTGCATCTTGTAGATGGTACAAACTGCTGCCACTATGTGTCAGTGGTGGAGAGAGTGAATGTTTGTGGAAGGGGTGCCAGTCAAGCGGGCTGCTTTATCCTGGATGGTGTTGAGCTTCTTGAGTGTTGTTGGAGCTGCACCCAACCAGGCAAGTGGCAAGTATTCCATCACACTCCTGACTTGTGCCTTATAGATGGTGGACAGGCTTTGATGAGTCGGGAGGTGAGTTAGTCGCCGCAGGATTCCTAGCCTCTGACATGCTCTTGTAGTCACTGTATTTATATGGCTCCTCCAGTTCAGTTTCTGGTCAATGTTAACGCCCCCCCCCCAGGGTGTTGATAGTGGGCGATTCAGCCTGGCACTTGAGGCCCAAATGTTACTTGCCATTTATCAGCCCAAGCCTGGATATTGTCCAGGTCTTGCTGCATTGCTACATGGACTGCTTCAGTATCTGAGGGGTTGCGAATGGTGCTGAACATCCCCACTTCTGACCTTATGATTGACGGCATACCTAAAAATGAAGTGTCAACCTGGTGACACTACAGCACAGGACTAATTGCTTGCCAAACAGCGCAAGCAGCATGCAATAGGCAGAACTAAGCGGTCCACAACCAATGGTTCAGATCAAAGCTCTGCAGTCCTGTTGCATCCCGTCATGCATGCCGACGGACAGTTAAACAACTAATGGGAGGAGGGGGATCTACATGTATCCCCACCCTCCGTGATGGAGGAGCCTAGCACATCAGTGCAAAAGAAAAGGCTGAAGCATTTGTAACCATCTTCAGCCAGAAGTGTCGAGTGGATGATCCATCTCAGCCTCCTCATGAGGTTCCCAGCATCACAGATGCCAGTCTTCAGCTAATTCGATTCGTTGCACATGATATCAAGAATTGGCTGAAAGCACTGGATGCTGCAAAAGCTATGGGTCTTGACAACATTCCGACTTTAGTACCGAAGACTTGTGCTCCAAATTAGCCACACCCATAGCCAAGCTATTTCAATTCAGTTCCAACACTGGCATCTACCCGACAATGTGGAAAATTAGCCAGGTATGTCCTATCCACAGAAAGCAGGGCAAATCTAAACTGGCCAATTACCATCCCATCAGCCTCATCTCGATTTCGCAGCAAAGTAGAAGGGGTCGTCAACAGTGCTATCAAGCGGCACCTACACAGCAATAACCCGCTCACTGATGCTCAGTTTGGATTCCGCCAGGGCTGCTCTATTCCTGACTTATTACAGTTTTGGTCCAAACATAAACAAAAGAGCTGAACTGGGATGAGGGAGAATGACTGCCCTTGATATCAAGGCAGCGTTTGACAGTGTGGCATCAAGAAAACCTAGCCAAACTGAAGTCAATGTAGGGTAGGGTGGGGTGGGAGGGGTGGAAAATCTCTGCACTGATTGAAGTCATAGCACAAAGGAAGGGGTTTGTGGTTTTTGGAGGCCAGTCATCTCAGTCCCAGGCCATCGCCCTGGGTCGTGTCCTAGTTCCAACTCCTTTAGAGCTGCTACTTCAATGACCTTCCCTCTATCATAAGGTCAGAAGTGGGAATATTCACTGACCTGTTCAGTACCATTTGCAACTGCTTGGCTACTGAAGCAGCCCATGTCCATATGCAGCGAAACCCGGACAACATTCAGGCTTAGACTGATAAGTGGCAAGTAACATTGGTGCCTCACAAGTACCAGGCAATGACCATCTCCAACAAGAGAGAAACTAACCATCTCCCCATGATATTCAGTGGCATTACCATCACTGAATCTCCCACTATCAACATCCTCGGGGTTACCAGTGACCAAAAACTGAACTGGACCAGCCATATTGTTACAACCGAGGCGGGAAGAGTGCACTGTTTGTTCTAGTCCCACTTCTCCACAGGTCACAGCATATTTAAAATTTTCCAACTTATCAATACAGTCAATCATATACACTTTTTTTTTTTCCCAGAATAGAGAACACTAATCGGCTTTCGTTAATGAACAACAAAATTATCAGTTTATTATGAAACCAGTCTTCACCAGTAATGAAGTACAAAATGAACACACAGATTTTAAAGTTCCCTTTTTACTTTCGTGTCTTCTTGCACGCGCGCGCACACACACCTGTTAACCAAAAAAAAAAGGGATTTTTTATAAATTGAGTTCTGTTACAGACAAAAAAAAAAACTTTTGGGCAGATTACTTGCTCTTGGTTTTGGTTTGGCATCCCAAATGCGTCTCGACGGTTGTCAATGGGATCTTCCTAGAGCAGTTCTTTTCAGGTGGCGTTGAGAATTAATTTTAACAGGCTTTCTTCAAAGACAGGAAGCGAGATGAATCAACATAGTGGACTTCAAAGGGTCTTTTATAAAGTTTCTGGAAAGTGAGCTGAGTGGTGGTCTACTGTCCTTCCTTGACACTTCAGCAGACTTAACATTATATCACTCCAGAAAGTAAAACACACACGAACACACAACCAGAAAGCTTGTGAGTTTTCTGTGCATCCCAGGTGCTGTGCTGCTACTGGGCTTGTCCAATCAAAGGGATGCTCGTCACTGCTCTGCCCCTATTGCTAGGGTTTCTGTTCTATCTTTAACTTGAGTCATGTGACAACCAGTAACATTGTTGCCACTCCAGCTCCCTCAATGTCCCCTTGATCGCTCTTTTTTAAAAAAGAACTGGTCCAACATTTATTCAGTTTAACGATAAATTCCTTTAAAAATATTTTAACAAAAAACAATCACTTTCATAATATAAGTACTGTGGCAACAAGAGTAGGTCAAGCTGGGAATTCTGAGGCGAGTAAACTACGTCCTGACTCTCCAAAGCCTGTCCACACTGTACAAGGCACGTAGGAGTGTGATGGAATGCCCTCCCTTTGCTTGGATGAGTACGGCTCCCACACTCAAGAAGCTCGACACCACCCAGGAAAAAGCACCCCGCTTGATTGGCACCCCATCCATCCAATTAAATATTCACTCCCTCCATTACTGACTCTCAGTGGCAGCAGTGTGCACCATTTACAAAATGCACTGCAGCAACTCAGCATAGCACCTTCTACAGCTTCCAAAGCTGCGACATCCACCAACTAGAAGGATAAGAGCAGCAGATACATGGGAACACCACCTACATGCCACACAGCAACCTGTTTTGGAACTATATTGCCGTTCCTTCACTGTTTCTGGATCAAAACCCTGGAACTCCCTTCCGAACAGCACTGTGGGAGTATCTGCAGCAGATGGACAGCAGCGGTTCAAGAAGGCAGCTCACCAAAACCTTCTGTAGGGCAATTGGGGATGGGCAACAAATGCTGGCCTTGCCAGTGACGGCCACATCTCATGAAAGAATTAAAAAAAACTTTCTACTTAAAAGGCAGTGTATAAGTGTGTTGCCATTGTTCCAAACTGCTATATTTTTTAAGTATATGTTTCAGAGGACTTGTATTTAAATTGTGGAGATGGATTCATTGGAAGGCTGAAGATTTCATAGAAGCTGGACTTAGCTTTGTTGTTGACTGCTCATTGAAAGGACACTGAGGTGCTGTTTAAAAACAGCCTTGCTGGAAATCATGTACTTTAAGCAATAAACAACAGAAACTTTGGTGACTTGGGGAAGATGTTTACAGAGAAGTGACAGTTCAAAAGCGGTCAGGAGGCTTGACTCTAGGATATTGTTTTTGGCTTTGCTTTGGACCATGTGTTGGGATGTGAACTGTTTTGAAGACAGTTGGAGCAAACCAGCCAAGAGAGAAGCCACCTTCAGCTCTCCCTCTTCCATCTCTTTGAGAACTTCCTGAGAATCGAGTGTAAGAAATAGAAAAACTGATGCTGCATTTCTACTGAACAACCTGCCAGAAACTCCTGATGCCACATTTCTCCTAGAAAGCCTGCCAAACTGATCCTCAATGTTGCCTGAAACGAACTGCTCCAGAAAGATCCCAGTGACAGCGTCTGTGCGTATTTGGGATGCCAGACCAAAAAGGGATAACTGACATCTTTCCATATCTCTTCTTTTCCTTCAAGAATTAGCAAGTATTTGGCCAAAGTATTTCTTTTTCTAACAGACCTCTGCTGAGAGAATTTGTGTTTTTTTTTTCCAGTGAGTTTGTGTGTGGGGAATTTAAAAAGGGGAACTTTCATATTTCAATCTGTTAATGCTTTGCTTTGTTACTGGTTGTCTTGTTTTATAATAAACTGATTTTGTTCTTTATTAGAGAAACCTGGTTGGTGTATTTTATTCTGGGATAAAGAGTAGGGTATATGATTGCATTGGTAACTGGGTAAATAGTTTTTTGAAATGTCTTGAGCTGTGGAGAAGTGGATCTAGAAAAAAGAGTGCACTCCTCGTCTCGGTCGTAACACCATTGACATATTTGTGTTTCAATTCTCTCCACTG
Source organism: Heterodontus francisci (assembly GCF_036365525.1). NCBI lineage: Eukaryota > Metazoa > Chordata > Chondrichthyes > Heterodontiformes > Heterodontidae > Heterodontus > Heterodontus francisci. The sequence goes on from NC_090387.1 coordinate 72,189,046, forward strand.
CCTTGTGGATCCAACTGAGTTGGAATATGCCCTTTATCTTACACTTGAAAGGGAATGGTCATGTGGATAGATGACTTCCTAACGTTATTGGCATCAAAATATTTTCAGGAGGTTGACATCTGTAACTACATTTCTTTATGGCACTGACGTGTCCTACAGTGTGTTGATGCATCAAATCAAAGAACGCAGAAGGTAATTTGTCTTTTTGTTTGGCTTCTCTGCTGCTGGCTTGCTACATGAAATTGGATGAATATCTGTCAGAATGGAGGATGATAGGCTAAGATGGAGTGCCCTTCCTGCATTGACTTATAAATAGCTGTATGGAGCAACCTGATGCCTCGGGCAGAAAAGGCAATTTCCTTGTACTTCAGGAACTCTGGCTGACTATAACTAATGAGTTATTGATGTACTGCCATCATGGTGAAATGTTAAAGGAATTTTGGTTCAGTGATTTGATTAGTGTCGTGTCTGGTTCACTGGCATGCATGTCTGTATGAAACTATCCTGTTTGCCATCTATGACTTATTCATGGTGTCCTGAATCAGGCCTTGCCTGGAATGGCTTTGAGACATCAGGTGGTCATGAAAGGTGCTAGATAAATGCAAGTCTTATTTGTTTCTGCGTGCTTTTAATGGGAATTTTATCACCCCTTTCTGAGCGTCAGGATGATTTAAATTCTTAAGTTAAAAATCACTGCGTCCTTCCATCAGTACTGCATGTGTATGTAGTGTTGTTGAGGGTAACATTTTGTAATGTACTAAATATAATGGGGCTCAAGTAAACTTCGCCTTGCTGTACTTTAATACACATCCTGCAGCCTCGCCTCAATTGTTCTCTTCAAAATACTCAGAAGCCCAAAAAATAAGTTAAATCCCTTAATATCCCCGTAGGTATTTTAGCAAATTGATAGTGCAAATGGAGTTGAGGAATATAAATATAAATGACCAAAGTAAGAACCACTGGACACAGTATTGACAATCTGGTTAATGTTGAGGAAACGCTTTGAATTCTTTAGACACAAAAAAACTGGAACCACTGTACTCTTCCTCACTCCACATTGAAAGTAAACCATGGTTTAAATACCAACAAGATACAAACCCCATCCTGCCTCCATGAGAGCAACACAGGCTTTTGCTCCTACCTCCCCTGTTGTGAACAACTTTGTCCTCTTTCCACACCCCCTCCTTGCTGAAAATTGGACTCTCAATTCCTATCCCTTTGAGAAGCAATTGTGGCTTGTATCTTTCAACTCCCACCCCAACTGTCTCTCTTATCATGCCTTTTAAACTTATGTAGAAAATGTGCTTGCCCCTTACTTTGGCTGAGTTCACTTATATGCACCCACCTGTTAAGGGGAGACAAAAATCCAGAGAACTAATTGGGCTCAACTTCATTATTGAGTGAAAGCAAAATACTGCGAATGCAGGAAATCTGAAATCAAAACAAGAAATGCTGGAAATACTCAGCAGGTCTGGCAGCAACTGTGGAGAGAGAAGTAGTTAACGTTTCGGATCAGTGACCCTTCTTCGGAACTGGCAAATATTAGAAATGTCAAAAGTTATAAGCAAGTAAAGCGGGGGTGGGGCAAGAGATAATAAAGGAGAAGGTGTAGATTGGACAAGGCCACAGAGTAGCTGACCAGAAGGTCATGGAGCAAAGGCAAACAATATGTTAATAGTGTGTTGAAAGACAAAGCATTAGTACAGATAGGGTGTTAACGGACATCCCAAGGGATGGGGAGACCAAACACAGACTGGGTGACCGCTTTGGGGAACACCTCCGCTCAGTCCACAAGCAGGACCCCGAGCTTCCAGTTGCTTGCCATTTCGACACTTTCTCCCCCCCGCTCTCATGCTCACATCTCTATCCTGGGCTTGCTGCAGTGTTCCAGTGAACATCAACGCAAGCTCGAGGAACAGCATCTCATTTACCGATTAGGCACACTACAGCCTGCCGGACTGAACATTGAGTTCAATCATTTCAGAGCATGATGGGGGCCCCCCATTTTACTTGCATTTTTAGTTATTTTTTACTTTTTTACATTTTTTTTTGTTGTATGTTTTACTTCATCTTAGTTTGTTCAGTTTGCTTACCCACAGTTTTTTTTTTTTCACGTTTGTACTTGCTGGTCAATTTTCAGTCCGTTAACACCCTTTGACATTTCTAATATTTGCCAGTTCCGAAGAAGGGTCACTGACCCAAAACTTTCTCTCTCCACAGATGCTGCCAGACCTGTTCAATATTGAGTAGATTGCTACTTCACTGGTGATTCAACTTTTACAATCAGTGAGAGGTCAATAGAACTGATGATCCCATTCTAGCACAGCTCAGAATACTTTGTGTTAATAGTTCCAACCTGTATCCAGAGTTTTCAATCACTATGGCCTCTTAACTACCACTGCGCTCTCCCCTCGTGACCAGCAGTGGAGGATTGGGGTGTTCAAAATTTAAAAACTGGAAACTCACCCCAAACCAGCTATGTATGTGCCTGTTGCCATTTTTATGGTGGCGAGTTTTGTGGCATGCGAGTGTCCTGCCAATGAGAAGTGGGGTATTTCATTTACCATATTTTAATCAGGCTCCCAATTGTGCTATGGGAGCCTGATTTAAATTCTGGATTTGCTACACTGGTTTCCCATGGTTTGGGGAAATTTGGCAGTGAAAGGGAGGCAGCAGCTGCTGGCTCAAAGGTTAAGTGCCTCTTAACAGCGCTCCTTGCAGCACTGAAACAGGCCCTTCGGCCCACCGAGTCTGTGCTGACCAACAGCCACCCATTTATACTAATTCTACATTAGCCCCATATTCCCTACCACATCCCCCACCTTCCCTCAATTATCCTATCACCTATCTACAGTCGGGGCAATTTACAATGGCCAATTTACCTAGCAAACTGCAGGTCTTTGGCTGTGGGAGGAAACAGGAGCACCCGGCGGAAGCCCACACGGTCACAGGGAGAACTTGCAAACTCCGCACAAGCAGTACCCAGAACCAAACCCGGGTCGCTGGAGCTGTGAGGCTGCGATGCTAATCACTGTGCCAATAAGGAGGAGAAATGCTGATGCTCTTGCGCCCAATGCTGCTAACTTCATGCTCACTACTCATTGAAGTTATCTACGAGTCCAGCCAGCGCTAATTGCATTGTTCATTGGCTGGGAGCATCAGCAGAGGGCCGATACGGTCAGTGGCTAGCACTACTTAAAGCTGGTCTGCACCTCTTAAAGGGGAGATGCATTGTGGCTGGAGCACATGGTAAATTTCTGATAGCTCCCTTACTGTTAATGGTATATTGGTTTAATTGTAAGCAGTTGGTGGATATTAACTGGGGTTTCAGTTGCGCGCACAACAAGAGGCACTTGTTGAAGCTGTGGTGTGGTTGAGGGAGGAGGTGTATGCTCGTAATATTTAACTCTAAATGTAAAACTGAGTAATTGGCTTCAGTACTATCCTTCACCAACCGGCTATCTGGATTAAAACACATAATGAAGTGCTGACGTCTCACACATTGTTCCTTGCTTCAGTTCAGTTAGGAGAATTGGTCACTGAACACCCTGGGTGTTGTATATGGCCTCCTGCTGAGACTCCTCCTCCCATCCTCCTCCTCCTCCCACCCTCCCCCCTCCTCCCCCGACAATTACCATCACCAGGGACATATTACTGAGCAGATTGTTCGAGCTACTGGCTGACAAGTCCCCAGGTCCTGATGGACTTTTCCTAGGGTCTTAAAAGAAGTGGCTAGTAAGATAGTTGATGCGCTGGTTTTAATTTTGTAAAAGTCTCTAGATTCAGAGTACCATTAAATTGGCAAATAGCCAAAGTTACTCCTTTATTTAAAAAGGGGGGGAGACAGAAAGCAGGAAACAGGCCAATTAACTTGACATTTGTCATAGGGAAAATATTAGAAGCTATTATTAAAGACGTTGTAGCAGGGCACTTAGGATAAAAAATCAAAGTAATCAGACAGAGTCAACATGGTCTTGTGAAAGGGAAATCACATTTAACCAATTTATTGGAGTTCTTTTAAAGAAGTAACATAATGTGGATAAAGGGAACAGTGGATGTACTGTACCTAGATTTCCAGAAGGCATTTGATAAGGTGCCACGTCAAAGGTTATTGCGGAAAATAAAAGCTCGTGGTGTAGGGGTAATATTTTTTTTCCTGGATAGAAGATTGGCTAGCTAACAGGAAACAGTAGGCATCAATAGGTTATTTTCTGGTTGGCAAGATATAACTAGTGGTGTGCCATGGATCAGTGCTGGGGCCTCAACTTCTTACAATTTATATAAATGACTTGGATGAAGGGACAAAGGATATGGGTGCTAAATTTGCTGATAAAACAAAGATAGGTCTGAAAGTAAGTTGTGAAGAGGACATGAGGCTACAAAGGGATACAGATAGGTTAAGTGTGTGGGCAAAGATCTGGCAAATGGAGTATAATGTGGGAAAATGTGAAATTGTCCATTTTGGCAGGAAGAATACAAAAGAAGCATATTATCTAAATGAGAGATTACAGAGCTCTGAGATGCAGAGGGATCTGGGTGTCCTAGTGCATGAATCGCAAAAGATTAATATGTAGGTATAGCAAGTAATTAGGAAAGCTAATAGAATGTTATTGTTTATTGCAAGAGGAATTGAATACAAATGTAGGGAGGTTATGCTTCAGTTATGTAGGGCATTGGTGAGACCACATCTAGAGTACTATATACAGTATTGGTCTCCTTATTTAAGGAAGAATGTATATGCGTTGGAAGCAGTTCAGAGAAGGTTTACTAGACTAATACCTGGAATGGTCGGGTTGTCTTCTGAGGAAAGGTTGGACAGGTTAGGCTTGTACCCACTGGAGTATAGAAGGTTAAGAGACGACTTGATTGAAACATATCAGATCCTGAGGGGTCTTGACAGGGTGGATGTGGAAAGAATGTTCTCCCTTGTGGGAGAATCTTAATCTAGGCGTCACTATTTAAAAATAAGGGGTCACCCATTTAAGACCGATGAGGAGAAATTTTTCTCTGAGGGTCGTGAGTCTTTGGAAAACTCTTTCTGAAAAGGCAGTGGAAGAATTTTTAAAGCAGAGGTAGATGGAAGAAGGGTCACTGACCCGAAACGTTAACTCTGCTTCTCTTTCCACAGATGCTGCTGGACCTGCTGCGTGGTTCCAGCATTTCTTGTTTTTGTTTCGGATTTCCAGCATCCGCAGTATTTTGCTTTTATTATATTGTTGTAGATAGATTCTTGATGAGCAAGCAGGTGAATGGTAATCGGGGATAGGCAGGAATGTGAAGTCGAGATTACAGTCCAATCAGCCATGATCTTGTTCAATGGCGGAGCAGGCTCGAGGGACCAAGTGTGCTCCTACTCAGAGTTCATATGTTCATATGTCTTCTCCCTCCCCCTCCGCCTCGCCAGCAGTATGGCCTGCTCTGCATGGCCTTTGTTCATTCGCCCAGTAATGCTGTATTCCAAGGGGAATGCTTACTAATGCACCTATATCTAGGTGCTACTGCTTTGTGCAGAGGCCTTGGAAATCAGCAGAAGCCCATTAGCCACTACCACACAACTCCCCATAGACTTTTGTGACTTTAAACAACTATAGAAAGTACCAAGCATTTGTAAGATTATAGCATCAACCAGCGAGTGACTTGTACGTAGCTGATCCCTTTAAATAGTGTTGGTGCAGGGTCGTTCCTGCTGCTGAAACCATGCTCAGCTGTGAGTTTGGCTGGAGTGTTGAGTTCCAAAGTGGCAATGCTGGCATCAAATAAGTGTTGCACTTCAACTGTACAGCCACTATTGCTTGCACCAATATGATGGTTGGCATAATTTATCCCACAGGGATGCCATTTTGAAGCTCTAAGGCCACTAATAGTACCCAAAACACACATGCTAAGAGCCCAATTTCCTGTCCCATATATTTGCTCATTTATGCAGTTTACACAAGTAAATATTTTGGGCCAGTAAAGTTTGTTTGAGACAGTGCAACTGTGGGCAGAGTAAGCACTGAATGCTGGGGACTGATCTTAGCAGTAGGATATTGCTAGTAACGAGTGTCAGTTAGCAAGCTTGAAAGTTCACTTTTTCTTGAGTAAGTTACCATTTACACTTGATTTGTGCTGCATTGTAATGGACAGAAGTCCTGAAATATGTTGATTCTGATTGCTTTTATTGGTATTTTTCAGTTGATATGCTCGGTCAAACAGATTTCATTAATATTGAATTATGACTTTTGGAGAAATGACTCCTGAGTTATAGGGTTGGAACTTTATTCAGCAGAAAATTCTTTAAGTCCTTAATAATTCTAATGACTATTGCTATTTTATTCCAGCTTGCATTCAGTTACTTATTCCTTTCTTGTAGCAGGAGGATTCCTTGGCACAGCAGGCGTTTGAGGATGCCCGACGGAGAGCCAGGGATTTTGAGGAGAGGGAGAGGTCCCATCGGGAGGACATGGAGGTGAGAGGTTAGGACACTTTTTGTGTTAAGTTAGGGAGGGAGGGGAGCATGTAATACTATGTATTTATGTATGTGTTCCTGGAAGTTTAAGTGAAGGTTTAAGGGAAAGGTGTAATAGTGCTACAGGAGTTTTGCTCTTTTAGGAGGAGAATGACTCCGTATTCGAAATGCCTGATGTCCTTGCAGTTTAATATATCTTTTGTGGAGATGCAGTTATTCCTCATGGTTAGGAATGATCTTAACTGGTCTTTTCCTCCTGAAGTGAAAAATCTCAGTCCTGAGAAATTGTAAACAAAAACAGAAAATGCTGGGAAAGCTCCAAGTCTGGCAGCATCTGTGGAGAGATCTGACTGGAGTTCTGAGAAATCAACCTGAAACGTTAACTGTTTCTCCACAGATGCTGTCAAACCCACCGAGTGTTTTCTGTTATTTAATTTCCAGCACCTGCAGAATTTTGCTTTCATATTACTCAAAAATTGTAACACTACTCAGTGTTCATAATGAGAATCCCCAGGTAAGGGGCTGGGTCAAGTTCCATTTACTCTAACAGCAAATTTTAACTCGAGCTTCCTTAGAATGCTCCATTATTATGACAACTACCTGTAAAGCATCTCTGAAGTGCTAAGTAATCAGCTTCCTCTTTGGATTTGCATCCATTATGAATTGGATTAAAACTACTGCAAACTTGTATCTTTGCTGTTTGTAAATGCCTTAAATCCCTTCTATCTGGGCTGGATTTAGTCCATGCGTTCTAAGTTCTTTTCAGTTCTATTTCAAATTAAAATAGAGATGTTAAACGGCATTTCCTTTCTTCTATGTAAGCTACAGCTGATTTAAATGCATAGTCATTATAAGTGACTTGGTTCACAACAATGGGTCTTCCAATAGGAATTGTGAAGCAAAATGCCTCTACAGCTGATTCCAAAACCTCAGTCTTGATAGCAGCTCACCTGTCCTTTATTGTCCCTTTTGGTACTTTGTATGTCTGGTTTGAGGCTCAAATTTGAATCAGAGTCTGTCCTTTGTCCCACCCAACTGGGTGTTTGTAGGAGTGCAGTCAGGCTGCTCAGTGCCTAAATGACAAACTTAGCAACTGATTTTTTTAAAATAAAGATGAATGGTAAAATTTAAAATGTTTAAACAAACTTTAAACTAACCCAGCTGTACTTGATCATTCGGGTGCTCTGTAAGCAATCCAGCATTATACAGTGGCCGTGCTTTTCCTGGCAGAACACTCACTGCTCTGTTTTTAAAGGCTGTTTAAAGCAAAAAAAAAAATTAAAATGTTTCCTTATTTGAAATGACTTTAATAGAGAACAGATTACAGTCCATTCCTTTAGTAAAACAGAAATAACTATCATTACTCCACTCACTCCACCCACTACCCCCTACAGTGATTGCAGTGCCAGATTTCACTGCAACATGCAGCTTGCATGCATTACCCCCTTCTGTCTGAATAAAAGCAGCATAGGGTAAGGTACAAAAAGGGCTGCTGGTGTATAATAGTCTAACACATTTCCCCCCTTATGTATGCCCCCCACCACCCAATCATAATCTCTGATGCATTCTTTGCCTTACGCTCTTTTTCTCGCAGCTGTTATATCTGTATATGTCTCTGCCTGTCTTTCTCGTGTGCTCGCTGACCCTGCTTGCTGTCTTGCATCTCCATGTACTCTGATCTCTTTGCTCCCCACCCCCCTGCCCAATCCATGCATGCATGCATCCTCTTATTTGTCTGCTACCTCAGCTCGAAAGATCAGTTCAGTGGGGCATCCACAAGAACACACCAACACGTGCATATTTTTTGTATCGTCTTGAGTATCACAAAATGGATCTGTAGATGTTTTGAACTGTTTCAAATTTTGCACTACTCCCTTGGTGTGAAGCTCATCCAGTCTAACCAAACGATGTAAACTGGATGTTTTTCGTAGGAGAAATTTTCAGTTGTGTCTTTGGTGGAAGCAGCCCTAATCAAAAATGACCTCACTCACTTGCTGATTCTGGCCTGGATTCCTAGTATTGTCACTTGCATATTTCACTTTTGTTGGGTTTTATCGATTTCAGTCCATTTAAAAAAAAAACAAGTGGGAAGGCTGGTCGAATTGGAGTTTACCTGGACTGTGAGGAAGGCCAAGTGTCCTTTTGCAATGCTGCTGGCTTGTCTCACCTCTGCACTTTGAGACATGTGTCAAGAGAATGTTCCCTTTTTCCCCTGTTTTGACACTGGCAACAATGGTGCTTCTCTCTAATTTTGTTTAGTTGGCAGTGGTCTTTAAAGATGATTTCAGTCCACAAAAAAGTTTTACATTTATAGCACCTTACCACACCTCTCATTTCAAAATGTTCTGTATGTATTGTATTACTTTGAAGAGTGCTTTGCTGCAACGTAGGCAGTTGTAGCAGTTTATTTTGAACACAGCAAGCTCCCAGAAGTGACGCTGAGATAAATGACCAATTGATCTGTTTTTGATAGTTTTGATTGAGGAAGAAATGTTGGTCAGGATACCAGGAAAACGTCCACCTCCTTTTTGAATGGTGTCATGGATTTTTTTTTTAAAGTCCAACCAACAGGACAGGGCTTCAGTGTAATATTTCATCAGGAGAACAACATCTCTGACCGTGTAGACTTTCCACAAAAGTGTGTCGTATTGTCGGTGTAGATTATGTGCTGAAGCCTCAGGCACTTTTTTTGCCTCATTTTATCATCCTGGAGACAGATCAATAGCAAGTGGACTGAAGGGGAGAGAAACCAGCTTTTAAACAGTTCATTGAGTTAATAGATTTTTTAAATTCGTTACTTGGTTATTGGTGTTGTTGCCAAGGCCAGCATTTATTGCCTATATCCGTATTTGTCCTTGCGAAGTTGGTGCTTCTTGAACTCTACAGTTAATGTGCTAAGATGCTTCCACAATGCTGTTGGATCAGGTTCCAGTATCTTGACCTAGCGATAGTAAAGGAATGGCGATCTAACGACAGGGTTCTGTGTGACTTGCAGGAGAACTTTGAGGTGATGGTGTTGCCTTTTCCACCATTCAGCGAGATCATGGCTAATCTGTATCTTGACGCCATCCACCTGGCTTGGCTTCATACTCTTTTGTACACTTGGCCAGCAAAAATCTATCATTTCAGATTTAAAATTAGGCTGCGTTTGCTGCCAATGCAACCACTAGGGGATGCAGTACTGGCACATGCGCAAATGTAGGCTCATCAACTGAAACGTCGCTATCTGCAAAGTCTCGGGCAGCTGCCTGTAATAAAGATGGCGCTCCAATTAACAGAAAAAATTTAACCCAAACCCCCTCACTGCTTAATGGCTGTGATCGCTGTTTCCACTGCCTCTCCCCCCCCCCCCAACCATTCCAACAGCGCCCTCTCACGGTTGCCACTTCTGTTTCCCACTCCCTCCTGTGCCCACCTTCTCACTACTTCACACTGCTTGCCATTCCATCCCATAGTTCTCTCCCATGCCTGCCTGCTCACTGCTCCATCCCGCTGTGTTCTCCCACACCTGATTGGTCGCCACTGCCTGCCTTGCCACCTGGAGAAGCGGCAGGTTGGGGGGAGGGGAGTGAGCGGGGTGTTAGCGGCGAGGCGGGAAGTGAGCGGCGACCAGTCGGGAGCAGCGAAATGGAGCAGCCAGCAGGCATGGGAGGGAGCGGGGAAGAGAAACGGTGATTGAGGCGCTGATTGCAGGAGAGAGCGGGGAAGAAAAGCTTCAATTGAGGCGGCGTTACAAAATTCACACTGGAGGCTGATATCCCTTTGCATGATGTATTCGCACGCATTAGTGCTGGCAAGCTGGCACATCTCAGGTGCATTTTGCAGGTGCGCAAGGATGAATGCATTCCGCACATGTGTGCAGTTCAGACTGCAGTGATGACATCGGCACTTGGCTGCATTGTCAGGAGACACTCCATTAAAATTATGAATTGAGCTTGCACCCACTGCTTTTTTGTGGGGGAGAACTGCACACTTCTTCACCCCTTTGCGTGAAGTGTTTCCCAACTTTTCTCTCCTGAATGACCTAGTTCTGATTTTAAGATTGTCTCCTTGTCCTAGATTTCCCAACCAGTGGAAAAGTTACTCTCTATTTACCCTATCCAATTCCTTTCAAAATTGTAAAAACCTCAACCAAATGATCCCTTAGCCTTCAATATTCAAGTCATAACAAGCCTAGTTTATGTAATCTCTCCTCACAATCTAGCCCTTGGAGACCTTGGAACATTCTGGTGAATCTGTGCTGTACTACTTCCAAGGCCAATATATCCTTTCTACAATGTGGTGGTGCTCAGAACTGTACACAGTACTCCATATGTGGTCTAACCACAGCTTTGTACAGCTGTTGCAAAGCTTCATGCCTTTTTGTATTTGCCCTCTGATTATAAAGGCTAATATTCCATTAGCCTCTTTACTGAAATGTAGTAGTCAGGTACAAAGAAAACAATAATCTGTTTACATGGACCCCTAAACCTCTTATACTGTTCCTAGCTTTATACCATTTAATAATAATCATATGGATCCTTTGTTGGTCCAAAATGGATGACCTCACACTGCATTGAAATCCATCTGCCACTGCTTTGTCCACTCGATTATTCTGTCAATATCTTTGTAATTTGCATCTGCACTATTTACTATGCTGCCAATCTTTGTGTCATTGTCAAACTTGAATTTATGGTCTCTTTTGCGTTTAAGATAACCATTAATAAATAGTGAATTGTTGAGGCCCCAGCACAGATTCCTGAGGGATACTAATTGTCTCCTCTTTCCAATTCAACTACATAACCATGATCTCTACTGTCTTCCACTACCTAACCAATCTCTTAACCAGGTCAATAATTTGCCTTCAATTCCAGGAGCTTTAATTTCAGCTCACAGTCCAGTCTGTGAAACCTCATCAAATGCCTTCTGAACTTTATATTCCTATATCCACTATCTACTACTTCAGTTCCTCAAAATTCAGTTAGCTTCATTAGCTATGACCTACCCTTTATAAATCTTATGTTGCCTGTTTCTAATTAGCTCAAATTTCTTTGTGTTAAGTCACTCGGAATGTATTTTTAATCTGGCGATTAGGAGGGCAATCAAATGGACTGCTTGGTCTTGGATGGTGTTTAACTTCTTGAGTGTTGTACCTGCACTCATCGAAACAAATGTCAACTATTCAATCACACTACTGATTTCTGCCTTGTAGGTGGTTATAAGGCTTTGGTGAGTCAGGAGGTGAGCCACTTGCCACAGAATACCCAGCATCAGACTTGGTATAGCAACAGTGGTATTTTTGTGGCTGATCCAGTAGAGCTTTTGCATCATTGCAGACATCAAAGATGCTTCCCAAGATGATGATGGGGTGGAAGGTGGTGGAAATTCAGTGATAGTAATGCCATTGAATATCATTGGGAGGTAATTAGGCTCTCTTGTTGGTGATGGTCATTGCCTGGCACTTGTCTGGCATGAATGATAAGTGCCACTAAGCTGAAGCCTGGATGTTGTCCAGGTCTTGGTGCTATGGGCATGGACTGCTTCATTATCTGAGTTGCAAGTGGACTGAGCACTCTGCAATCATCTGTGAAACAGCCCCACTTCTGACATGATAGAGGGAAGGTCATTGAAGCAGCTGAAGATATTAGGGCCTTTGCTGACCAAAGGAACTCCTGCAGCAAATGCCCTGGGGCTGAGATATTTAGTCTCCAATGGCCACAAACATCTTCACTTGTGTCAGGTTTGACTCTGACCGCTGAAGCGTTTCCCTTCCCTGATCTCACTGACTCCAGTTTTACTAGGGCTCCTTGGTGCTAATTGAATGTCTGCCGCCTTCACTGGAGGAAAAATACAAAGGGGATGAAGCTTTGCTACAGCTACACACTCAGTCAAATACTGCTTTGATGCCAAGAGCAGTCACTCGCCTCAACTCTGGAACCCAGCTCTTGTGTCCATGTATGGATCAGGCTGCAGTGATGTCTGGAGCCATGTGGTCCTGACTGAACCCAAACTGAGCATTGGTGAACAGGCTGTTGATCAAATGCCACTTGACAGCACTGCTGATATTTAGAGTAGGCTGATAGGGTGGTAATTTGCTGAGTTGGATGTCTATTGCTTATTGTGGACAGAACATAGAGGGGCAATGTTCCAAATTAACTACATGGCAGTATTGTAGCTGTGTTGGAACAGCTTGGCTCGTGACGTGGCTAGTTCTGGCACACGGGTCTTCACTACAGCCGGGAAGTTGTTGGTGTTGGAGTTGCAAATTATGTAATTTGAAAGTAGACTAAATAATTTATAATATATTTAATTGTAATAAAAGATGTTCAAAAATTATTACAACTGGAGAGGAAAGAAATTTGGTATTCGTTTGCCCTTGCTTGTTATCCTATTAACAGATTTTCATAAGGTTTTCCAACCAGATATTGCCACACATGTAAATACTATAAAGGAAAAACTATGGTAGAAGAATCAGTGACATCATTAATATAAAATGAGTAATTACTTGTTTGAAATTTATAATTTAACATCTGTCTGTCAATCTGAAAACCATTGAGCTGAAAGTGGTTTGTGATGAACAGCAGGTTTGAGTTGGAATTCAAACATCACATTTTTACATAAAAGCAAAATACTGCGGATGCTGGAAATCTGAAACAAAAACAAGAAATGCTGGATTCACTCAGCAGGTCTGGCAGCATCTGTGGAAAGAGAAGCAGAGTTAACGTTTCGGGTCAGTGACCCTTCTTCGGAACTGACAAATATTAGAAAAGTCACAGATTATAAACAAGTGAGGTGGGGGTTGGGCAAGAGATAACAAAGGAGAAGGTGCAGATTGGACCAGGCCACATAGCTGACCAAAAGGTCACTGAGCAAAGGCAAACAATATGTTAATGGTGTGTTGAAAGACAAAGCATTAGTACAGATTAGGTGTGAATATACTGAATATTGAACATCAAGTGCAAACCTGAAGAAAAACAACCTGAAAGAAACAGTGGGTAAGCAAACTGAACAAACTAAGATGAAATGAAATAAATGCAAAAAAAGATTGTAAAAAATGTAAAAAGGAATGCAAAAAAAAAGGAAGAAAAAATAACAAAAAATGACTAAAAATGAAAGTAAAGTGGGGGGCTGTCATGCTCTGAAATTATTGAACTCAATGTTCAGTCCGGCAGGCTGTAGTGTGCCTAATCGGTAGATGAGATGCTGTTCCTCGAGCTTGCGTTGATGTTCACTGGAACACTGCAGCAATCCCAGGACAGAGATGTGAGCATGAGAGCAGGGGGGAGTGTTGAAATGGCAAGCAACTGGAAGCTCAGGGTCCTGCTTGCGGACTGAGCGGAGATGTTCCGCAAAGCGGTCACCCAGTCTGCGCTTGGTCTCCCCAATGTAGAGGAGACCACACTGTGAGCAGCGAATACAGTATACTACATTGAAAGAAGTACAAGTAAATCGCTGCTTCACCTGAAAGGAGTGTTTGGGGCCTGGGATAGTGAGGAGAGAGGAGGTAAATGGGCAGGTATTACACCTCCTGCGATTGCAAGGGAAGGTGCCCTGGGACGGGGACGAGGTGGTGGGGGTAATGGAGGAGCGGACCAGGGTGTCGCGGAGGGAACGATCCCTTCGGAATGCTGACAGGGGAAGGGAGGGGAAGATGCGACTGGTAGTGGCATCACGCTGGAGGTGGCGAAAATGGCGGAGGATGATCCTTTGGATATGGAGGCTGGTGGGATGAAAAGTGAGGACAAGGGGAACCCTGTCACGGTTCTGGGAGGGAGGAGAAGGGGTGAGGGTAGAGGTGCGGGGAATGGGTCGGACACGGTTGAGGGCACTGTCAACCACAGTGGGGGGAAATCCTCGGTTGAGGAAAAAGGAGGTCATATCAGAAGCACCGTCATGGAAGGTAGCATCATCAGAGCAGATGCGTCGGAGACGGAGAAACTGGCATCTCTGACACTTCCCTTCCCTTCCTCGACTTCTCTGTCTCCATCTCTGGGGATAGGTTGTCTACCAATATCCATTATAAGCCCACTGACTCCCACAGCTACCTCGACTACACTTCTTCACACCCTACCTCCTGTAAGGACTCCATTCCATTCTCCCAGTTTCTCCGTCTCTGACGCATCTGCTCTGATGATGCTACCTTCCATGACGGTGCTTCTGATATGACCTCCTTTTTCCTCAACCGAGGATTTCCCCCCACTGTGGTTGACAGGGCCCTCAACCGTGTCCGACCCATTCCCCGCACCTCTACCCTCACCCCTTCCCCTCCCTCCCAGAACCGTGTCAGGGTTCCCCTTGTCCTCACTTTTCATCCCACCAGCCTCCATATCCAAAGGATCATCCTCCGCCATTTTCGCCACCTCCAGCGTGATGCCACTACCAGTCGCATCTTCCCCTCCCTTCCCCTGTCAGCATTCCGAAGGGATCGTTCCCTCCGCGACACCCTGGTCCGCTCCTCCATTACCCCCACCACCTCGTCCCCGTCCCAGGGCACCTTCCCTTGCAATCGCAGGAGGTGTAATACCTGCCCATTTACCTCCTCTCTCCTCACTATCCCAGGCCCCAAACACTCCTTTCAGGTGAAGCAGCGATTTACTTGTACTTCTTTCAATGTAGTATACTGTATTCGCTGCTCACAGTGTGGTCTCCTCTACATTGGGGAGACCAAGCGCAGACTGGGTGACCGCTTTGCGGAACATCTCCGCTCAGTCCGCAAGCAGGACCCTGAGCTTCCGGTTGCTTGCCATTTCAACACTCCCCCCTGCTCTCATGCTCACATCTCTGTCCTGGGATTGCTGCAGTGTTCCAGTGAACATCAACGCAAGCTCGAGGAACAGCATCTCATCTACCGATTAGGCACACTACAGCCTGCCGGACTGAACATTGAGTTCAATAATTTCAGAGCATGACAGCCCCCCACTTTACTTTCATTTTTAGTTATTTTTTCTTTTTTTTTTGCATTCCTTTTTACATTTTTTACAATCTTTTTTTGCATTTATTTCATTTCATCTTAGTTTGTTCAGTTTGCTTACCCACTTTTTTTCAGGTTGTTTTTCTTCAGGTTTGCACTTGCTGATGTTCAATATTCAGTATATTCACACCTAATCTGTACTAATGCTTTGTCTTTCAACACACCATTAACATATTGTTTGCCTTTGCTCCGTGACCTTTTGGTCAGCTATGTGGCCTGGTCCTTCTCCTTTGTTATCTCTTGCCCAACCCCCACCTCACTTGTTTATAATCTGTGACTTTTCTAATATTTGTCAGTTCCGAAGAAGGGTCACTGACCCGAAACGTTAACTCTGCTTCTCTTTCCACAGATGCTGCCAGACCTGCTGAGTGAATCCAGCATTTCTTGTTTTTGTTTCACATTTTTACATGTCTTACACAGTTCAGTGGTGTTTAGATTGTGGGACTACCTTCAAACAAAAGGTGGTTAATACTCTGAACTTCTGTTCAGTAAAACTGAATATACAATTCTTTTGATTTCTGTGGGCTATATCTTTAAATTATTTTTATTGGAATTTACTGTTTTGTTAGCCTGTGGAATTATAAACACCCAGAGAGTAAATGGGATATTGATGTTTTCAGTATTTTCCACCACAGGCATGCAACTAATCATCAGTTTATCAGAAAGAATGAATTTTAAAAGACAGTAACTTCACAATAGATTATCCAATCCAATTGACTGTCTATTTGTCTATTGTGCAAGTTCTTCAGAGTGTGATAGTTGCAGCTTACTCAGCTAGTATATGTTGCTAACTTACGGAAGCTTTCGATCTTGGCATTGCTTGCTCGCATTCAGCATCTCGGATGTTAATTGTGAAGATGCACTGTTAGATTGGGGAGCTGTGAACGAATAAAAATATGAAGAATGGCAAAGTAAATTGCACCTTGAAGGAATGATGAAATATTGTGATAGTAATGGAATTAATTTTAAGGAAGTTAAATTTTAAGATGGATCGTCATTTGGGGATGGAGGGGGGAGGAGTGATGAAATTTTAACTTCCACAGTTTCACATTTTTCACAATTCTTGTGTGCTGCCCTCCTTTCTCTTCCCACCCTGCTCATTTTACTTGATCTGTTCTGGCTTCGTGTTCTGATTTATTCTTGCTCATGAATGCAGTAATTGATCTGAAAAATGAAATTTGCATTGTGCTATGTTCTAAGTGTACATCTGTATGTACTATATGTGTGATACACACTGTGGAAATTGGGGCTCACATTGACCATTAAAAGTTGATGTAACCCCAATGTTACTGCAGTAAGTTATGGGGCTCATTTATTTTTAAACTGTGGCCGGACAGAGCACGCCAAGGCATGTAAAGATCAGAACAAAAATGGACGCAGGCAGCAAAAAAATACTGATCGGAATTTGTTAAAAGGTCACAACTTCAATTAAAAGTAGCTTTTTTTAAAACTCGCATGTAATTACATGTATCTCTACGATAATGAAGCAATTTTCAATGTCTGCTGCATAACGACTGAGCCCATGATTTGAAACCTTGCATCACCACAGGGGTACTTTTAATTAGCCAAAGCCTGTGTTGCTTTTAGCGCCATCCAGTGCTTTCAGCAGGAATTGCACCTATACATGCAGATATAGATGTTTGTAGGAAGCAAATGCTAGAAATTGTGGAACTGTAAAACAAGATGGGCAGATATTTTGCCATTATCTTGGGGATAAATAAATGTTCTACATACTTCAGTTGTTGTCTCTGTTCTTTTTCAAATTTCCACACTCCAGAAGAGACTTGGGATCTACATCAATGCCTTGGAATTGATGGTAGTTGTCATGTTTATAGTATCTATCCATGAGTTTTGTGAATCATTTTAAACATGTTCCCTTACATAGACAAGGCTGGTGGACTTGCCTTCAGTCAAGCCTTTCAGTGGTAGAGACTTAGTGATGATTTAACCAATATAACCTTCCAAATGCACGGAGTGCTGCTAGAGGGCACAAAGTGTAAAGAAGGGAGCTTGGTAAGTAGTGGATTTTAAGGGTTAATCTCAAGTTTTTGTTTTGTTTACATTTTAGCAATTCGTTGAAATTACTGTTTAAGAAGTAAATTAGGTTTCTTAAAGTTTTAAACAGGGATATACAAGCTGAGAGTAGCTGTAGCTTGTTCATAAGATAGCTAGCTTAAACTGGTTGCCAAGCTCTAGCAGAGCTGACAGTGTTGTTTACAGGGAGCATGAGTTCAGGGGACTCAGTGCTGCATGTCTGCACTGAGTGCTGCTGGAGGGCACATAGTGTGAAGAAGGGAGTTGAGTAAGGAAGGGAGCTATAAATTGAGAGAAAATAAATTTCTCTGCACTGACAGCTACTTTGAGTGCGCAGAGTGTAAATTTGGAGTTTGGTGCGTGAGGGAGGTGCTCCTTTCTTTATTCTTCTACCTTTTTTCAGCCTCCGGTAGCTACCCCTCTCTTCGGTACAGGGGAAGAAGCTGATTGGTGAGTAACTGGTAAGTTGTTCTACTTCTAATTGTAATAAATAGTTTTTAAAGTTACATTATGGCAGGTCAGCTCAGCCAAGTGGAATGTACATCCTGCGGTATGTGGGAAGTCATGGACGCACCACGTGTCCTAGACGAATACATCTGCGGGAAGTGTTACCAGCTGCAGAAGCTTGAGCTCCGGGTTTCAGAACTCGAATGATGGCTGGAGTCACTTGTGTATCCGTGAGGCAAAGGACTGCGTGGATAGCATGTTTAGGGAGGTGGTCACACTGCAGTTTAGGAGCATGCAGGCAGAGAGGGAATGGGTGACTGCCAGGCAGTCTAGGAGAAGCAGGCAGGCAGTGCAGGAGACCCTTGAGTCTCTTGCTTGTTAATCAGTTTTCCATTTTGGATACTGGTGATGGTTCCTCGGGGATGCAGCCAGAGCAAAGTCTGTGGCGCCACTGGTGGCTCAGCTGCACAGGAGGGGAGGAAGAAGATTGGAAGAGCAATAGTGACGGGATTCAATAGTCAGGGGATCAGGCAGGCGTTTCTGCAGCAGTAAACGTGACTCCAGAATGGTGTGTTGCCTCCCTGATGCCAGGGTCAAGGATGTTACTGAGCAGCTGCAGGACCTCCTTCTGGGGGAGGAGGTCGTGGTCCACATTGGTACCAATGTGGACGTAGGTAGGAAGAGGGATGAAGTCCTGAAAGCAGATTTCAGGGAGTTAGGAAGGAGATTAAAAAGCAGGGCGTCGAGCAGTAATCTCCGGGTTACTCCCAGTGCCACGTGCGAGTGAGCATAGAAATAGGAGGATTGATCAATTGAACATGTGGCTGGAAAATTCATGTAGGAGGGATGGCATCAGATTTCTGAGTCATTGGGACCGATTCTGGGGCAGGTGGGACCTGTACAAGATGAACGGGCTACACCTTAGCAGGACTGGAACTCGCAGGGAGATTTGCTAGTGCTGTTGGGGAGGGTTTAAACTAGCTTGTCGGGGGATGGGAACCTGAGGGGTAGCTCAGATTGGAAGGAAGTAAAGCTGGTAACAGGAGGTAGAAAAGCAACAAGCGATATTAAAAGGCAGGCGAAACAAAGACTAGCATCAACTAGGTTTAGAATGCAGTATCTTGTCAAGATGACCAGATTAAGGACACTCTACCTGAATGCACGTGGCATTTGCAACAAGGTAGAAGATTTAAAGGCACAAATAGAGGTAAATGGACACGATGGATAACAAAGTAAGTTAAGGATTGTATGTTAAGGAAGTAAGGATTAAAAGGCCTATAAAGTTGCCCGAAATGGTAGTAAACCTGAGGATTTTGGAATACAGCAAAGGAGAACCAAGAAACTGATTAAGAAGGGGAGAATAGAATATGAATGTAAGCTAGCAAAATATATAAAAACAGACTGTAAAATCTTCTATAGGTACACAAAAAGGAAATGTTTGGCTAAGACAAATGTGGGTCCGTTACAGGCAGAGTCAGGAGAATTTATAATGGGGAACAGAGAAATGGCAGAGAAGTTAAATGATTACTTTGTGTCTGTCTTCATTGAGGAACATGCAGGAAATCTCCCAGAATTAGAGATCCAAGGGACTAGGGAGAATGAGGAATTGAAGGAAATTAGTATTAGTAAGAAGGTTGTATTGGATAATTTAATGGGGCTGAAGGTTGATAAGACCCCAGGACTTGGATTTTCAGAAGGCTTTTGATAAAGTCTCCCACAGGAGGTTGGTTAGCAAAATTAAAGCACATGGGATAGGAGGTAAGATACCGGCATGGATGAAGGATTGGTTAACAGGCAGAAAGCAGTAGGAAAAAACGGGTCATCCTTGCGTTGGCAGGTGGTGACTGGTTAACTTTGTGCAAACGTAGTCTTTTAAGAACAATCTTTAGAAGCAAACTTTTATGTAAAAATGCTTATTGGCTCAAAGCCTTTGTCTCAAGTTGGTAGAATGTTTAGCTTGATATGGGAGATTGATAAAATAAAATTCACATGACAGCACATGATGCATAGTCGTAGCCAATGTCCGAGTAAGGCTGAAAATAGTCATGTCGAAGCTTTTCATCTTTCTTTCATCAGGACAATTCACAATAATGACCAATATAAGGGAAAACAGCAACTTATACTGCATGAGAAGAGAGTGCTGATTGGTTGGCAAGTGAACTCTGGTAGAGGCATTGATGCAATGACCAACATTAGATGTGATTCCACGATTGGACAACATTTGCTAAATAATCCAGCGTGTTAAGAATTACGCTGACACCCAATTTGATTGTGAGTAGGGCTTGCAGAGTGGCACATTTGTCCATACTGGAAGCCACATATATTAATACACGGGGCCCTGTTCTTTGCAGACTGAAAGAATATGTACAAGCATTGCGCCTGTTTCAGCTGAACAAAATAAGTGACAATGCCTTGACCAGAGTCAAGATGCCTGGTTTAAATTTCAAACAAAGCTTGGCAGTTAACTGTCAGTCATGGTAAACTGATGCATTCTCCATAGCAATGCCTCTACCAATCAGAGTTCACTTGCTAGCCAATCAGCAGTCTTCTCATGCAGTATAAATTGTTGTTTTCCCTTACATTGGTTATTCTTGCAGATTGTCCTGATGAGTACAAGACGAAAAGCTTCGACAACATGTCACTATTTTCAGCAACACTTGTCGTTCAGTAGTACAGAACCTTATATGTCCGAGTAAGGGTTTTCTTGCAATCTTCGGGTTGTGGTACCATTTTATCTAGTTACTGGTTACTAGGAAAGGGTGCGCTCCAGATTATGAGAGCACAAGGTCCATTCATGGAAGTGGCTAGTGAGATTGAACCAGAGAACATAGCAACACAAAAGTCCAAAAACATGACTGGGTGGGAGGAAGTGTGTCGTTATACAGCCTGAACCAGCATGTTGGTCTCATTTTAGTCCTTGCATTCAAATCAAAACTAGTTGAGGGACATGAAGCAGAAAAGTTTGAATAGGTGGTAGTTCTGTGAACATAGAAAAAATTACTAAAGGTAGCCCATGACCTCCTGCCTGATATGGGATCAGATGTACAAAGGACACGTAGCACTTTCATTGACTCATTGGGCTGAATCCTAACTCTCAAAAGTGGTGCGGGAAGGGGTTATGGTCACGTCAGAGTTAAATTGCAAAATATCTGAAATGGAAACTCAACCTCTTCTGGATTTAGTGGAGACTGAACAAGACCGGGTAACCAGTATGAAGTGGGTTGGTCATTCAAATGTTAAAATTAGGCTGCCTGCCTTCACTTGGCCAGTCATTCTATTTTCAACATATTTTTGCTAAGTTTCCCAGGTCTTGGTGAAACATGGCAGCTTAAGGGCTAAATCCACAAGATAAGTGCTAAGTGCTTTTACAGCACTACTTGTGGGCCAGGAGGAGCAGGAGTGTCTCCTTTTACCCGCCACACACCCCAGGCACAACAAGCTACCCAGTTAACCATCTGCTGGAGATGACTGCTCCCCTGGACCAACATTGGATCCACTGTGATCTCTCTCACTCCCCCACATAGGCTTCAGCCTTGTGGAGCAGGCTTCCTGACCAAAAGACCTCCAGCCTGTCAGTTGCGTTGTCTGTGGGTGGGAACCAGACAAAAAATTTTAAGGAGCCCTGCAGTAAAACATCCATGCAAGGGACTGCCTTCCAGGCCAAAACCCAGGCCAGTATCACTCAGGACCGGGTTAAACTTTCAGGACATGTAAGCGATGTCAGAATATAGGTAAACCAGAGAGTTGAAATTGTGTCATTGTAATTCTACCCATTATTAATGAACCTTTTAAATTTAGGCCTGCTTCTTAGAAATTGTTTGGTGTAATGGTGCATATTATTCATGGTAATCCAGGCATTTGTGGATGTGGACACAGTGACTGATGCATGTCAGACATGTTCACTTGAGAAGTTCCTAGAAGAGAATTTGTCTGGCCTAAAGACTAGGTTTTATATCTCAGCCAATCACTTACTTATGCCAAAAGTACCAAATAAAACTATTTTGATCCACCATACATTCTTCAGATGAATGAGATGTTAGGTTTAATGGCACACTGGCTCACAAGCTGTGGCATGCACTTTAATGGATTTAGAGGACTGGAATAAAATGTTATTTCTCTAAGAAAATAAATGAGTGTTGCTGAAAAAAAAAATGCAGTCAAAGCTTTTTGTCTTGTACTCATCAGAATAGATGCAAGAATGCCAAATTTCAAAGGGAGCAACAATTTATACTGCATGAGAAAAGGGTGCTGATTGGTTGGCAAGTCAAATCTGGTTGAGGCGTTGCCATGGAGAATGCACCAAGGAACTGTTGTGCCCCCACACTTCATTAAATTCAAAAAAGGTGCAACACCTGGTCATGTTCCTTACTCCTGCAGAGGACAGGTACTTGCATATGAATATATGTAGCTTCTAACAAGCATAAGTGATCCATATTGCGAGCCTGACTGATGATCTTAAGGTTGTTGGTGTAATTCATAGCATACTTGGGATTGTTCAGTAAGTGCTGTCCAATCGCAGAGTCACATCTAACATTGGACATTGTGTTCTGAGTTCAGCAAGTATGAGCTGGTTGAGTTTGGTCAGAACTCTGCCTATTGCGAACAACCGAAGGGATGTGCTGTTTGATACAACCGCCAGTCATTCGGACAATTGGCCTAATACCTGGCATTGCACCGGTACTGGAATTAGTGTATCACGTTACTCATTTGTGTGGTAGGTAGAACATCTTTTTGACTTGACGGCAGCATCCTGTTAGTGGGAAATACCACTTGTATTTCTTGCATAGTTGCAGTGTGAAACGGCTAGCTTCACTTGCTGCTCAATTTTTTTTTTACATACCTTACCTTTCCAGGGACCTGAAAAGTGCCTAGTCTATCTCAAATTTATCTCAAAAGTTTAAGCAACAGATGAAGCTGGCCATTGCTTAAAATCTCCCAAAGATACAGGAATGGGTTTCAAGTGCTTGCAGCGCTCATTAAACACCTGAAGGAGGAAAAAATTGCAGTCATATTGTGGTGGGGGGGGGGGGGAGAAAGAGAGAAATGGGAGACTGGGAATAATTGGGTTGTTCTTGGAAAGAGCCAGCACAGACTCCATAGACCAAATGGCGGCCACCTGTTCTGTACTATTCTATGATTCTATCTTTTAAGGTGCGAGTTTTGACTTTTATACTAGTCTTTTTGTAGGAGGAATTCAATTATTTTGTGTTTTGAAAATTGTCATTTTATTGAGAATATCTTGAGTTATTTTCACCAACTTCACAGGCTAACTGATCTGGTCTTTTTGTAGCATTGATTTGTATTAAGTTTGCAACAATCCAATTTAAATCTGAAACCCATAACTTGATTAAAACACTCATTAAAATGTGAAATGTTTTAATCTAAACTATTAATACTTTGAGGAAACAATATTCAAAGCAGCTGCATAAGCATCATCTTAGATGTAATAAAAACAAGAAATGCTGGAAATACTCAGCAGGTCTGGCAGCATCTGTGGAGGGAGAAGCAGGGTTAATGTTTCAGGTCAATGACCCTTAGATGTGATTGATGTTGAGTACAGTGGGATGCATTAAAATGCAGTTCACTTAAACCATGAGCATGTTGCAGTTTGCAGGATGGTGGTTACAAGACCAAATAACACCCAGCATTGAGAATTGAATTCACTAAAACAGGGTTGGGTCTGTTTTCTTCTGGAGGAACAAACCCTGGGGAAAGGCCAGTTTTACGAAGCTGAGATGTGATTTGACAGAAGTGGACTGGAAACAGCTACTTTAAGGTAAACCAGCATCCGAGCAGTGGGAAGCATTCAAGGAGAAGATGTTTCAGTGCTGTATCTCTCTATAGAGAGAGTTCAAAACAAATATGTTCCCACAAAAAAAGTATGGGACTTTCAAAACTAGATGTCAAAGGGTAGGATAAGGCAAAAAAGCTTATATCAGAAACCATAAGCTCAATACTGCAGAAAAGCTAAAGGAGTATAGAAAGTGCAAGGGTAAGATTAAAGAGGAAATTAGGAAAGCAGAGGACATGGAAAAATATTGGCAAGTAGAATCCAGGAAGCCAAAGATGTTTTATAAACGCATAAAGTGTAAGGATAACTAACAAAAGAATAGGGCCTATTAGAGACAAAAAGGTAACTTGTGTGTGGAGGCGGAAGATGTGGGCATGGTTCTTGATGAATACCTTGCATCTATCTTCGCAAAAGAGGGGAATGAAGCAGACACTGTAGTTGAGGAGGAGTGTGAACTATTGGATGGGATAAACATTGTGAGAGGGGAAATATTAAGGGGTTTAATATCTTTGAAAATAAATAAATCACCATGCCCAGATGAAATGTATCCTAAGCTGCTAAGAGAAGCAAGGGAGGAAATGGTGGAGGCTCTGACCATTTTGAAATCCTTTCTGGCTATAGGTCTGCCAGACAATTGGACCGCTGATTTGTTCTGTGCTAAAAGGGAGGAAGGGATAGACGAGTAATTACACGCCAGAGAATTATTGGGGGAAATTCTGAGGGACGGTATAGCTTGTTTTTCTTATGGTAGGCACAGACACGATGGACTGAATGGCTGCCTCCTGCGCCAGAAATTTTCTGTTTATATTCTTGGATTTCACAGTATCCGAAAATGTTTTGGGGAAATGTGGAATAGGAAGAAATGGTCAAAATTAGAGTGGTGCTTTATTTATTAAAAACGATAAATATATAACGATTCTTGTTCCGCTAATCATAGTCAGAGTATCACTTGGAATGGCTTCTCTTCCCACTCCTGCACTGTTGGCTCTGCTGCCCCCCCGCCACCCCCCCACCAAGGATCTATCCTTGGCTACCTCCTATTTATCGTCATGCTGCCCCTCAGTGAAGTTAGCCGAAAGCACAGCATTAGTTTTCATGTGTATGCTGATGATGCAGCTCTATCTTGCCACCACCTATCAACTCCTCCACTGTTAAATTATCAGACTGCTTGTCTGACGTCCAGTACTGGATGAACAGAAATTTCCTCCAATTAAATATTGAGAAGACTGACTCCATTGTTTTTGGTCCCTTGCTACTGACTCCATACCTCTCACACTCAACAGTCTGAGATTAAATTAGTCTGTTCGCAATCTTTGGTGTCACATTTCACCCCAAAATGAGCTTCTGACCTCATTCACGCCATCACCAAGACCTCCTATTTCCATTTCCGTAACACTGCCTGACTTCGCCTCTGTCTCAGTTCATGTTCTGCTGAAACCCTCATTCATGCCTTCATTACCTCTAGACTTGACTATTCCAATGCACACCTGGCTGGTCTTCCACATTCCATCCTCTAAACTTTAGGCCATTCAAAACTCTGTTGCTCATGTCTTAACTCTCTCTAAATCCTGTTCCCCTGTCAGTCCTGTGCTCACTGATCTATGCTGGCTCCTGGTCAAGCAACATCTTGATTTTAAGATTCTTAGCCTGGTTTTCAAATCTCCCCATGGTCTCACCCCTCCCTATTTCTCTAATTTCCTGCAGCCCCAAAACCTTCCATGATATCTGTGCTCCTCAAATTCTGGCTTCTTGAACATCCCCAATTTTAATCATTCCACCATTGGTGGCCACGCCTTCTGTTGCCTAGGCCAAAAGCTCTGGAATGCCCTCCCTACACCTCTGTCTCTCCACCTTGCTTTCCTCCTTCTAGACGTTCCTTAAAAACCTACTCTTTGACCAACCTGACTGAATCATGTGGCTTGATGTCATATTTTGTTTTACATTCCTGTAAAGTGCCTTGGGACATATTATATTCAAGGTGCTTTATAAATATAAGTTGTTGTTGGTAGATTTGGTTAAACTGATGTGTCTGTCATCCTAGATTTAGATGGAGCTGGCAGGAGAGGTCTGTTTTGTATCTGGTGAAACCCAAACACTTGGGTCCGCTACCCTATGTCAAACTTTTCTGCAGTACCTATGTTGCAAACTTGTATTAAAAGAACATTCTGGACATCACAGCTGACGGGGACTCGAGACGGTGTGCCAACAAAACCAGTTGGCTGAGTTTTGCATCCATTCAGAATTCGCCAGATTGTCAGACAGGGCTGTCAAGGTTTTGATACAGTTTGCTACAACTTAACCTGTGTGAAAGTTGTTTTTTGTCACTCACTGGAGTGAAATCAAAGTATCGGTGGCTTTGTATAGAAAACAATTTACAACTTAACTATCACCTATCACTCCAAATGTTATGTGCCTATGCTCAAACAATCTCATCTGTCATATTGATGGTGAGTAGTACAGTTAAGCCATTGTTCAAGTTGTCTTTGTATATTACAACTTGTGCATTTCATCCAATGCTGGGCATTAAAGAAGTTAAAATAGTAAATCTGTATACTGGTGACAGTATGTTGGCAACTGGTAGATCTGGAAGGGGATGCGCAAGAAGTAAAGTTTGGGAGCCTCTGATTTAGATTGTGTCCCATCCAGACTTCAGTAAGGTTGATGAAAGAGGTAAATGGACTGAAGATAATTGTCATTTGCACTACCTAACAAACTTAACAGAATAAGATCAATAAATTAATAGTTACAAAGGGAAATGCACCAATTTCCCCCATTCTTTTTTCACAATTTCTGAACTTGCAAGAGGGTTTTAGGGCTGGACACTGAAAATAATAACCTACTCTATTTTTGGCTGCCATGGTGTGGGTGGAGTTGGGGGCAGAAAACTGCTCTTGCTAGGATTCCCCAAATCATTTGAGGTCCTGGCTCCTCAGGTAGAGGGGGTAGGGAGGCAACCTACATTTAAATCCCTGTCAATTTTGGTTCCGTCTCTTTCAGTCTTAGAAGCTGGAACTTTTTCAATGTCTTTTTACAATGACACTTGCCATAGTTATGAAGCTGTGGATCTATTGCTGTGTACTTTGGTTACACAAATATAAGACAGTATAAATAAAAAATGACTGGTGTTGATAGTAATTACAGTGCCTTGGTTTAATTATGTGAAATGGATGCTTTGTTTATAGATATAGTATTGTCCTATCCCCAGCGTGGAAGTTGGTGCTTTTTGGTAGGGGAAGGCAGAAAATTGGAGACAAAAGTACTGTAGTAATGCCACCATGGCTCGCCAGCAGATAAATGTGGCTTATTCATAACCTCAGCTGACCACAAGCTGCAGGAGACTAAGTAGCATCTGTATATGACTGGGTTCAAAGCAGAAGCACGGTTGGTTTGACCACTGAGTGAGTGGTGTTAACAACTAAAGTTCCAATATAAGACTTCAAATGAATTCTGTTTCTTGCACAAATCTTGTGGTCATTAGTTAGAATTACTATTTGCTTGATTCATTTCTTGTCTCTTCATATGGGATGTGTTGTCCTCGTGAAGAGATTTTGCTTTTATTAATTTAAACCTTTTTCCATATTGCCCTTTGGGGCCTGGAGATAGTCCCCAAACCTTATATTACACAAGTTTATTCATCTTTACTTTGCTCTGCATTGTTGCTGTTAGTACTTCTGTTATTTGATTTTGTGCCTTATACAATTAATCTGGGGTAAGCAATTTTAAGCAACCCAAGCCAGATATCCTGTAGTACAAAAACAATTTAAAAGTGCCAGTTGTGATGCAAGCCACCTACTGAGATTGTAATGACTATTGTAACAATTACAATTCTGATCAGCATTCAGTTACAACTACCCAATCTTTTTGGTTCTGCATTTGCTACAGTACTCTGCAGCAGCTATCTGCCTGCTCAACCATGCACTCTGACCTTTTGATGCCTTGACACCAGCAAAATCTATATTCACTTCCATACCAGTTATTTCCTGTGGTATGGACACCACCTTTGTTCCCTCAAGGCTAGGGGTGCAGACATGAGCAGATCTGCCACAAAACTGTTTGGCCATCCGTCACCAGATATGACTGGACAATATTGAGGGTTATTGGGACTTGCTTTTCTCTGCCGAAACCACCCACTACTCCCAAGATCATCTGAAGAGCAGAGATAGCTGCCCAGTTTCTTTCCTGACTGCCAGTGATCTCCTTAAAAGCCTGTCCTCTCTAGCACCACCATTCATGTATCCAACAAGCGCAAGGCACTCGTGTACTTCTCAGTAAGATTGAGACCATCTGTTCAGCCGTCTCTGCTGCTTACCCCCACTCCCTCTTTCTTTTGCCCATCAAACCAAAACCTCACCCTCTGCATCCCTGCTGCCGTTTCTCTTCCTATCTCCCTCCATTCCCTTTCTTCGCCTCCCCATCAAAAAAAATTCACCCAATAACTCATTAGTTAGGCGCAACTTGAGTACTGTGTTCAGTTCTGGTCACCTCATTACAGAAAGGATGTAGTTGCACTAGAGAGGATACAGAGGGGATTTACGAGGATGTTGCCAGGACAGGAAAAATGCAGCTGTGAGGAAAGATTGGATAGGCTGGGGTTGTTCTCCTTGGAACAGAGAAGGCTGAGGGGAGATCTGATTGAAATGTACCAAATGTTGAGGGGCCTGGATAGAGTGGAGGTGAAGGATCTATTCACCTTAGCAGAGAGGTCAGTGACAAGGGGGTATAGATTTAAAGTGACTGGTAGAAAAATTAGAGGGGAGATGAGGAAACATTTTTTCATCCAGAGGGTAGTGATGGTCTAGAACTCACTTCCTGAAAGGGTAGTTGAGGCAGAGACCCTCAACTCATTCAAAAGGAGCCTGGATATGCACCTCAAGTGCTGAAAGCTGCAGAGCTGCAGACCAAATGCTGGAAGGTGGGATTAGACTAGATGGATTGTTTTTCGGCCGGCGCGCGCCCGATGGGCCAAGTGGCCTCTTTCTGTGCCTTAAATTCTCTGATTTCTGTCTTTTCAAACTATAACCTCATCTCCGACCTCTCTTTCTTCTCAAGTTCTTAAACATGTTGCTTCAAATTCATGCCCACCTTTCCCACATCCCCGTTTGAATCTCTCCAATGCGTTTTCCACTCCTAGCACAGCACCAAAATGACCCTAAGCAAAGTCACAAATGACATCCTCTTCTCAACCTCGCTGTTGGTTTTGACATGGTCGACCATACCATCCCGCTCCGATGCCTTTATATGTACCGTCCTACCAAATTCAAGGCAGTGAAATCTCGGGTCCTTGGAAATTGACAATTTTGCAGACTTCACGGGTTTTACTGATTGACGAGACTCAGCCTGTTGTTTGGTAGATGAGGCAGGGCTTTCTGTGCAGTTTTGAGAGTAGCAGCCTCAAGTGTTGGATAAGTGAGAATGCCAGAATGAGCAAGCGAAAAACGGCCACAACCTTTACTGCAGCTCATCGAGTGAAAGAATTTGGAAGCTAAGTTCTGCATGCCAGTAGTGCTATAATGTTTGTACAAGTTGCAATGTTTCGCTGGCAATGATTCAGCGCCACTTAGTCCGAAAGGTATCGCATCAGAAAGAGAGCATCTGACACCGCACTGCTGGAAAACAAAGATGCAAAGCAACAAGCAACTATTTCATCTCTTTTTTAAGAAGTCAATAGAGAGCTCAGAAAATAGTCAGTTGGTTACACTGGAAATGGTGGATGCTTTGCAAGCGCCAACATACCATTGGAAAAAGCTGATCAACCAAAGCTGCGGCTATTCATTCAACGTAATGTGTAAAATGGCTGTTGCTTGCCAAATGCAAATAAACTGTTAGGACTACCTACGGAAGCTTTTTGTTGCTCATTGTGAAGACAATTCCAATAAACTCTGGACACAACTGTCTAAACATGGACAGGTGTTCACAGTGCAGCCACAGGGAATGAAGAAACGAACAGTTGCAGGTTGCTCCAAGCTCACATTCAACCACCGACTTCAGTGAGTAAAGAATGTGATCTGTTCTATAGTCAGCTTTTTACAATAATTTGAGTATACAAGAAATGCCATTTGAAGCCAGAAACTCCTTGTCTTTTGTTTTAAAATAATTCTTTTTATGGTTTGTTGTGACACTCTGATATTTGCGATTTAAATGTGTAATCGTGAAATTCATGATTCTTAAAATGCTGTGACTGTGAAATTTTATAAATTTGGCCATGAATTTGGTAGGGTCCTACTTATATCTATTATCCATGGGAGCACATGAGATTGAGGGTAATATACTGGTATGGATTGAGAATTGGTTAACAGACAGCGAACAGAGTAGGAATAAATGGGTCATTCTCAGGGTGGCAGTATGTTACTGCAGGGTACTGCGAGGATGAGTGCTTGGGCCACAGCTATTCACAATCTATATAAATGATTTGGATGTGGGGACCAAATGTATTTCCAAATTTGCTGATGAGACAAAGCAAGGTGGGAATACAAGTTGTGAGGAGGATGTAAGGAGGCTTCAAAGGGACTTGGACAGGCTTGGTGGGTGAGAACATGGCAGATGTAATATAATGTGAATAATTGTGACATTATCCACTTTGGTAGGAAAAACTGAAATGCAGAGTATTCCTTAAATGGTGAGAGTTTGGGAAGTCTGGGTGTCCTTGTTCATGAGTCACTAAAAGCCAGCATGCAGATTTAGCAAGCAATTAGTAAGGCAAATAATACCCTTCATACAAGGGTTTTTGCGTACAGGAATAAAGGTGTCTTCTTGCAATTGTAAAGAGCCTTGGTGAGACCGCACCTGAGTATTGTGTACGGTTTTGGTCTCCTTATCTAAGGAAGGATATATTTGCCATAGAGGGAGTGCAACTGAGGTTCACCAGCCTAATCCCTGGGATGGCGAGATTGTCTTATGAGAGAGTGAGGAAACTGGGTCTGTATTCTCTAGAGTTTCGTAGAAGGTGGTCTCATGGAAACTTACAAAATTTTTACAGGGTGTGACCGTGTGGATGTAGATAAGATGGGATGTTTCCCCTGGCCGGTGAGTCTTGAACCAGGGGACATAGTCTCAGACTAAGGGGTAGGCCATTTAAGACTGAGATGAGGAATTTCTTCATTCAGAAGGTGGTGAATCTTTAGTTTTAGTTTAGTTTAGAGATACAGCACTGAAACAGGCCCTTCGGCCCACCGAGTCTGTGCTGACCATCAACCACCCATTTATACTAATCCTACACTAATCCCATATTCCTACCACATCCCCACCTGTCCCTATATTTCCCTACCACCTACCTATACTAGGGGCAATTTTATAATGGCCAATTAACCTATCAACCTGCAAGTCTTTGGCTTGTGGGAGGAAACCGGAGCACCCGGAGAAAACCCATGCAGACACTGAGAACTTGCAAACTCCACACAGGCAGTACCCAGAATTGAGCCCAGGTCGCTGGAGCTGTGAGGCTGCGGTGCTAACCACTGCGCCACTGTGCCGCCCCGAATTCTCTACCCCAGAGGGCTGTTGAGGCTCAATCATTGAGCATACTCAAGACACAAATCAATAGATATCTGGATACTAATGACATCAAGGGATATGGGAAAGTGGCAGAGGTAGATGGTCAGCCATGATCTCATTGAATGGCGGAGCAGGCTTGATGGGCTGAATGGCCTACTCCTCCTATGTTCTTATCCAGCTAAGTGGTCCCTTCCTCATTCACAGACTGCCCTTTGGTAACAACATCTGAAGATAATGGGGTCAGCTTTCCTATGCATCCTGGCGACACCCAGCTCTACTACTCAACCCCTCCACTGCCTTTGCTGTCATACTGCTTGACTGATATCCAGTCATGGAAAGATGGTGCAGGAGGGAGGGCTTTAGTTTCCTGGGACGGTGGGACCTATACCGGCTGGGCGGGTTGCATCTGAACAGAGCTGGGACAAATTTCTTTGTGGGGCGATTTGCTACTGCTGTTGGGAAGGGTTTAAACTAACTTGGCAGGGGTGTGGGAACCAGGAGGAAGAGACCTGGCTCAAAGAAAGGCAAGACTGGGTATTGAATATTCCTGGATACAAGGTGTTCAGGAAAGATAGGAAGGGGAAAAAAGGAAGAGGGTGGCAGTATTGATTCAGGGGAGCATTGCAGTGCTGGGGAAAAAGGATGCCCCAGAGGGGTTGAGGACAGAATCAATTTGGCTCGAGCTAAGGAACAAAAAAGGTGCAGTTACATTGCTCAGTGTTGTCTGTAGGCCACCAACTAGTGGGAAGGACATGGAGGAACAAATTTGCAAGGAAATTAGAGAGTTGCAAAAATTATTGGGTAGTTGTAATGGGGGGACTTTAATTATCCAAACATAGATTGGGAAAGTAGTAGTGTAAAGGGCAGTGAGGGATAAAAGTTCCTAGCGTATGTTCTGGAAAACTTTCTAGTATGTCTCTAGTCTGAGAAAGGAGGCACTGCTGGACCTGATTCTTAGGAATGAGGTGGGCCAAATGGATCAAGTATCAGTAGGAGATCATTTAGGGGACAGTGATCATTGTAACATAATGTTTAGGTTGCCTATGGAAAAGGACAAAGGACAATCCAGAGAAAGAATAATTAACTGGTGCAAAGTCAACTTCAATGAGTTAAGAATGGAGCTGGGGCGAATAAATTGGAGTCAAAGGTTGGCAGGAAAAACAGTAACTGAACAATGGGCTACCTTCTAAGAAGTGATAGTTTGGGCACAGTCAAGGTATATTCCCTTGAAGGGGAAAGGTTGGGTAAAGAAATCCAAAGCTCCCTGGATGACAAAAGAAGTAGAGATTAAGATAAAGAAGAAAAAGTGTGTGTATGACAGATGCCAGGTAGAAAATACTGTTGAGATCCAGGCTGAATATAGAAGGTCCGGAGGGGAAGTGAAAAAGCAAATAAGAGAAGCCAAGAGAGCATGAAAAGAGACTGGCAGCTAACATTAATGGGAATCCCAAAGTTTTCTATAAACATATAAATTGTACATGGGTTGTTAAAAGGAGTTTTGGGCCAATTAGGGACTATAAAGGGGATTTACGCATGGAGGGCAGAGGGCATAGCTGAAGTATTAAATGAATACTTTGTATCTGTCTTTACCATGGAAGAAGATGCAATCCAAGCAATGGTAAAAAAGGAGTTAATTCAGACACTAAGAAGGGTTTAAAATTGATGAGGACATATTAGATAAGCTATCAGTACTTAAAGTGCATAAAGCACCAGAACTGGATGAGATGCATCCAAGGATACTGAGGGAAGTGAGGGTGGAAATCGCGGAGGCACTGGCCATAATTTCCCTTAGGCTCTGGTGCTGCCAGAGGATTGGAGAATTGCAAACGTTACACCCTTGTTCAAAAAAGGTGTAAAGATAAGCACAGCAACTACAGGCCAATCAGTTTAACTTCGGTGGTAGGGAAACTTCTGGAAAGAATAAATTGGGACAAAATTAATAGTCACATGGACAAAAGCGGGTTAATTAAAGAAAGCCAGCGTGGATTTCTTAAGGGAAAATCATGTTTCACTAACTTGCTGAAGTTTTTTGAAGAGGTAGCAAAGGGTTGATGAAGGCACTGCAGTTGATGTGTACATGGACTTTCAAAAGGCATTTGATACAGTGCCACACAACAGACTTGAGCAATGTTACAGCTCATGGAATAAAAGGAACGGTTGCAACTTGGTTATGGAATTGACTGAGTGACAGGAAACAGAGTTGTGGTTAATGGATGTTTTTCGGGCTGGAGGAAGGTTTGTAGTAGAGTTCCCCAGGGGTTAGTGTTGGGACCCTTGCTTTTCTTGATGTATATTAATGACTTGGACCTTGGTGTACAGGGCACAATCTCAAAGTTTGCAGATGATACGAAACTTGGAAGCATTGTGAACTGTGAGGAGGATAGTGTGAATTCCAAAAGTACATAGACAAGTTGGTGGAATGGGTGGATGCAGAGAAATGTGAAGTGGTCCATTTTAGTTGGAAGAACAAGGAGAGACAATATAAAATATAGGGTACAATTCTAAAGGGGGTGCAGGAGCAGAGGGACCTAGGTGTATATGTGCATCAGTCATTGAAGGTGGCAGGACAGATTGAGAGCGTTTAATAAAGCATACAATGTCCTGGAATAAAAACAAGAAATGCTGGAAATACTCAGCAGGTCTGGCAGCATTTGTGGAAAGAGAAGCTGAGTTAACGTTTCAGGTCAGCAATTCTTCATCAGAACTGGCAGATATTAGAAATGTAAAATGTCTTAAGCAAGTAAAGCGATAACAAAAGAGGTGTTGATAGGATAGAAGGTCACAGAGAATAACTGACCAGAGGTCCTGGATCAAAGGAAAACTGTATGTTAATGATGTGCTGAAAGACCAAGCGTTAGTACAGAGAGGGTGTGAATAGACTGTAAAGCACTCCAAGCACAAACATAAAAAAAAACAGTGGGTAGGCACAGTAGAAACAAACTAAAAAAAACTAAAATATAATAACCAAAGAGAAAAAGAAAAAATAACTAAACATAAAAAGGAGGGCCCGTCATGCTCTGAAATTATTGAACTCTGTGTTCAATCCGGCAGGCTGTAGCGTGCCTAATCAGTAAATGAGATGCTTTTCCTCGAACTTGCGTTGGTGTTTGCTGGAACACTGCAGCAATCCCAGGACAGAGATGTGAGCATGAGAGCAGTTGTGGGGGGGTGGTGCGGTGGTGGTGGGGGTGTTTGAAATGGCCAGCAACCGGAAGCTCGGGGTCATGCTTACGGACTGAGCGGAGGTGTTCCGCAAAGCAGTCACCCAATCTGCGTTTGGTCTCCCCAATGTAGAGACCACATACAGTATACTAAATTGAAGGAAGTACAAGTAATAAATAGCTGCTTCACCTGAAAAGAGTGTTTGGGGCCTTGGATAGTGAGGAGAGAGGGGGTAAATGGGCAGGTATTACACCACCTGCGATTGCAGTAGAAGGTGCTGTGGGAAGGGGACGAGGTGGTGGGAAGGGAGGGGAAGATGCGTTTGGTAGTGGCATCACGCTGGAAGTGGCAGAGGATGATCCTTTTGGATCTGGAGGCTGGTGGAATGGAAAGTGAGGACAAGGGGAACCCTGTTGTGCTTCTGGGAGGGGCAGGGGTGAGGGTAGAGGTGCTGGAAATAGACTGCACAGGTTTGAGGGCCCTGTCAACCACAGTGGGAGGGAATACTCTGTTTCTGATAGGTCTTCCTTTTTCCTCAACTGTGTCGTGGAAGGTAGCATCATCAGAGCAGATGCGTCGGAGACTGAGAAACTGGGAGAATGGAATGGAGTCCTTACAGGAAGCAGGGTGTCAAGAAGTGTAGTCAAGGTAGCTGTGGGAGTCGATAGGCTCATAATGACATTCTGGGCTTTATTAATAGCGGCATAGGGTACAAGAGCAAGGAAGTTATGTTGAAATTGTATAAGACACTAGTTTGGTCTTAGCTGGAGTATTGCGCCTGGATGCCGCACTTTAAGAATGATGTGAGGGCATTAGGAAGAGTGCAGAAAAGATTTACGAGAATGGTTCCGGGAATGAAAGAACTTCATTTATGAAGATATATTGGAGAAGTTGGAACTGTTTTCCTTGGACAAGAAAAGGCTGAGAGGTGATTTGATAGAGATGTTCAAAATCATGAAGGGTCTAGACAGAGTAGATAGAGAGTAACTTCCCACCCGTGTGAGGATCAAGAACGAGAGGGCATATACTTAAAGCAATGGGTAAGAAAAGCAAAAGCGACATGAAAAACTTTTTCATGCAGCGAGTGGTTAAGATCTGGAATGCACTGCCTTAGTGTGGTGGAGGCAGGTTCAAATGAAGCAGTCATCTCTCAAATTCTGTTATGCTGGCCATTTTGTTTGTCTTCCCTTTCACCCCACCATTGGTGGCCATGCCTTCACTGTCCAGACCCAAACTCTACAATTCTCTCCCTAAACCCCTCTGCTTCTCTACTCCTTTAAAACCCTCCTTTAATCCTCAGCTTTTTGACCAAGCTATTGCTTACCATTCCTAATATTTCCTCCTTTAACTCGGTTTCAATTTTTGTCTCTGCTTCTGAAATTAAATTATTAGATTAAATTATTAACTCTCCGTATCCTTCCTTTTAGTGGAGTAGAATTTACAGTGACATTACATGAAACAGAATAGACTTACAGATTAGTTAAAGGCGCAAAACTCTTATCAGTTGCACAGCCAATTTGAAATCTGATGTAAACCTTTACATTGCACAGTTGATAGTGGATAGCCTCAGCTCAAAGGAAATGTTGAACTTTACCTTTATCTTAATTGCTTTCATAAAGATCTTGAGTGAGAGAATTTTCTCCAATGTTGTAATTTTGGTTATTTGCCTCCCTTCTGACTTGTTCGTCTAATTTTTTTTTCTCTTTCCACTGTGTAGCAACGCAGGCAGGACCCCAGTCCCGGCTCCAACATGGGGAGCGGAGATGAACTCAAGCTACGTTAAAGTGTGTTTGGAGCAGGCCTGCCATGGGTCTGTGTGGGGGATGAAGCAACTTTTCAGTGAGACCCAAGTGTTTAAGGAAGTGGAGATGCTTTGGCCCAGAACAAGAAAACTTTGTCCTGTTCCCACAGCCCCAGGCCTTTGGATGCCCCATTCAGCACAAACTGTCAGGGATTGCACTATGTCCATGTTACAGTACCTGCATTTCCTGTTGTATGCATGTAGCCAGTAGTAATCTGTGTGAGTGTTTTCTATTCAAGCTGTATTTTTTATTCTGTTTTTGGTGAATTTTTACATGTCCTTTTTATGTATTGTTTAATTTGTCTCCACTTCTCCCCCTTGGTGGTTTAACCAAAAATGCAGGACATCTATCAAAAATTAGGTCAAAATGTTGCGGTTGAATTGAGTTTTTTAAAAGAAAATGTGGCAGGAAACCCAGAGTTTCTATTTTCTGCTTTTTGTAATAAATTCTGGGCTGGTAGAGGTTAAGGGCCTTAATTCTGCATCTGTTTGCTTTTGCTTTTCTTGAGCACAGAGGGAATGCATTGTTTGCTTACTAGCAATTTTTAGCTCTGATTTTTGTATCCTGTAAAGAGATAGCCACCTGAGGAAGCAGTTCACATTACTGGACAAAATTTTAAAAATGTAAAAAAAAAAAGCGTAGAGCAAGTGATCAGAAGGTTGGGGAGCAGAAAACTGGCCAACATGAGTGTTGCGTTTGGCTTGTTCTTTCCATTTTCCAAATTGAGCTTCAGACTTAAAACTGAAAACCCACCTAAATTGATTTTAACCTTTTTTGAAATAAACCAGTTGCACAGCTTTTTGAAGCTAACATCAATAACTTAAATTGTTTTTATTTTAAGGTCACATCTAGCACACTTTTGTGTTCTGTTACTAAACAAAATATTTAACACTGCACATAGGATGCAGTTTGGGCTGACAGAATGTGCACTGCTTGCAGTTTAAATACATCATGTGCTGGACACATGAAGTGTGACCAAATGAATTCCGATAGTGCCCTGGACCCTGGCGGGTGTAATGTGTGTTTGGAAATGGATGTTAGTGGCCTTGGTGGCTATTTCTTGCTCTGCATTGCTTAAAAAAAATCTTAATGCTGGCATTAAGATTAGGATGCCTGCTTTCTGCTGTCTAGTGCAAAGAATTCAAAACTTTTAAATTACTGGTCTTAAGTTATTGATGCGATTTAATACGTTTTTTCCGATCTCTATTTAAGTAGAAGGAATTGCATCTTTTTTTTTTTACATAGTACATCTCCCTCAGGAGTTGCTTTGATTTATCAGAATAGCTTTTGCTTCCTTTCGAATCGGAAGCATTTTCTTTTAAATTACTTTCATAAATTTCTGTCAAGCCAAACCTGTATGGTCTGTTAATTTTTAAATTACATTTCTAATGTCAATTGATCTTAACGTGAGGAAAAACCCCTCCAGTTGACTAATGTGGTAGCTGCTCCAGATTTCCTACAAACTTTGCAAAACGTTGAGATGCACAGAGGACAAAGACAGAAACATAGAATATAGAAAAATAGGAGCAGGACTAGGCCGTTTGACCCTTCGAGCCTGCACCGCCATTCAATACGACCATGGCTGATCATCCAAGCTCAGTACCCTGTTCCTGTTTTCTCCTCGTATCTTTTGATCCCTTTAGCCCTAAGAACTATATCTAACACTCTCTCTCGAATATATTTAATGACTTGCCTCAACTACTTTCTGCGGTAGAGAATTCCACAGGTTCACCACTCTGGCTGAAGAAATCCCTCTTCATCTCAGTCCTAAATGGCTTACCCCTTATATTTAGACTGTGACCCCTGGTCCTGGACTCTCCCGCCATCGGGAACATCCTTCCTGCATCTAGTCTGTCCAGTCCTCTCAGAATTTTGTAGGTTTCTATGAGATCCCCTCGTTCTTCTAAACTCTAGCGAATACAAGCCTAATCGACTCAATCTCTCTCCATGCATCAGTTCTGCCATCTCTGGAATCAATCTGGTGAACCTTCGCTGCACTCCCTCCATAGCAAGAACATCCTTCCTCAGATAAGGAGACCAAAACGGCACACAATACTCCAGATGTAGTCTCACCAAAGCCTTGTATAATTGCAGCAAGACATCCTTGCTCCTGTACTCGAATCCTCTCGCTATGAAGGCCAACATACCATTTGTCGCCTTAACTGCCTGCTGCACCTGCATGCTTACTTTCAGCTGGTGCACAAGGACACCCAGGTCTTGCTGCACCTCCCCCTTTCCCAATCTATCGCCGTTCAGATAATCTGCCTTTCTGTTTTTGCCACCAAAGTGGATAACCTCACGTTTATCTAAATTATACTGCATCTGCCATGCATTAGCCCACTCACTCAACCTGTCCAAATCACACTAGAGCTTCTCTGCATCCTCCTCACAGCTCACTCCCACCCAGCTTTGTGTTGTCTGCAAACTTGGATATATTACATTTTATTCCCTCATCTATATCATTAATATATATTGTGAATAGCTGGGGTCCTAGCACTGACCAGCGGTACCCCACTGGTCACTGCCTGCCACTCAGAAAAAGATCTATTTATTCCTACTCTTTGTTTTGTTTGCCAACCAGTTCTCTATCCATGTCAGTACCTTACCCCCAATCCCATGTGCTTTAATTTTGCACGCTAATCTCTTATGGGGGACCTTATTGAAAGCCTTCTGAAAGTCCAAATAAACCGCATCCACTGATTATCCCTGATCTATTCTTCTTGTTACATCCTCAAAAAATTCTAGTAGATTTGTCCAGCATGATTTCCCTTTCGTAAATCCATGTTGACTTTGCCCAATCCTGTCATTGTTTTCCAAATTCTCTGCTATTATATCTTTTATAATGGACTCCAGCATTTTTCCCACGACTGATGTAAGGCTAACCGGTCTAAAATTCCCTGTTTTCTCTCTACCTCCTTTTTTAAATAGCGGAGTTACATTAGCTACCCTCCAATCTGTTGGAACTGTTCCAGAGTCTATAGAATTTTGAAAAATGACCAGCAATGCATTTACTATTTCTTGGGCCACTAGATTCTAGATGACCTAGATTGGAACCTGAATATTGCAGGGTACGTCACATTTAGGAAGGACAGGAAGCTGGGAAAAGGTGGAGAGGTGTCTGTTAATTAATGATGGGATTAGCACAATAGAGAGGGATGACCTAAGTTCAGGAAACCAGGCTGTAGAAGCGGTTTGGGTAGAGATGAGAAATAATAAAGGCAAGAAGTCACCTGTGGGAATGGTGTACAGGCCCCCTAACAGTAACCACACAGGATGGGGGTATAAGTGAAGAAATAATGCGAGCTTGTCAAAAATAATCATGGGGGATTTTAATCTACATATAGATGGGAAAAATCAGATTGCAAAGGTAACGCAGGTGAGAAATTCACAATGTTTTAAGGATAGTTTCTTAGAACAGCATGTTCTGGAGCCAACCAGAGAACAGCCTATACTAGACCTGGTATTATGCAATGAGATAGGGTTAATTAATGATCTCATAGTGAAGGTGCCCCGAGGCAGCAGCTATCATATGATTGAATTTTGCATTCCGTTTGAGGGAGAAAAGAGGAGTCTAAGTCTAGTATTTTAAACTTAAGTAAGGGAAATTGAGGGCATGAAAGCAGAGCTAGCTGAAGTGAACTAGCAAATTCAGATAAGCAATAGGTCAATAGAGATGCAGTGGCAGACATTTAAGGGGATATTTCAGAGTACACAGGATAGATACATTCTAACAAGAAAGAAAACTAAAAAAAAGTTAAAGGCAGTATCAAACTTCAAGAAAAAGCATATAATTGTGCAAAGATGGGTGACCGGTCAGAAGATTGGACAGAATATAAAAAAACAGCAAGGAACGACAGATTAATAAGGAGGGAAAAATTAGAGTCCAAGAGAAAGCTAGCTAGTAATAGAAAAACAGATAGTAAATGTTTCTATAGATATTTTAAAAAGTAAAGGGTTAACGAAGTGAGCGTTGGTCCTGTGGAAAGTGAATCTGGGGAATTAATAATGAAAAATAAGAGATGACCGATGAATTGGTATTTTGCATTGGTCTTCACTAGAGAATACTGGTAACATCCCAGAAATGGCTGTAAATCAGGAAATGGAAGGGAGGGAGGAACTCCAGAAAACTGCTATCACCAGGAAAGTGATAGTGAGCAAATTGTAGGAGCTGTGGGCTGACAAGTCCCCGGGTCCTAATGGACTTCATCCTAGGGTCTTCAAAGAAGTGGCTAGTGAGATAGTTGATGCATTGGTTTTGATTTTCCAAAATTCCCTAGATTCGGGAAAGGTTCTATTGGATTGGATAATAGCGAATGCAACTCATTTATTCAAAAAGGGAGGGAGATGGAAAGCAGGAAACAGGCCAGTTAACATCTGTCTTAGGGAAAATGCTAGAAGCTATTATTGACGTTATAGCAGGGCACTTAGAAAAATTCAAGGTAATCTGGTAGAGTCAACGTGGTTTAGCGAAAGGGAAATCCTGTTTAACCAATTTATTGGAGTTCTTTAAAGAAGTAATGTGCTGTGGATAAAGGGGAACAAGTGGATGTACCGTACTTTGATTTCCAGAAGGCATTTGATAAGGTGCTACATCAAAGGCTATTGCAGAAAATAAAAGCTCATGGTGCAGGGGGTAACATTTTGGCATGGATGGAAGATTGGCTAGCTAACAGGAAGCAGAGTAAACATAAATGGGTCATTTTCTGGTTGGCACGATGTAGCGAGTGGTGTGCCACAGGGATCAGTGCTGGGCCCTCAACGTTTTACAATTTATATAAATGACTTGGATGAAGGAACTGAAGATATGGTTGCTAAATTTGCTGATGACACAAAGATAGGTAGGAAAGTAACTTGTGAAAAGGACATAAGGGGGCTACAAAGGGATATAGATAGGTTAGGTGAGTGGGCAAAGATCTGGCAAATGGAGTATAATGTGGGAAAATGTGAAATTGTTCATTTTGGCAGGAAGAATAAAAAAGCATATTATCTAAATAGTGAGAGATTGCAGAGTTCAGATGCAGAGGGATCTGGGTGTCCTAGTGCATGAATCGCAAAAGATTAGTATGCAGGTACAGCAAGTAATTAGGAAAACTAATAGAATGTTATCGTTTGAGAGGAATACAAAAGTAGGGAGATTATGCTAGTTATACAGGGCATTGGTGAGACCACACCTGGAGTATTGTGCACAGTATTGGTCTCATTTAAGGAAGGATGTAAATGCATTGGAAGCAGTTCAGAGAAGGTTTATAGACTAGTACCTGGAATGGGTGGGTTGTCTTATGAAGAAAGGTTGGACAGGCTAGGCTTGTATCTGCTTGAGTTTAGAGGAGTAAGGGGTGACTTGATTGAAACATATAAGATCCTGAGGGGTCTTGACAGGGTGGTTGTGGAAAGGATATTTCCTCTTTTGGGAGAATCTAGAACTAGAGGCCCTTATTTAAAAATAAGGGGTCGCCCAGTTAAGACCGAGATGACAAGAATTTTTTTCTCTGCGGGTTGAGTGTCTTTGGAACTCTCTTCCTCCAAAGGCCTGGAAGCAGAGTCTTCGAATGTTTTTAAGGCAGAGGTAGATAGATTCTTGATAAGCAGGGTGGGATGAAAGGTTATCGGCGGTGGTGGGAATGTGGAGTTGAGGTTACAATCAGATTAGTCATGGTCTTGTTCAATGGTGGAGCAGGCTTGAGGGGCCAAGTGGCCTACTCCTGCTCCTAATTCAAATGAATGTAAAGAAGTTAACTTTAAAAATTCTGTTAGGCCCATGAATACTTTTTTAATAGATGGGGTACATGGGACAAGTCTGCAATCCTGCTAAAGGAAAATCAAATTCAGCACAACCAGGTAAGTTTAAAATAGAGAGGTAGAACTTCAAAGCAATTGCTATCCCAGGTGTTATTAAAAAGTATAGCATAATTGAAAACAAACCTACAAACTAAGGTCTAAAGGGAACAATGGAGGAAAGATAAATTGAGGGAAGAGCAGGACCTTGGATACGGGGGTGGGGTGTTACTGCCAGAGGATTGACGAGTGGCAAATGTGACACCCTTATTCAAGAAAGGGTGTAAGGACAGTCCAAGAAACTGCAGGCCTGTTAGTTTAACATCAGTGATGGGTAAAGTTTTTAAAACAAAAATCGGGGGGGATGGGAGAAACAATCAACAGAGACTTAGAGATAGTTTGCGTTAATTAAGAATAGCCAGCATGGATTTGTAAAAGGCTTGACTAATCTAATTTAATTTTTTGATGAAATAACAAAAGATTGATGAAGGGAATGCAGTGGATGTTTATATGGATTTCAAGAAAGCGGTTGATAAGGTACTACATAAAAGGCTGGTTAACAAAATTGAGGCTCATCGAATAGGAGGGTCAGTGTCCAATTGGATAAAAAAATTGGCTTAAGGACAGAAAACAGTGAGACATAGTAGACAGTTGTTTTTCAGACAGGAGGATGGTAGACTGTGGTGTTCCCCAATGGTCAGTGCTGGTACCACTGCTTTTTTTGCTACAGTTATGACCAGGTGCGAAATGTGTCTAGGGGTCTGTTACTATCTTCACCTGTTCTTATTGTAACAGGGTTTAATTTTAAACACACTGTTTTGAGCTCCCCCTTTATGAATCTTTGTTCACAACTTTCCAATTATAAGGCAAAGAAATGAGCACAAACCGGCTTTCTTTGGTTTCCTAGTGTATGAATCGCAAAAGGTTAGTATGCAGGTACAGCACATAATTAGAAAAGCTAATAGAATGTTATTGTTTATCGCAAGGGGAATTGAATACAAAAGTAGGGAGATTATGCTTCAGCTATACAGGGCATTGGTGAGACCACAGCTGGAGTACTGTATACTGTACTGGTCTCCTTATTTAAGAAAGGATTTAAATGCGTTGGAGGCAGTACAGAGAAAGTTTACTCAACTAATACTCT
Organism: Heterodontus francisci; assembly: GCF_036365525.1. Classification (NCBI taxonomy): domain Eukaryota; kingdom Metazoa; phylum Chordata; class Chondrichthyes; order Heterodontiformes; family Heterodontidae; genus Heterodontus; species Heterodontus francisci. The sequence continues at coordinate 72,232,090 of NC_090387.1, forward strand.
GAGTGGGTGGACAGGCTAGGCTTGTATCCACTGGAATTTAGAAGAGTAAGAGGTGACTTGATTGAAACATTGAATCCTGAGGAGTCTTGACAGGGTGGATGTGGAAAGGATGTTTTCCCTTGTGGGTGAACCTCGAACTAGGGATCACTGTTTAAAAATAAGAGGTCGCCCATTTAAGACAGGTGAGAAATTTTTTCTTAGGTCGTGAATCTTTTGAATTCTCTTCCTCAAAAGGCAATGGAAGCAGAGTCTTTGAATATTTTTAAGGCAGAGGTATGTAGATTCTTGATAAGCAAGGGGGTGGAAGGTTATCGGGGTTAGGTGGAAATGTGGAATAATCAGTTCAGCCTTGAACTTATTGAATGGCGGAGCAGACTCGAAGGGCCGAGTGGCCTACTCCTCCTAATTCATATGTTTGTATGTTAAAGAAGAAAGATGAAATTTATTAAACCTTAAACTCTAATACGGTTAACGCTTATGGTAATACGACGTGCCCGCTAGCATGCACACATGATACAGACATGCAAATAGGGACAGAAAAGAGCAGAAGAAAAGATAAGTAGAACAGTTTGAGGCAATATCTTGTTACTATTTCTCGAGCTTGCTGTAGTCCTTGATTGAAAATATGATCTTGCGTTTTGTTGGGCCCAGTAGTCTTAAAACCTTGTTCACATAGGAAACCTTTCTCTCTTTGAGTTTCACGTGTATTCACAAGGTTCAGTTCCATGGGAAGAAGATTGAAGCAGGCAGACAGGAGAGGCTGTAATTCTTGCTTTAGTTCCAGGAGAGATCTTTACTCCATGAGCACACAGCTTTGTCTCTTCAAAATCCTTTGTTGGAAGTTCAAATTCTCTGCAACAGCCAGTTAATCATGTGACTAAAACTGGTCTGACCACTTCTGTGAATTGGGGAAGCAACTACTGGGTCCCCATTGTTCCAACATTTCTAGTACGATGCAAATGTCCTTCCAGTCAGCGCTTGCACTTTTAAGTTTTAATGTTCATGTGGTGAAATAATGTGTACCTCAGTCTTGGTAGGTGGGGGCAGGGGGTTGCCTGGCAATATAAATGACTTGGATCTTGGAATACAGAGTAGAATTTCAAAATTTGCCGATGATACCAAACTTTGAGGAGTAGTAAACAGTGAGGATGATCAGAATTGTCTGCAACAGGACAGAGGCTAGCAGAATGGGCAGAGCGGTGGCAGGTGGAATTTAATACAGACAAGTGTGAGGTGATGCATTTTGCAGAAGGAATAGGAAGAGGCAATATATACTTAATCGCACAGTTCTAAAGAGTTTACAGGAACAAAGGGACCTAGGGGTGCATGTGCATCGATCTTTGAAGGTAGCAGGATATATTAGCGTCTAGTATACTTTTTCAGTGTCTCAGTAACCTTAGGATACCTTGGTATCCCATCTTAGTGCCGAGTTCACATTGGTACAAAGAACAGTACAGCACAGGAACAGGCCATTCGGCCCTCCAAGCCTGCGCCGATCTTGATGCCTGCCTAAACTAAACCCTTCTGCACTTCCGGGACCGTATCCCTCTATTCCCATCCTATTCATGTATTTGTCATGATGCCTCTTAAACGTCATTATCGTACCTGCTTCCACCACCTCCCCTGGCAGTAAGTTCCAGGCACTCGCCACTTTCTGTGTAAAGAACTTGCCCTGCACATGCCCTCTAAACCTTGCCCCTCTCACCTTAAACCTATGTCCCCTAGTAACTGACTCTTCCACCCTAGGAAAATGCTTCTGACTATCCACTCTGTCCATGCCTCTCATAACTTTGTAAAGCTCTATCATGTCACCCCTCCACCTCTGTCGTTCCAGTGAAAACAATATATACTACAAAGAGCAAAGGTCCCAGCACTGATCCCTGCGGAACACCACTAGTCACATCCCTCCATTCAGAAAAGCACCCTTCCACTGCTACCCTCTGTCTTCTATGACTGAGCCAGTTCTGTATCCATCTTGCCAGCTCACCTCTGATCCCGTGTGACTTCACCTTTTGTATCAGTCTGCCATGAGGGTCCTTGTCAAAGGCTTTACTGAAGTCCATATAGATAACATCCACTGCCCTTCCTTCATCAATCATCTTTGTCACTTCCTCAAAAAACTCAATCAAATTAGTAAGACACGACCTCCCCTTCACAAAACCATGCTGCCTCTCGCTAATAAGTTTGATTGTTTCCAAATGGGAGTAAATCCTGTCCCGAAGAATCCTCTCTAATAATTTCCCTACCAGTGATGTAAGGCTCACCGGCCTATAATTTCCTGGATTATCCTTGCTACCCTTAAACAAAGGAACAACATTGGCTATTCTCCAGTCCTCTGGGACCTCACCTGTAGCCAATGAGGATACAAAGATTTCTGTCAAGGCCCCAGCAATTTCTTCCCTTGCCTCCTTCAGTATTCTGGGGTAGATCCCATCAGGCCCTGGAGACTTATCTACTTTAATGCTTTGCAAGACACCCAGCACCTCCTCCTTTTTGATAGTGAGATGACTGAGACTATCTGCACTCCCTTCCCTAGGCTCATCATCCACCAAGTCCTTCTCTTTGGTGAATACTGATGCAAAGTACTCCTTCAGTACCTCGCCCATTTCCTCTGGCTCCACACATAGATTCCCTTATCTGTCCTTGAGCGGGCCAACCCTTTCCCTAGTTACCCTCTTGCTCTTTATATACGTATAAAAAGCCTTGGGATTATCCTTAATCCTGTTTGCCAATGACTTTTCATGACCCTTTTTAACCCTCCTGACTCCTTGCTTAAGTTCCTTTCTACTGTCTTTATATTCCTCAAGGGATTCGTCTGTTCCTAGCCTTCCAGCCCTTACAAATGCTTCCTTTTTTCTTTTTGACGAGGCTCACAATATCCCGCGTTATCCAAGGTTCCCGAAACTTGCCAAACTTATCCTTCTTCCTCACAGGAACATGCTGGTCCTGGATTCTAATCAACCGACGTTTGAAAGACTCCCACATGTCAGATGTTGATTTACCCTCAAACAGCCGCCCCCAATCTAAATTCTTCAGTTCCTGCCTAATATTGTTATAATTAGCCTTCCCCCAATTTAGCATCTTCACCCGAGGACTACTCATCCTTATCCACAAGTACCTTAAAACTTATGGAATTATGGTCACTGTTCCTGAAATGCTCCCCTACTGAAACTTCGACCACCTGGCTGGGCTCATTCCCCAATACCAGGTCCAGTACGGCCCCATCCCTAGTTGGACTCCCTACGTATTGCTTCAAGAAGCCCTCCTGGATGCTCCTTACAAATTCTGCCCCATCCAAGCCCGTAGCACTAAGTGAGTCCCAGTCAATATCGGGGAAGTTAAAATCACCCACCACTACAACCCTGTTACCTTTACATCTGTCCAAAATCTGTCTGTGTATCTGCACCTCTACCTCCCGCTGGCTGTTGGGAGGCCTGTAGAAAACCCCCAACATTGTGACTGCACCCTTCCTATTCCTGAGCTCCACCCATATTGCCTCGCTGCACGATCCCTCCGAGGTGACCTCCCACAGTACAGCTGTGATATTCTCCTTAACCAGTAATGCAACTCCCCCATCCCTTTTACATCCCTCTCTATCCCGCCTGAAGCTTCTAAATCCTGGAACGTTTAGCTACCAATCCTGTCCTTCCATCAACCAAGTCTCTGTAATGGCAACAACATCATAGTTCCAAGTACTAATCCAAGTCCAAGCCTTACCTGTTATACTTCTTGCATTGAAACAAATTCACTTCAGACCACCAGTCCCGCTGTGCTCCTCAACATCTCCCTGCCTGCTCTTCCTCTTAGTCTTACTGGCCTTATTTACTAGTTCCCCCTCATTTATTTCACTTGCTGTCCTACTGCTCTGGTTCCCACCCCCCTGCCACACTAGTTTAAACCCTCCCGAGTAACGCTAGCAAACGTCGCAGCCAGGATATTTGTGCCCCTCCAGTTAAGATGTCCTTCTTGTACAGGTCCCATCTGTTCCTGAAGAGATCCCAATGGTCCAGATATCTGAAACCCTCCCTTCTGCACCAGCTGTTCAGCCACGTGTTTAGCTGCACTATCTTCCTATTTCTAGCCTCACTGGCATGTGGCACAGGGAGTAATCCCGAGATTATAACCCTAGAGGTCCTGTCTTTTAACTTTCTACCTAACTCCCTAAACTCCCCCTGCAGGACCTCGTTACTCTTCCTGCCTATATTGAGAGACTAATTTGTAAAGCATATGAGATCTTGGGCTTCATAAACAAAGGCATTGAGTGCAAAAGCAGGGAAGAGGAAAAGAAGCAGGGAAGTTATGCTGCACCTTTATAAAGCTCTGGTTAGGCCTGAACTGGAGTATTACATCCAGTTCTGATCATGGCACTTTAGGACGATGCGAGGGTCCTTGAGAGGGTGCAGAGGGGATTTACCGGAATGATTCCAGGGATAGGGATTTTAGTTACAAGGTTAGGTTGCAAAAACCCGGGTTGTTCTTGGAACAAAGATTGAGGGGAGATTTAATAGAAATGTACAAGATTATGACATAAGTTAGACAAGGAGAAACTGTTCCCATTAACTAATGGTACAAGGATTAGGGGTCACAGATCGAAGATTTTGGGCAATAGATGCAGGCGGATGATGAGGAAGAACTTTTTTACGCAATGGGTGGTGATGACCTGGAACTTGCTGCCCACAAGTGGGAGTGGAGACAGTCAATGACTTCAGAAGAAAATTGGATGGCCACTTGAAGGAAATAGACTTGCAGGGCTATGGAGATTGAGCAGGGGAGTGAGATGACTGAAGCTTCGTGGAGAGCCAACATGGACTTGATGGACCGAACAGCGGCCTCCTGGGCTGTAAATGAATCTATCACCACTTGATTTCTGAAGTGTGAAAGTGAATGAATATCACAAAAAGAGCATTGGGACATTAACCTATAAGGAGACAATTGGCAGAAACACAAGAGACAGAGGGCACCTGTGAAGTTAAATGTGGGACAAGGTGAAGTGGATGGAGAGAAGTGTAGTAAGATGAAGGTCATAAAATGCTTGTATGATTACAAAGGAAAAAGCCAAACTTAACCAGGCAGAAAGATCTGATTGTCCACTGACACAAATTTGAGTTAATACTAACAAAGGGGGTATGGCTTTAGAGAGAGTTATGGAAATTTACAAGGGCAGCAAAAGCGAGGGATTTTTTTTTAAGATAACTGGATGGTATTGAACTTTGAGTGTCATTACACATCTATGAATGGCCAGGCAAATAACAAATCTTGAGAGTAACCATTCGGAATTGGGGACTGCTATAATCGAGGATGGAGTTGTCATGAAATAGAGGTAAGAGCTGAAGGAAGCCAAGGAAATGAAGATGGTGAATGGATTAAATTTGGTAACAATAGTAAGATAATAAAGTCTGAGATACTGACCAAAGGATTATATTAAAAGATGCTAAGCTCTGTCTACCAATGCGGAAGGAAACAAGCCACCAGGATCCTGCCAACCACGATTTTAACCAATTCTGGGCCATTCACGAGGATGCCCACTCTAGAGCTGGCGCGATTTGTCTTTACTTATGGATGTTGGGTTCTAATAACTTCATTGGAGCAACTGCAATTTTAGCTCTGACCTGAGCAGCAAAACCGCTGTAGCTTTCCCGTCTGGCTGAATCTGATCAGAAGAGGATTGGGAAGAGGCCCAAGAGAGTAAGCTTTTCTCGAAAGGCAGGGGTAAGAAGTAATTTAGTGAGGGAGTCGCTGAATACTGATGAGGTACCAGTAGATTGGAAACTGGCTAATGTGCTGTTCACAGTCAGAAAGGGGGAACAAAACTGATGCTGGAAACTGTAGACCCATTAGTTTTCACTTGGCATCCGTGTAAAATAATGGGATTGATTTTCAGGGGTTAATAATAAATATCTGAAATAGCAACTGAATAAACAACATGAGTTTATAAGGAGAAGATCCTGCCTGACCAATTTCTTTGACTTTCAGAGATAACTCAAGTGGACTGTGAGAGGCCCTATATGTTATCTGTAGACTTTGAAAGGCATTTGACTAAGTTCCACACAAAAGGCTTAATATTATAAATAAAAAAGTTGGCACTCAAAGTAAACCCAGAAAATGGATAGGAAATTAGCTGGAGTAGAAAAAATGAGTGCTTGTTAGAGGAGTTATTATGGAGGCCAGCTGGAACACATCAATTATTTTCATGGGTTCGGTCAGTTAAATCAGTTATTTTTTTATTTGTTTTATTTTTATTTATTTAGAGATACAGCACTGAAACAGGTCCTTCGGTCCACCGAGTCTGTGCTGACCAACAACCACCCATTTATACTAATCCCGTATTCCCTACCACATCCCCACCATTCTCCTACCACTGACCTACACTAAGGTAAATTGGCCATTGTAAATTGCCCCATCAGTTATAAATTAGGAGTTTAACAAGAGATCCTTGTACAGACCTCTAGGGGAGTAAAACTAAACACATATCAATGTTTTTAGCTCTACTTTTTCCTTTCTGTCCATTGGCCACCCATCTCCATACAGCTACATTCTATTTAATGCCTTGTACCTTGATTTTCATCATTAAAAAGTCCATTTAACTCAATGGTAAAATCCCTAAACTCTTGGCTGGGTTTTGTAGGGGAACACTGAACCTTGCATCTTGAGGCTTTCATTTTAAATTCTCTTCAGTATTATTGACTTTGTGTACATTTAAAGTGAGTGTTGTTATCACTGTGTGGTAACTTGGTAGTATGGCTATGCCTGATGGGTGCACTGAATTAATTAACCTCTGCAGTTCACCATTGAAACACAATATTTAAGTGGCCCGCAAAAGAAAATCAGTTTTTTGCTTCTCCATATTTTCTCCCTTGCCCGCTGGTCAGGAGTTGTTACGGTGCAGTTGTACGGGCAGTAGCAGCCCTTTTGGACGTGAGTGATGTTCTGAGAGGGGATGTGTTATTTGAGAATGGTTGGGAGATGTCACAGCCGATCTCAATTCTTCTGGCATTCATGTGCACTTTACAGCAGAGACTCATTAGAGATTCACCTACAGAAGGGACCAGTCTGACCAGTCCTGGTTTTAGTACAGTTGTTACTTCTAAGAATATTCCTTGTAGAAACATAGGAACAGAGGTATGGCCATTCAGCCCATAGAGCCTGCTCCGCCATTCAATACAATCATGGTTGATCATCCACTTCAATGTCTTTTCCCCCACACTATCCCCATATCCTTTTATGTCATTGGTACTTAGAAATCTGTCAATCTCTACTTTAAACATACTCAATAACTGAGCATCCACAACCCTCTGGGGTAGAGAATTCCAAAGATTCAGAACCCTCTGAGTAAAGATCATCTCAGGGAGACCACAGAAAAAGAAAGAGAGAGAAAACACAGTGAGAGCAGAGCTTTAAAAAGCACACCAAAAGGAACAGAGTCGGAAAGCAGAGAGAGAGAGGGTATTTTAAGGGAGTAAAAACAGAGAAAAAAACAAAGTGACATCACAGGAAAACCGTAAGTTCATTGGCTGGTAAGTAACTGCCAGTTGAATTACCTATTTTAAGTTGATTTCAGATTAAAGGTGAATAGGGAAAATATTTTACAGATTAAAAACTAAAGACCAGTCGGAAATTTAAACTACAAATTAAAATCTAATTAAATAAAATAGAGATGCAGGGCCAGGCGATGTGTTGTACCTGGATGATGTGGGAGCTGGTGGACCCCATTGTGGTTCCTAGTGACCACATCTGTAGCAAGTGTTGGCTGTTCAAGGAACGCCAGCTCAGAGTTGATGAGCCTGGAGTCTGAGCTTCGGACACTGCGACACATCAAGGAGGGAGAGAGTTACCTGGACACTTTCAGGACACAGTCACACTCCTTAGATTAGCTACCTTGAATTCGGCCAGTGGTCAAGGACAGGAGGTGTGACTATGAGTGAGGCAGGTAGAGGGATCCAGGAGGTAGTGTTGCAGGAGCCTCAGCCCTTGTCCTTGTCCAACAGGTTCGAGATTCTTGCTCCCTGTGTGGACGAGAGCAGGGACTGTAGGGAGGATGAGCAAACTGATGATAGCACCGTGGTACAGGGAACCATTCAAGTGGAGGGAGAAAAGAGAAATGTAGTCGTAATTGGGGATAGTATAGTTAGGGGCATTGACACTGTTCTCTGTTGCCAGGATCGAGAGTCTTGAAGGCTGTGTTGCCTACCTGGTGTCAAGGTTCAGGATTTCTCATCTGGGCTGCAGAGGAACTTGGAGTGGGAGGGGAAAGATCCAGTTGTCATGGTCCACATAGGTACCAACGATATAGGTAGAATGAGGATAGAGGTTCTGCTGAGGGAATATAAGCAACTCGGGGCTAAATTAAAAAGCAGAACCAAAAAGGTAATAATTTCCAGATTACGACTTGAGGCACGAGCTACTTGGCACAGGGTCAATAAGATTACAGAGGTAAATGCGTGGCTCAAAGATTGGTGTGGGAGAAATGGGTTCGAATTCATGGGGCATTGGCACCAGTATTGGGGAAGGAGGGAGCTGTTCTGATTGGACGGGCTGCACCTGAATCATGCTGGGACCAGAGTCCTGGCGAATCGCACAACTAGGGCTGCAGATAAGGTTTTAAACTAAATAGTCGGGGGGAGGGTTCAGTTGCATGGAAAATTAGGAAGTCAAAGGAGAAGGTAGGAGTGCAGGATAGCGATGAGGCTGATTGTTACCAGAAAATAATAGGTAGGGACAGAATGTGTGAACGTCATATTGCACCAAGGAATCGTACAAGAGTAGGGAAATTTGATAATAGAATAAACTTAAAGGCTTTGTATCTGAATGCACAATGCATTGGGAATAAAATGAATGAGCTAACAGCGCAAATAGAGATGAATGGGTATGATTTAGTGGCAATTACTGAAACATGGTTGCAAGAAAACCAGATTTGGGAATTGAATATCCAAGCGTACTCAGTATTTTGGAAGGATAGGCAGGAAGGAAAAGGAGATGGTGTAGCTTTATTAGTAAAGGAAGAGATCAGTGCTGTAGTGAGAAATGATAGGCGTTGGAGATCAAGACATAGAATCAATCTGGGTAGCAAGGGAAAGAAGTCCCTGGTGGAAGTAATGTATAGGTCCCCAAACAGTAGTTCCGCAGTGGGGCACAGTATAAACCAGGAAATATACTGGGGGCTTGTAAGAAAGGTATGGCAATAATCATGGGTGATTTTAATATTCATATAGACTGGATTAATCAAATTGGCAAGGGTAGCCTCGAGCGACAATTCATTGAATGTATTAGAGATTGTTTTTTGGAGCAATATGTTGTGGAACCAACCAGGGAGCAGGCTATTCTAGATTTGGTATTGTGTAATGAGGTGGGATTAATTAATGATCTCCTAGTTAAGGATCCTCCAGGGAAGAGTGATCATAGCATGTTAGAATTTCAAATTCAGTTTGAGGGTGAGAAACTGGTGTCCCACACTAGCGTTCTGGAGTTAAACAGAAGTAACTACATAGGCACGAGGACAGATTTGGCCCTAGTGGACTGGGCAGGAAGACTAAAAGGTAGGACAGTTGATGAGCAGTGGCAGATGTTTAAGGAGATATTCAATTCCTCCCAACTAAAATATATTCCAGAGAGGAAGAAAGATTGTAAGAGGGGGAAAAAATATCCATGGCTAAGCAAGGAAGTTAAGGATAACATAAAGACAAAAACTAAGGCATACCATGTTGCAAAGGCCAGTGGCAAGCTGGAAGATTGGGAAACTTTTAAAGATCAATGAAGGGTTACTAAAAAAAGTAATAAAAAGGGCAACGGTAAATTATGAAAGAAAACTAGCGCAAAATTAAAAACAGCTTCTCTAAGTATATAAAAGGGAAGAGAGTAGCTAAAGTGAATGTTGGTCCCTTGGAGGATGTGACTGGGGAGTTAATAGTGGGGAACACAGAAATGGCGGAGACACTAAATCAGTATTTTTCCTCAGTTTTCACGATGGAGGACACTAGTACCATCCCAATAGAAACAGGTAATACAGAGGTTACAGAAAGGGAGGAACTTAGAACAATCATCATCACTAGGGAAAAAGTACTGAGCAAACTATTGGGATTGAAGGCAGACAAGTCCCCAGGGCCTGATGGCCTACATCCTAGGGTCTTGAAGGAAGTGGCAGCAGAGATAGTGGATCCATTGGTTATAATCCGAGATTCTCTGGATGCGGGGAAGGTTCCAGTGGATTGGAAAAATGCTAATGTAACGTGCTTATTCAAAAAGGAAGGGAGGCAGAAAGTAGGAAACTATAGACCGGTTAGTTTAACATCTGTCGTTAGGAAATTGTTAGAATCCATTATTAAGGAAGTAAAAGCAGGACATTTAGAAAGTCAAAACGCAATCCATCAGAGTCGGCATGGTTTTATGAAGGGTAAATCGTGTTTGACTAATTTGCTAGAGTTCTTCGAAGATGTAACAAGCAAAGTGGATAATGGGTATCCTGGAGATGTTGTATATCTGAACTTCCAAAAGGCATTTGATAAGGTGCTGCACAAAAGGTTAATACACAAGGTAAGATCGCATGGGGTTAGGGGCAATTTATTAGCTTGAATAGAGGATTGGCTAACCAACAGAAAACAGAGTCGGGATAAATGGGTCTTTTTCTGGTTGGTAAAATGTAACTAGTGGGGTGCCACAGGATTCGATCCTCGGGCCACAACTATTTACAATCTATATTAATGACTTGGATGCAGGGATGGGAGATACTACAGCCAAATTTGCCGATGACACTAAAATAGGTGGGATAGTAAGTTGTAATAAAGAAATAAGAAATTGACAAATGGATATGGATAGGTTAGGTGAATGGGCCAAAATTTGGCAGATGGAGTTTAACGTGGATAAGTGTGAGATTATCCATTTTGGTCGGAAGAATAGAAAGGCAAATTATAGAAATGGAGAGTGCTTCGGTCAGAGGGATCTGGGTGTCCTCGTGCGTGAATTGCAGAAAACTAGTACGCAGTACAGCAGGTAATAAGAAAAGCAAATGGAATTTTGGCATTTCTTGCTAAAGGAATAGAGTATAAAAGTAGGGAAGTGTTTCTGCAACTGTATAAGGCATTAGTGAGACCGCACCTGGCGTATTGTGTACAGTTTTGGTCCCCTTACTTGAGGAGGGATGTAGTTGCATTGGAGGCAGTTCAGAGGAGGTTCACTAGATTGATTCTAGAGATGAGGGGCTTGTCTTCTGAAGAGAGATTGAGCAGTTTAGGCCTTTACTCTTTAGGGTTTAGAAGAATGAGAGATCTAATTGAGGTATATAAGATGATTAAGGGGATAGACAAAGTAGACGTAGAGAGGATGTTTCCTCTGGTGGGGCAATCTGGAATGAGAGGTCATAGTCTTAGGATAAGGGGTAGCAGATTTAAAACAGAGATGAGGAGAAATTACTTCTCTCAAAGGGTCGTGAGTCTGTGGAATTCACTACCCTAGAGTGCAGTGTATGCTGGGACATTGAGTAAATTTAAGGAAGAGATAGAGAGATTTTTAATTAGTAATGGGTTGAAGGGTTATGGAGAACGGGCAGGAAAGTGGAGTTGAGGCCAAGATGAGATCAGCCATGATCGTACTGAATGGCGGAGCAGGCTCAAGGGGCTGAACTGCCTACTCCTGCTCTTATGTTCTTATGTAAAGAAATTTCTCCTCATCTCTGTCCTAAGTGGCTTCCCCCTTATTTTGAAATTGTGTCCCCTGGTTCTAGGCTCCCCAACCAGGGGAAATATATTACCTGCATCTATGAGATCATCTTTCATTCTTCAAAACCCTAGAGAATACAGGCACAGTTTCCCCAATCTCTCTTCATAGGACAGTCCCGCCATCCCTGGGAACAAGTCTGGTGAACCTTCGTTGCACTCCCTCCATGGCAATAATATCCATCCTAAGGTAAGGGGACCAAAACTGCACACAGTACTCCAGATGCAGTCTAACCAAGGTTCTATCCAATTAAAACAAAACTTTGCTACTCCTGTACTCAAATCCTCTTGCGATAAAGGCTAACATACCATTAGCCTTAATTGCTTGCTGCACTGCATGTTAGCTTTCAGTGACTTATTGATGAGGACACCCAGGTCCCTTTGTACATCTACACTTCCTAATCTCTTACCATTTAAGAAATACTCTGCACATCTATTCCTCCTACCAAAATGGATAACCTCAGATTGTCCCACATTATATTCCACCTGCCATGTTCTGGCCCACTCACTAAATCTGTCCAAATCCCTCTGAAGCCACTTTGCATCTTCCTCACAACCCACATCCCCACCTAGTTTTGTGTCATCTGTGAACTTGGAAATATTACATTTGGTCCCCACATCCAAATCATTGATATATATTGTGAACAGCTGGGGCCCCAAGTACTGATCCTTACGGTACCCCACTCGATACAGTCTGCCAATGCAAGATTAATCTGTTTATTCCTACTCTGTTTTCCGCCTGTTAACCAATCCTTCATCCATGCCAGTATATTACCTTCTATCCCATGTTCTTTAATTATACTGACCAACCTCTTGTGGGGGACTTTATCAAAAGCCTTTTGAAAATCCAAGTGTACTACATCCACCGACTCCCCTTTATCAATACTGTTAGTAACATCCTAGGCTCAACTATCACCAGTAACCTGTCTCTAGATGCAGAAATCAACAAGCGCATGGGTAAGGCTTCCACTGCTATGTCCAGACTGGCCAAGAGAGTGTGGGAAAATGGCGCACTGACACGGAACACAAAAGTCCGAGTGTATCAGGCCTGTGTCCTCAGTACCTTGCTCTACGGCAGCGAGGCCTGGACAACGTATGCCAGCCAAGAGCGACGTCTCAATTCATTCCATCTTCGCTGCCTTCGGAGAATAATTGGCATCAGGTGGCAGGACTATATCTCCAACACAGAAGTCCTTGAAGCGGCCAACACCCCCAGCTTATACACACTACTGAGTCAGCGGCGCTTGAGATGGCTTGGCCATGTGAGCCGCATGGAAGATGGCAGGATCCCCAAAGACACATTGTACAGCGAGCTCGCCACTGGTATCAGACCCACCGGCCGTCCATGTCTCCGTTATAAAGACGTCTGCAAACGCGACATGAAATCGTGTGACATTGATCACAAGTCGTGGGAGTCAGTTGCCAGCATTCGCCAGAGCTGGCGGGCAGCCATAAAGACAGGGCTAAATTGTGGCGAGTCGAAGAGACTTAGTAGTTGGCAGGAAAAAAGACAGAGGCGCAAGGGGAGAGCCAACTGTGCAACAGCCCCAACAAACAAATTTCTCTGCAGCACCTGTGGAAGAGCCTGTCACTCCAGAATTGGCCTTTATAGCCACTCCAGGCGCTGCTTCACAAACCACTGACCACCTCCAGGCGCGTATCCATTGTCTCTCGAGATAAGGAGGCCCAAAAGAAGAAAGAAAGAAAAAAGAAATGAAGTAACATCCTCACAAAACCCCCAACAGGTTCATCAAACATTCATAAATCCATGTTGACTATGCCCAATCAGATCATTATTATCCAAATGTTCATTTATCACATCCTTTAGAATAGATTCTAACATTTTCCCGACTACTGATGTAAGGTTAACAGGTCTGTATTTCCCTATTTTCTCTCTCTCTCTCCCTTCTTAAATAGTGGGGTGACATTGTTAAGAGTCAGTTTGTTCTTCTGAATGTATTGTGTAACTGTTCCAAATCATGTTTTCTTCATAAGAGGTTAGCAATGTGGTTGAGGCGAATAGCATTGATGTGCTTCAGGGAAAGCTAGATAAGTACATGAGGCAGAAAGGAAAAGAAGGATATGTTGATGGGGTGAGTTGAAGTAAGGAGGCTTGTGTGCGGCATTAAACAGGCGTTAACCTGTTGGGCCGAATGGTCTGTTTCTGTGTTGTAAAATTCTTTTTAAGGCGCTTATCCAGCACCTTATCCACATCCTTTGAAAATCCATATTTAGACTATCGCTCCACTTTTGTTTTTAACATTTTCCGGTTTCTTGAGAAATTAAATTAAATTATTCAAATGAAACTTGACCACTACAAATTCATGTCTGTAGTTAGCCCGTGCCTTACACAGGGTTCATCAGTATTCTTGTCTCTAGAAGTTTACCTGAAAATGAGACCAGACTAACTGACTTATTTTCCTGGCTTATCCCTTATGCAGGGGTGTGCTATCGGCAATCCTCCAGTTCTTAGGCACATGCTGTTTCCAAAGGTTTTCAGAAAATTATGCTTAGTGCCACTGCTATCTCCTTCCCTAACTTCCAGCAATATTTTGGAATGCATCTGGGCCTGATGCCTTGTCTGTCCCATGAACGTGTTTGGTATATTGTCCTTTTGGATATTTGTCTCAAGTGTGACTCTTTCAAATTCTCCAAGTGCCACAGGAATGCCTCATCCAAACCCTCTTAGATATGTAGATTTTTACAGTCTGACTTTCACCTTTATTGATAAACATTGAGGCAAAATACTTAAGCTTCTCTCTATTTGCTCATTCTCAAATATGATACTGTTTTACACCCATCTCCTTTTTAAGTGACCCCATCCAATTCCTTGGCATAACTTTTACTCATATTGTAAGAGACCATTTATAGAACAGAGGCTCGGATCAGAATCCAACAGGATGCTTGATCGCAAACCATCCAGTTCAGCCTGAGATAATGGCTGGGAAGGAGGATGGAGTAATCAGTACAGAATTTGTCATGAGGGCTGAGGATGATTTCAGTCTCCTGCAAAGTTTAGTTGGAAATTGCAGATCATTCCAGACTTGATGTCAGACAAGCAATATAACCGCACAGAAGTAATGGGGAGATTGAATGATGAATAGGTAGAACTGCCCTCTTGATCTGGAATAAAAACCATCATCACCTGACAATCTTTGTTGTTTTAGTAGTTGTTAGGCTGGTGTTTAGCTTCCTTGCAATTCCTTTATTTAGATCATCAATATACTTCCTCCAACCTTTCGCACTTCCTTCTACACTTTGCATATTTCTCAATTTTCTTCTACATTGTCTTCATCTGGCTTTAATTTTCTTTATCCTTTAAAATGATTACACTTGCATTAGGATATCAATTCTTGAGCATCAAGCTGATGTAATAAATGGAAGATGATTTATCCATTTAGCTATCTTTTCTCTGGTACTTAGATGGGACTTTTAGACCTCATAAAGAAGTTTTTAACCAACATTTACTGAGTTCCAACTTTGTCATGAGATAATAGTGCCTTTATTCTTTATTCCCCCTCATTCGTGAGAAGAAATGATTTTAGAAAGGAATATGGTATTCATTTTGTCATCGTGAAGCTATTTGTAATGTAACATCAATGATTTAGCACCACCTTGATTTTGAGAAATTCTGCATGCAGATGGCATATAACTGTCTCCTACATTAATGATGTAAGTAATATGTTTTTCTATATGAGGAAAGGCTTTTTTCCTTCTGTGTTCTTCTGGTTTCTTTGTGTGAAGCATCATTTCTGGCAACTGGGCAGGTGCCTGCTGACAGCCCTCTGCCAATACAGTTACGGTTAAACGGGAGTAATTCTGAGTGATTTATCCTCCAATTTTCCTTCCCGCCCTGTGAGGCAGTGCCAAGGCTCTGTCCGAACCACACAGATTCAGGGTTCAGTACATGGGGAGTAGTAGGTACAGATGTGTATAGAAATAAAAAAAATTTTGTTAAATTGGTTTGGTAACACAGACTAAACATTGCAGGTTTCTGATTAATGATTATTGCAAATGATACGTTAAACTCTGCTGCGTTTTTTAAGCCTTTAATCTATAGGCAACAATTTTGAGTGTTACTGGCCCCTGAAACATGTGGTTTAGTGCTGCACTAACAGAGTTGTTAAGGCCACATGGTGCAATGTGGGTAGTTCCCAATGTTCAACTCCACACCTGACCACAGCAAGTGCATTTTGTTATTCGGGTTTAACCCCTTGGTGTTTTATTTTTCAAATAAACAGACAGCAACAAGTTTTCTTGTGGGTTTAGAAACAGAAAATCACTTCTTTATTGATCAATATGCCTTACCCTGGAATTGTTGCAACTGCATCCATGCACGCATTCGCTCTCACACACACACACACACACACACACACACACACAAGAAGAGACAGACAGAGAGGGAAAAAGGGGAAAGTGATGTTTAATTGGGGGGGGGGGGGTGGGGGAGGTGACCACGATAAATGTGTTGAATTCTCTTGGAAATCAAGTTCTCGTTGGGTGTAGGCCTAAGATGATTGTAGATTTCTCCCTTGATTGCAAGTTCAGTTTAAGATGATGGCTCACTTCTAGTTCACTGCTGTCTAATGTGGATGAAGGATTCTACAGCAGGGCACATGCCTTCTGGTTTGCTGGAAAACAAGCTTCTGGGTGTTGCTTCTGTTCTCTCTCTCTCTCTGGAGTCTCTCACTATAGGTTGTCTTTTTTAAGGTAAAGCTGTGTTAATTCTCACCTTCTGTTAGGAGACGCTCTGGTCTCTTCCCCATGGTGATCACACGCTGGCTATTTCACTCCTTCTTTGTTCGAGAAGAAGACATTTAATTCCGGAATGTTTTAGGATGGGTGCAATTGACACCTCCTAACTTTGAAGATTTTTCCTTTCTTCCTGTCAGACAGTTTGAATCCACAAAGAACCTTTTTTCTTCGGTGGCCATTTTGGATCATTATTCACTTTTAAAAATAAAGGTTCAGTTTTAAAAGACAATGTCAGTTTTTTATAACTCTTCAGATTTAGTACATCATTTGTATCATTGCACTTCCTGTGTGCATGCCAGAGTAGTGAAAATCTCTTGGTGGAGGTGTGAGTAGGACAGTGTGAGCTGGCTGACAGTTTAAATGTATATTAAGCCAAGAGATACTTATTAAAATATACAAACATACCTAAATATTAAGCAATTTTAAATACTTTAATTTCTTTTTAAACAACCTATGATACATTTAATAAATAAGGAGAAGTGTGAGTGAGTTCCCAATATTATGTGGTAAACTCACCATGGTAACTGATCATCAGGGATGAGTTCTGACTAACATTTTATTTCCTCTGGCACAACAGTCCTTTACTTTCTGAAATGATTAAACTTGCTGTCTGTCTTTGGGTGCCCAGGGTGCAAATCATTCTGTGATAGGTGGGCAAGATTTTCCATAAAAACTGCTGTCTTCCTCTAAACCACCCACTTCACAATTGCTGCCTCTCCCACTGGCAGCCTTCCCTATTCTCTATCTATATAGCTGAGCTGTTCAGGAGTGATGTCAGGAAGCAGTTCTTCGCACAAACAGTAGTGGAAATCTGGAACTCTCTCACCAAAAAGCAGCTGAGATGAAGTTAAGTGACAATGTCAAAACTGAGGTTGATAGATTTTTGTTAAGTAAGTGTATTAAGGTGAAGGAGCCATGATGAAATAAACAATGAGATGGAAGAATTAGGAATAAAAAAGTCAGCTGTCAAACAAATTCACAGGAACATGGACACGTGTATCATAGTAAAACTGGAGTCGCGGTCACGTGACCCCTCCTGTATTGGAAATAATCAAACCTGTCTGCAGGGCTGGACCTCATTAACCTCGTCTGAAATAGCTTTGGAGCGAACTCCTTTGAAATTAAAAAGAGTACTCTTGCATATTAGTTTATTCATGTTGCCTAGAATAATTATCAAAGGATTCTGGAGACTGACTCATAGCCATACCAAAATGAATGGTTGTGAAGTGGCACCATGTTAACAGAATGGTCCATATTCAGACATCGGTCTACTGACATGGTTTCTACATCCTGGTCCATTGTGCGGTCACACCAGTGGAGAGAGTCATGTGTCTCCTAACAGAAACTCTAATGTGATGGATTTTTCCTTAAAAAGGTATCTCTCTGGAAAGAGAGGAGAGATCAAGCCAACACCTTCAGAAAGCAGTTCAGTCAGAGACTGTGCAAGAGACTCAGCCGAGCAAGAAACCTGCTGAACAATAGCTGAACAACCACTACTGCAAAGACATCACAAAGTGACTTTAAGACTCTCCATCTGTGAAGGTAATGAAATCCACACCACCAGCTTTGTGCTGAGTTATAACCACTAGAAGGCGACAACACCTCAACAAGTTCAAGACTAGCAAACACCCAGGCCTGCACCTTTAAAGAGACTGTCCTTAGAAGATAAAACAGGTTTACTGAAAACCACAAACACCTACCGCACTTTGAACTTTAAACTACTTACTCTTTTCTCTCTATCTATTCTTGTGTATCTTCTTCTAGAGATACAGCACTGAAACAGGCCCTTCGGCCCATTGAGTCTGGGCCGACCATCAACCACCCATTTATACTAATCCTACACTAGTTCCATATTCCTACCACATTCCCACCTGTCCCTATATTTCCCTACCACCTACCTATACTAGGGGCAATTGCTAATGGCCAATTTACCTATCAACCTGCAAGTCTTTGGCATATGGGAGGAAACCGGAGCACCCGGAGGAAACCCACGCAGACACGGGGAGAACTTGCAAACTCCACACAGGCAGTACCCAGAATTTAACCCGGATCGCTGGAGCTGTGAGGCTGCGGTGCTAACCACTGTGCCGCCCCAATGTGTGAGTGAATGTTTGTGTGGGTATTATGAAAAAATAGATTTTTTAACCTATGAGAAAACCTGTCATTTGTCTGTTTATTTGACCTGAAAGACACTCGGGCTAATGCAACATTTTAACAAAACACGATTGCGTAAGTTGGGAGGTGAACAGTGGAAACCACCCACACGTCTTTCCACCTGTCCATAACAAAGTAATATGGAACCAATGAAGAAGAGGGTCACTGACCTGAAACGTTAACTCTGCTTCTCTCTCCATGGATGCTGCCAGACCTGCTGAGTATTTCCAGCATTTCTTGTTTTTATTTCAGATTTCCAGCCTCTGCAGTATTTTGCTTTTATTATAATATGGAACCAAGGTGGATAGGTGGAGTTAAGATATAGATCAACAACAATCTAATTGAGTGGCATAATAGGCTCGTGGGGCTGAGTAGCCTGCTCCTATTCCTATGTTCCTAATGGTCTGTGCAAACTCTTCAACCTGACAGAACTTTCCTGGGGCAGCAAGTATCACTGGTTTAGACTCCATTTTAGTCATGCATTGTTTGGCGTATGTTACAGCCAGGTGGTAAGCAGTGTGGGTGGTTTCCACTGTTCGCCTCCCAACTAACCACAATTGTATTTTATTTAAAATGATGAATTAGCGCCTGAATGTTTTACTTGCCAAATAAACAGACAGTGATCTTCTTGCAGGTTTAAAATGGAAGATTAACTATTTATTGAATGATATTCATTCCCCAAAATGTCCGCAATACCACTCACGCATGCATTCACTCTCACGTGTACTCTCAAGAGAAGATAGATAGAAGGCAAAGGGTAAGGGTTCAAGGTGTGGTATGTGTTCATGGTTTATGGTAAATATGTTGAATCTTCTAAGTAGAACAGTTCCTTTTAAAGATGCAGGCCAGGATTGTTTGTAGTCTTAACTTGTTGAGGTGTTGTAGATTTCTGGTGGTTAAGATTTCAGATTGGAGGTGGCTGTCACTTTCAGTTCTCTGCTGTACCAAGTTGAAGTGTAGAATTAGCAGTAGGCCTCCTTCCTTGCTTTGGCTGGATCTCTTTCCACAGCCTCTCGCAGGACTGCTTTTCTGTGATGTTCTTGTGATCTTCCCTCTCTCTCTAGAGGGTTGCCTTTTAAGGTCACAATTCATCATTAGCATTTCTGGTGCCTGACACATGTTTTTTTTTCTCCTGTGTGACCACACAATGGACCAGGATGTGAAGTCCATGGCCATCCATTATTATCTGGATAAGTAAAACCACGTTATGATGTGGCTACTTCACACCTTCTTCGTTTCAGAAGAATCCATTCAATTCAGAAATGTCACTTGGTGGTTTTGGGATGGATGTAATTGACACCTTTTAGCCTGGAATGTATCCTTTTGTCCTTAACAGACAGTGAGGCAGTGTTCGAATACACAGACCAGGTCTTCTGACCTTCAATGGCCACGTTATGCAGCATTGTTCAACTTTTGTAAAAGCTAAAGACAATTTTTAAAGAATCTACCTTGAATAAAGTTCGTATCTTAAAGGTGGGAACATGATATGTCTTTACTGGGCATGACACCTATCTTTGAAGGTTTCCTATTTTGATGAATTAAAGAAGTAGACCTTACTCTTCAGGGGAAAGAAAATCTAGGAGCCGCATATGGATGATATTAAATGTATCCACAAATAGTGTAGGCAGTCCTTTTATTATATTAGTAGCTGCCATCAAATCCCAACCCATGCCTATCATGGGACTCCGGATCTGACATTGGAACTCCTTTCTTAGTAGATGAAAGCAGTCAGCAGGAGAAAGCATACAGCCTTAAAATGCAAAAAAAGGAAAGCAAATCAGGGCAGTTGTTTTGGTATCAGAATCCCAGCACCCGGACTGTGCTGAGACAATATGTAAAAGTGCCTTTAAATACAGGAGGGTAATTACACAAGTGAATCCTGTGGTGAGAAATAATGGATGAGGAAAGCTTAGCTCTATCAATGATGTCAACCAACCACATATAGAGCAATTTGCCATAAATAGCCTATTGTAAAAGGCTACTTTCAACAGGGAGGACTGTGGGACTTCTGTACAATAATAGAGCACGCGTTACAAGGATGTTAAGCAACCAAAGTGTTCAACTGTAAAGGTTTCTAAATATGATCAGCTTGGAATTGTCCTTGTAATTTAGATCCACACAATCAGCGATTACTTTTTGATACCAGGGACATTACTGTTTAAATTTAGAGAAACATTGTAAATGTCTGACAAAATTATGATATTATGTAACCTCAGTCACATCCACTTTCAAACAACAATTTGCATTGAATACGATCCTTTAATGTAGCAAATGTCTCAAAGCACTTCAGAGAGTAAAATCAAATAAATGGTCTCTGGGTGAAAATCCAACTTACTTGCAGCAGTGAGCAAAAGCTTGATGTAAAATGTGGGTTTATAGGAGTGTCTGAAAGGAGGAGAGAAAGAAGTGGAGAGGTTTGGGGATAATTCCAGACCGTTCAGTCTAGACAGCTAACGCTACAGCTGCCAATGGTGGGATGATGGGAAATGGCTGTGCATAAGAGACCAAGGTCAGAAGAATGGAGAGTTCAGTGGTAGGGTGGGGTGAGGTTGGAGGCAGTTGTAGAACTGGAGGAGGTTGCAGACATGGGGAGGGACAAGCCATGAAGGGATTTAATGCATTATGAAAATTTTAAATTAGAATTTTTGAAGGTATGGGGATTTCAATGGGGACAGGGCGATGTGTGAGTGGAACATGATGTGGAATAGGATACAGCAGCGGAAATTTGGATGAGCTGAAGTTCATGGAGGGTGGAGAATGGGAGGCTGTCCAGGAGAGCGCTGGAATAGTCAACTCTGGAGGTGCCACAGGCATGGATGATGGTTTCAGCAGCAATTGGCTGAGGCAGAGGCGGAGACGGAAAATGGTGTGGGGGGATGGAAGAAGGCAGTCTTTGTAGGATATGGGATCAGCAGCTTAGGTCAGAATCAAAAAGGTTAGCCTTCGTTACTCATTATCATCAAGGCTATTACTGGCAGTTTTTCCTGTTTGTCATCTTTTCCTACATCACATTCTTTAACTTCTCATGAGTTCATGACTTGAGTAACACTCGTGTGTGCTTAAATCTTGTTGGCCTTGATATTTCACAGTGAGTTGCACTATTTTTATGCCAGTGTAAAATGAGTTGCACCCACCAATGGTCTGGAGGGATATTTACATGTGAACTTCGAGTCAATTCATTTACCTACCCATTGGAGTAGCAATTGCTGTAAAACACATGTTACGTGGTATAATCTGCTGCGGTGCATGGAAATTGGAATTCATCCTTTACAAAGCTAGTTCTGGCTGGAGATTGCTCCAGCAGACATGGGGAATACCAGATAAGTGGAATAGTGCTTGGTTCAGTCAGTTGACTGTCAGCTAGCTTAATTGCATGTCTTTTGACTGTTTCTGTACCACTGTACAAGGATGTCTAGCACAGGAGAATGTGTCAGGCAGCCAAAGGAGTGAAAAGGGCATGGCACAAAGGCAGATAGAAGGTACTAAAATTTCACTGAGTCTGACCTTCAAACACACCCTTGCTGAAATAAAGCAGATGGAAGACGAAGGCTGACTATCAATGGCAAGAAATGTACCAAAAAAATTACTTTTTCCAATGTGAAAGGAGATGGTATTGGTACGAAGTGCCAAACCCCTCATCTCCAGGACTAGATCAATACCAGAAAAGTTCAAAAGGTAACCCACTGGCCACTCTATCTTTACTTCCTTCAGCACCAATACATTTTACAGCCTCTAAAGGTAACAGCAGTACAACTAATCCTTCACAGAGCACCTTGGTTAAGGGGGCACCAACTTATGACTTTATAGTGTGGGTATCTATCCCCTCCAACAACATTTGCTTGCACACACAACTAAAGCTGCTTTTTCTTTCACAGGGTGCTGCCACTTTATCTCTTACCTCAGCTCTCCCATGCCACTTAGCACATTTCTTTTATTCATTCACAGGATGTGGGCATCGCTGGCAAGGCCAACATTTATTACCCATCTCTAAATGCCCTAGAGAAGGCGGTGGTGAGCCGCTTTCTTGACAATTCAGTGGTTTGCTAGGCCATTTCAGAGGGTAGTTAAGAGTCAACCACATTGCTGTAGATCTGGAGTCATGTATAGGCCAGACCGGGTAAGGATGCCAGATTCTCTTCCCTAAAGGACATTAGTTAACCAGTTGGGTTTTTATGACAATCCAGTAGTTATGTGGTTACCAATACTAATATCAGCTTACTTTATTCCAGAGTTGGCAGCTGAGGCAGGAGTGCAGGAGCCTCAGCCGTTGCGATTGTCCAACAAGTTTGAAGTTCTTTCAGCTTGTTTGGATGAAAGTGGGAGCTGCAGGGTGGATGAGCAACCTGACCATGGCACCATTCGAGTGGAGGGAGAAAAAAGAAATGTAGTGGTAATAGGGGACAGTATAGTTAGGGGGATTGACACTGCAGCAAAGAGCGAGAGTCCAGACAGCTGTGTTGCCTGCCCGGTGCCAGGGCTCGGGACATCTGCTCAGGGCTGGAGAGGAACTTGCAGTGGGAGGGGGAGGATCCAGTCGTCGTGGTCCATGTAGGTACCAACGACATCGGTAGGATAAGGAAAGAGGTTCTGCATAGTCAATATGAGGAACTAGATGCCAAATTAAGAAGCAGAACTTCAAAGGTAATAATCTCTGAATTATTACCCAAGCCACGTGCAAATTGGCATAGGGAAAATAAGATTAGAGAAATTAATGCATGGCTCAAAGACTGGTGTGGTAGAAGTGGGTTCCGGTTCGTGAGGCACTGGCACCAATACTGGGGAAAGTGGTGGCGGTACTGTTGGGACATTCTGCATCTGAACCGTGCTGGGGCCGATGTTCTAGTGAGCCACATAACTTTGGAAGTAGAGAAGGTTTTAAACTGAATAGTGGGGGCAAGGGATCAAATTTTGGAAGATATGGTAAATCAAGGAGTAGAGACAAGGCAAGAGAGAAAGGTATTAATATGGAAAAGGATAAACAGACTGTGACAGAAAGGGACAGAGTGTACAAATCAAAGAGTAAATCAACAGATAAGACTAGAGGTTACAAAAATAATAAAAGGATAAAACTAAAGGCTCTGTATCTAAATGCACGTAGCATTCGAAACAAAACAAATGAACCGAGAGTGCAAGTAGAAATAAATAAGTACGATCTGATAGCCATTACAGAGACATGGCTGCAGGACGACATAGATTGGGACCTGAATATTGAAGAGTACATGGCACTTAGTAAGGACAGGAAGCTAGGAAAAGGTGGAGGGGTAGCTCTGTTAATTAATGATGGTATTAGCGCAATAGAGAGGGATGACCTAAGTTCAGGAGACCAGGATGTAGAAGCAGTTTAGAGATGAGAAATCATAAAGGCAAGAAGTCACTTATGGGAGTGATGTACAAGCCACCTAACATTAACCACACTGCAGGACAGGGTATAAAGGAAGAAATATGGCAGCTTGTCAGAAAGATACAACGATAATTATGGGGGATTTTAACCTACTTATAGACTGGAAAAATCAGATGGACAGAGGTAGCCTAGTTGAGAGTACATTGAATGTTTTCAGGATAATTTCTTGGAACAATACATTCTAGATCCAAGCAGAGAGTAGGCTATACTACACCTGGTATTGTGCAACGAGATAGGATTAATTAATGACCTCATAGTGACGGCACCAATAGGTAGCAGTGATCATAATGTGATTGAATTGTACATTCAGTTTGAGAGAGAAGGGTGGTTCCAAGACTAGTATTTTAAACTTAAATACGGGCAATTATGAGGGCATGAAAGCAGAGCTAGCTAAAGTGAACTGGCAAATCAGGCTAAGGGATAGGTCAATAGAGATGCAGTGGCAGACATTTAAGGGGATATTTCAGAATACACAGAATAGATACATTTCAATGAGAAAGAAAAATTTCAAGGGTGGGACCCTCCATCTGTGGTTAACTAAAACAGTTAAAGATAGTATCAAACTTAAAGAAAAAGCCTATAATTGTGCAAAGATGGGAGGCAGAATATAAAAAACAGTAAAGAATCACTAAAGGATTGATAAGGAAGGTAAACTTAGAGTACGAGAGAAAGCTAGCTAGAAACATAAAGACAGATAGTAAGAGTTTCTATAGATATTTTAAACAGAAAAGACTTAACAAAGTAAGCATTGGTCCTATAGAAAGTGAATCTGGGGAATTAATAATGGATAATAAGGAGATGGCAGATGAATTGAACAGATATTTTGCATCGGTCTTCACCATTGAGGATACAAGTAACATCCCACTATTAGCTGTAAGTCAGGAAATGGAGGGGAGGGAGGAATTCAAGAAAATTACAATCACCAGGGAAGTGGTACTGAACAAATTGTTGGAGCTACGGGCTGACAAGTCCCCGGGACCTGATTGACTTCATCCTAGGGTGTTAAAAGAAGTGACTAGTGAGATAGTTGAAATGCTAGTTTTAATTTTCCAAAATTCCCTTTATTCAAAAAGGGAGGGAGACAGAAAGCAGGAAACTACAGGCCAGATAGCTTAATATCAGTCTTAGGGAAAATGTTAGTAGCTATTATTAAAGACGTTATAGTGGGGCATTTAGAAAAATTCAAGGTAATCAAGCAGAGCCAACATGGTTTTGTGAAAGGAAATCATGTTTAACCAATTTATTGGAGTTCTTTGAGGGAGTTACATGTGCTGTGGATAAAGGGGAACCGGTGGATTTATTGTACTTAGATTTCCAGAAGGCATTTGATAAGGTGCCACATTAAAGGTTATTGCAGAAAATGAAAGCTCATGGGATATTGGCATAGATAGAAGATTGGCTAGCTAACAGGAAATAGAGAGTAGGCATAAATGGGTCATTTTCTGGTTGGCAAGGTGTAATGAGTGGTGTGCCATGGGGATCTGTGCTGGGCCCTCAACTTTTTACAATTTATATAAATGACTTAGATGAGGGGACCGAAGGTATGGTTGCTAAATTTGCTGATGACACAAAGATAGGTCAGAAAGTAACTTTTGAAGAGGACATAGGAGGCTACAAAGGGATATAGACAGGTTAAGTGAGTGGGAAAAGTCCTGGCAAATGGAGTATAATGTGGGAAAGTGGGAAATTGTCCACTTTGGCAGGAAGAATAAAAAAGAAGCATATTATCTAAATTGTGAGAGATTGCAGAGCTCTGAGATGCAGAGGGATCTGGGTGTCCTAGTGCATGAATCGCAAAAGGTTAGTATGCAGGTACAACACATAATTAGGAAAGCTAATAGAATGTTATTGTTTATATTGAGGGGAATTGAATACAAAAGTAGGGAGGTTATGCTTCAGCTATACAGGGCATTGGTGAGACCACATCTGGAGTACTGTGTACAGTACTGGTCTCCTTATTTAAGGAAGGATGTAAATGCGTTGGAGCCAGTTCAGAGAAGGTTTACTGGATTAATACTTGGCATGGGCTGGCTGTCTTACGAGGAAAGATTGGACAGGCTAGGCTTGTATCTGCTGGAATTTAGAAGAGTAAGAGGCGACTTGATTGAAACATATAAGATCCTGAGGGGTCTTGACAGGGTGGATGTGGAAAGTATGTTTACCCTTGTGGGAGAATCTAGAACTATGGGGCACTGTTTAAAAATAAGGGGTCGCCCATTTAAGACAGAGATGAGGAGAAATTTTGTCTCTGAGGGTTGTGAGTCTTTGGAATTCTCTTACTCAAAAGATGGTGGAAGCAGAGTCTTTGAATATTTTTAAGGCAGAGGTAGATAGATTCTTGCTAGCAAGGGGGTGGAAGGTTATCGGGGGTAGGCGGAAATATGGAGTAATCAGTTCAGCCAGGAACGTATTGAATCATGGAGCAGGCTCGACTGGCCAAGTGGCCTACTCCTGCTCCTAATTCATATGTTTGTATTTATTTAATTAATTGAATTTATTATGAATTAATTCCGCAGCTGCCATGGTGAGATTTGAACTCATGTCTCCGGATCATTAGTCCAGAAACATGACCATTATGCTGCTATTCCAAACTCAACCGTTATCTAATTGTCTCAATCTTGCTGCAGGGGAAATTAGTGCACAATGCCTGCAACAGGCAGGCCACTGGAAGGGGAAGCTGAAATGCCTCGTGTCCTACAAGGAGCAGATCTTGGGGAGGTATTCTGCTGTTGCTGTAGGAGATGGCAAGGTGAAGGAGATATTGTTGGCACACAGTTAGTGAAGAAAGACCAATATTGTCACTGTGGCATCCCTGTGAAAGATCATCCAGCCACAAGCTTTCCACCCCTTTCTTGGTCACCGTAATGCTAAGGAGAGAATGCTGAACCATTCTTAGCTTGCACCCTTCTTCCCTGGAGATCCATGACAGTAATTAATGTGAGACAAATGATAATGAAGAGCAGCAGCAGAGGAGAAATTTCTTCCTTATTGATTATGATGAAGAGGAAGAGTGTAATGAACACCTACTAACACAAGAGTCCCTGGAGCATGATCTTGTCCCATGTTCCTCTGCTGTAGCTCCTTTGGTGTCACTCCTTGTGCTACTTGTTAACCCCCTCCCACACGCAGCTCAATACTTTCACCTGGAGGAAATTAAATAGTTTTAATGAGGATTTGGGACGGGGTGATTCACGGAACATGATGGACCTGGAGAAGTAGGAAGGGACTGAGGGCATGTGACCTTCCCAGTGAAGGGTAGAGAGGAGGAACTCATGAGTACTCACTTGAAAAGGGAGGTAATTTGACCAATATCCTACAGACGTGCAGCCTTCAAGATCAGTCTCCAAGGGTGAGTGGCAACTGGTAGGTGTGACTCTTGAGTCTACAGTTATTACTGTGACAGCGTTAGAGAAGCTTTTTCTTAGTTGCGAATATTAATGAAATGTTTGGTAGCTTTACTGGAATCAACAGCAGACCCCTACCTAAGAAGTGGCCAGTCAGTGCTTCCATCTCCAAAGAAGTAGAGGCTGCAGCTTTGGTGGCAATAGAAAAGAGAAGAGTACTGAAGACTTGTGCTCCAGAATTGACCGCACCCCTAGCCAAGCTGTTCCAGTACAGCTACAACACTGGCATCTACCCGGCAATGTGGAAAATTGCCCAGGTATGTCCTGTACACACAAAGCAGGACAAAGCCAACCAGGCCAATTATCGCCCCATCAGTCTACTGTCAATCAAGTGTAAAGTGATGGAAGGTGCCACCAAGAGTGCTATCAAGCGGCACTTGCTTAGCAATAACCTGCTCAGTGACGCTTAGTTTGGGTTCCACCCAGGCAACTCAGCTCCTGACCTCATTACAGCCTTGGTTCAAACATGGACAAAAGAGCTGAACTCCAGAAGTGAAGCGAGAGTGATTGCCCTTGACATCAAGGCAGCATTTGACCGAGTGTGGCATCAAGGAGTCCTAGCAAAACTGGAGTCAATGGGAATCAGGGGGAAGTTCTCCACTGGTTGGAGTCGTACTTAGCGCAAAGGAAGATGGTTGTGGTTGTTGGAGGTCAATCATCTCAGCTCCAGGATATCACTGCAGGAGTTCCTCAGGGTAGTGTCCTAGGCCAAACCAGCTTCAACTGCTTCATCAATGACCTTCCTTCAATCATAAGGTCAGAAGTGGGGATGTTCGCTGCTGATTGCACAATGTTCAGCAGCATTCGCAACTCCTCAGATACTGAAGCAGTCTGTGTAAAAATGCATCAAGACCTGGAAAATATCCAGGCTTGGGCTGATAAGTGGCAAGTAACATTTGTGCCACTCAAGAGTCAGGCAATGACCATCTCCAACAAGAGAGAATCTAACCATCTCCCCTTGACATTCAATGGCATTACCATTGCTGAATCCCCCACTATCAACATCCTGGGGGTTACCATTGACCAGAAACTGAACTGGAGTAGCCATATAAATACAGTGGCTACAAGAATAGGTCAGAGGCTGGGAATCCTGTGGCGAGTAACTCACCTCCTGACTCTCCAAAGCCTGTCCACTATCTACAAGGCACAAGTCAGGAATGTGATGGAATACTCTCCACTTGCCTGGATGGGTGCTGCTCCAACAACGCTCAAGCAGCTTGGCACCATCCAGGACAAAGCAGCCCGTTTGGTTGGCATCCCATCCACAAACATTCACTCCCTCCACCACCGACGCACAATGGCAACAGTGTGTACTGTCTACAAGATGCACTGCAGCAATGCACCAAGGCTCCTTCGACAGCACCTTCCAAATCCACGACCTCTACTACCTTGAAGGACAAGGGCAGCAGATGCATGGGAACACCACCACCTGCAAGTTCCCCTCCAACCCTCACACCATCCTGACTTGGAACGATATCACCGTTCCTTCACTGTTACTGGGTCAAAATCCTGGAACTCCCTTCCTAACAGCACTGTGGGTGTACCTAACCCACATGGACTGCAGGGTTTAAGAAGGCAGCTCACCACCACCTTCTCAAGGACAATTAGGGATGGGCAATAAATGCTGGCCTGGCCAGGGATGCCCACATTCCCATAAACAAATTAAAAATAAGTCAGCATCCTGCATATCTCAGGGCTTTCAGGATCTGATAGCTACCATTAGAGCAACCATCCTGCTTATCAGTAGGAACACTGACCCAGGGCCCCAGTGCAATAGTAATGGATGGAGTTGACCTACCCGATACTGCTCTCTCTCAGGACAGCAGCAAGTGCAAGACGTCTACCCTTCCCCTTCAGAGTCCCATGCCAGTGGAATGTGGAAAGCAAAGCCAGGCTGTCCAGAAATGAGCTTCAGAGACACAAGCTATCTGTGATGGCCACAAGAGAAGGGCAAGTTCAGCCCCATGACTCTTCTGTCGATAATGAACAACCAACCGTCTCTTGTCTTACAGGTTCTCAGGTTGCACCTCAGGGAATCATTTTAATAGGTGAAAGAAAGGCACATTTATACAAACTAGTCAGACAACATTGTTAGGAAAGAGTAGATTGGTTTGTGTTCCCTTTGGACTATTTTGTAATAAAATGGAAAGTGCCATTATGTTATACTCTGATATTCATGGAAGTTAGAGTCCCTACTTTTCTCAGAGTTTAAAGGGATATAGAACAAAGGTGGACAAATGGAGTTGAGTTCCAGATTAGCCATGATCCAATTGGATGGAAGAAAAGGCTAAAGGATATGAATGGCCTAGTCCTGTTCCTATAAATTGTATTCCATAAATAAATATTTAAATTCAACCCTCCAGTGACAACTGAAGCATTGTTGATTATGATGGATCGGTTATTGGGTCATTGGTGCATCATTTGGACATATAAAGGGAAAGAAGGCTGATTTGTTGTCATGTTTTAGTATATATACTGGACTAAGGATTGATTCTTTATTTGAAGGAGGTAAGATATTGGTATCAAAGGTGGACTGTGTTAATACAGAAGGGGAGAGTTCATTAGTGAGTGGGTTCTGCTGCCTCTTGCACCAGTTACTGAGGAGAGAGTACAAATCATCGTGATGCTCTTATCCATTTAGCTCTGTCTCAAAAGGTGCAAGGGCTACCCCTCCAGCAATGTCCAAGACCAGACCATTTTGTCTGATAATGTTGTGCAGGGCACAGCCGATTACTACTATGTGTGACACACGAGTTGGTGCACACTGCAGAACCTCTTCCAACCTATCTCGGTAGAAAAAGTGTCCCATTAAGATTGTCCTTTCAATGAGCATTCTTGTACGGGCATTTGCTTTTTTACAGCATGCCCTCTGCTATTGTTTGGGTAACTCCTGTTGGGGTCAGGAGATAGGCTTTGTCACCCATAAGCATTCGATTGACACAATTTTCTTCCCTGAAGAGGTCAAGGAGAACCAAACTTTAAAGGACTAATGCATTGTGACATCTTCCAGGATATCTTACATTGACATGTAGGATCTTTTGCATGTTGTCACAAACAATCTGTACATTGAGGAATTGGAAGTCCTTCCTATTGAGGGGGCTTTCTGCAGGAGCTTGAAAAACAACGTGCATATCATTGACTGCACCCTGGACCTTGGGAATGCCAACAACCCCCTAAATCTGGCTGTCCTTCTCTCTCTGCTGCCTCACTATGATGCCAAAGGTGATGAATTCCACTGCTCTCCTGTAAAATGTGTCAGTTAGCTCACAACTGCATGCCCATTCTGCACCATAATTGATACTAGATAGATTCTCTATGGCTACCTGAAATAATCTGGGGCCATATGTTCCTATTAGAAGAATAAGAGGTGATCTCATTGAAGCATACAAAATTACAGGGCTCGAACGGGTAGATGCAGGAAGGATGTTTCCCCAGGCTGAGGGGTTCTAGAACCTGGGGACACAGTCTCAGAATAAGAGGTAGGCCATTTAGGACTCAAATGAGGAGGGATTTGTTCACTCAAGAGTGGTGGGAGTTATTGGAATTCTCTTTCCAAGAGGGCTGGGAAGGCTCAGCCATTGAAAATATTCAAGATAGGGATCGATCAATTTTTAGATATTAAAGATATCAAGGGATACGGGGGTAGTGTGGGAAAATGGCATTGAGGTAGAAGATCAGCCATGGTCTAGTTGAATGGCAGAGCAAGCCGATTGGCCTACTGCTGCTTCCTATGTTCATAAACACTGAGTGCAGCTTTCACTTTTATAGCCACAGAGACGTTTGAACAGATGATCATGATTGTAGGATCTCAGTCAGTAGTTGCAGAACTGCCCTATTGTCTCTTTAGTGACGTGTATTCTTATACACATCTTCTCACTAAGGTTTTTATACATCCTATATCGGCTGTATTGTTCTTGGGTGGGGTGGGGTGGGGTGGGGGGGGGGTTGTTGGGCAGTTGTAATATCTGGTAGTGTGCATCTTTAAAAGCTGCTTGAGTGGAAGTGATTAAGGTATATAAATGGTACAGGAGCTGAAATAGGGCAGAAGCAGGCAGTGTTGTGGAGATGGAAATAAGTAGTATTGGTGATGAAAACAAAATTAGGTTTACAGCTTGGAGTTGAACAGGATGCCAAGGTTGCAAACAGTCTTGTTCAACCAAGGTCGGGGACGAAATCCTGGGTAAGGGAGTCTGTAAAAGGAAGAAAGAGCGATTGAGCTGAGCACAAGCAGCTGGCAGCTAATTCTTGAGTTCACCAATAATAATTGTATTGCCAGGTCTCTGCAATGAGACAGAACTCTGAATATAAAAGGTGCATGCTTAAATAAAGCTCATGTAAAGGACTTTTAAACTCTCAAAATGATTTTCCCTGTTGGACTCAGAAAATTTAATGTACTGGTGAAAGCTAATGCTCTGCTGCTGTAACTGTTTCTGTATGTAATTCATTCTTGTAATATTAACAGTTTGTAGTTTAGGTTGAAACCTGTATTATGGCAGTTGCACCATATAATAGCAGAGCATTCCAGATTGACATGCAAACTTAGTTGATCAGACGTTTGAAAATGTTCAAACAGCTTTTTCTCTTGTCATTAGTTTCTTTGTATCCCTTTCCCCCCATCTGTTTATCATAATTGGTAAAGAATTATCCATTGACATCCCATTTTAACAGAACTCAGTATTCAAAGTAGTTGCATTAACAATGTTGTGAATGTATGGGCAATGGGATGTATCTCACTTTTTCACACTGCAATGTGAGAAACTTCCAAGCCTGTTTGCAAAGAAGACTGAGACTAGGATGCTTTGGTAGAGACAGTTTATTGCTTGCTACAGAGCTTACTTCTCCACTCCTAACAATACCCAGCCAGTGCTGACTGGCTCTTCTTTATATATACACACATCATCTGAGTAATGCACACACGTTATAACCGACAACTCCAGTCACCGCCCCCAATCGAAATATACGATTCTGATTGTGGTGGGACCAACGCACTGTTAATTCAATCCCATCGCTTCACAGATCGGCTAACATATCATTTAAAACTTTCCAAATTAAAGAAAGACCAAGCTAAATTGTACCATCTATTAACCCCCTGAATAAGGCTAACCAAACCAAGTGTTTTTAAATCAACAAATTAGCTCTTTAATTAGAAGAACTAAATTCTTAAACATTATGAAGATATAAACAACATTTAAAATAGAAAAAATTAGAGTCCTTGCAAATTTACAGTCCAATGGTGCTTGAAATCCTCACAGTTGTCTGATGCGGGAAAAATGCTTCTTCCACAGCAGAACAGTCCTTAGTCTAACTTCAGCAGTAGGTGATGCTTTCCTTCTCCAGCGAATTTCAACAATTAATGACTTGCAAACACTTTCAATAGAATCAAACTGACTTTGGAGTTTTGAGGGATAAAAGATTGTCACAGTCTAACTTCCCTTTCTTCAGTTTAAATTACCAGAGATCTCTGTTTTGGCTTGACTTTTTTTTTAGAATTTTGAGAGAGAATAAACAGACTAAAATCTTCTTCCTTCAGTTTAAATGGTTGAGAGCTCTTTTTCCAGGTGCCAACACCAGCTGTGTCTGTATGTCTCAGTGTCTGTCTGTTAGAACAAACTGTCAGTTCCGATGAAGGGTCACTGACCCGAAACGTTAACTCTGCTTCTCTTTCCACAGATGCTGCCAGACCTGCTGAGTGGTTCCAGCATTTCTTGTTTTTATTTATGTCTTCAACTAAAAGCCAGTTCAAAACTGAATTGTGACAAATGTATCGCATGAGACTCACACCCAGTGGCTATATCTATGGTAACAAGAATGCACCCTTTGAATCACAGTCTCCAAATGGCTGTTTCTAAGGCAACGAAAATGCACTTTCCTATAACTCCTGAGGCTTGCCAGCTCTTAAAGCAATACTGATCCGCTGAAAACCTTAAAGGCAAACCGCATATTCCTAGAAAAAAAACCACAGGACCATGACAATAATATAATATATATATATATATATATAAAAAGAGAGACAATATAATGATACCTTTTTCTTCATCTTACATTATTATACGATCAACCTTCAACAGCACCAGCCAATAACTTACTGTATATTCTCCCTTAAAAACAAACTTGTTTAAAGAATTACAAAGCAATCCTAACATTAAAAAAAATTCCACGTTTTCCTAACTCATCATGCACAAGGCGGCCCTCTGCGAGGACATCCAACGATTTCTTTGAACAGGGACCTCTCTTCGTAAAACAATGACAACTGATGACTTGTGTTGACCCATTTTATTTTGGAAATCTCTTTTCTTTGCAACTGGCGAGATCAATCCTCAACCTCTTTTCTGTGACACTTTGTCGAATGGACATTGTCCCAGCCAGAATGGTTATTGCATTATGTAGGATTTTTTTTTTCCCGATTGCCTCTTATATAAAAGGGTTCTTTTAAAATACTCGATAAATACATACCCATATCTGTCGCTTCTGTTATGACCAGGTGAGAAAGATGTCTAGGGGTCCCTCTCAGCCTTCACCTGGTCTTACCGTAACAGGGTTTAATTTTTAAATACACTGTTTTTAGCTCCCCCTTAGTGAATCCTTGTTCACCACTTTCCAATTATAAGGCAAAGAAACCAGCACAAACAGGCTTTTAGATTTCAGGAAGATAGATTGAAATTTATTAAACTTAAACTCTAATTCGGTTAACAGCTACAGATACACGACGTGCCCAGTCTAGCATGCATACGCGATACACAGATGCAAATAGAGACAGAAAAGAGCAGAAGAAAAATAAAGTGCAAAGTTTGAGACAATATCTGAAGAGTTTTTGTTACAGTTCTTCAAGCTCACTGTAGAGTCCTTGATTGTAAGTAGTTCTTGCTTTTCGTTGGGGTCCAGTATTCTTCTTAAATCTTGTTTGTGTAGGAGATTTTTCTCTCTTGGGGTTCATGTGCCTTCAGTAAATTCAGAGGCTAATGAGAAAGAGATTGGAGCAGACAGGAGAGATCTTCTCAGTCCAGTAGCAAACAGACAGACACTCAGTTCAAACTGTTTGTACAATTCAGAAAAACCCAGGTTGCCAAGCAGATTAGTCATGTGTCTAACTGGTCTGACCAAGTCTTGGATTGTATCACCTTAGTCTCTGGAATGCTCCTCTTACATACAATACCTGGTGATCAAGGTCCATTGCAGTTGAATGTGTCAGGGAATGGTCCTTTGTCCTTCCAAGCATTGTCTGTTGATATGCAAATGTCTTTTCCAGCCACGGTTGAAAGTCCTTTCTTCGCTGCTATGTTCACGACAATATTAATGTGCCTCATTCTTGGCAGGTGGGGGCCTGGCATAACATTTCGATCAGTGCAAGTGTCTCAGCAGCTAAGGTGCTTTTACCTATCCTCTTTATTTTCTTCAATTCCCAGGCTAATGGACAACATTTATCATTACTTCCCACCAAAAATATAATGAACCCTGCTGTGCTCCAATAACCATCGGGAAGATTAGCGTGTGAGGCATCACCAGAAATGACTAATTTCATTTCTTCTGGGTCACCCAATGCTGGAAACTTGGGTGTACATTTGTCAAAACTCAATCTCTTCAATGTCTTATTTGCTTTCAGCACTTCTCCAACAGTAGCATGTTTCAGCATGGTGCTCAATTCTTATACACTATAGCAAGCATCCCACCTAGTTTATGTGCACAACCAGTTTAATTTGTCTGATTAAGCTCCTTAATTGCAAAATCTTCCTTTTGTGAGGATCTGGCCCGATTTATTGGGATCCTACTAACATTCTCTAGGCAAGACTGTTGATTTAGGGTTATCCCCAACTTAGTCTGCCGAATATTCAACCCTATATATTTAAAAGCTTCAGAAGCCCAACTTCCAATTTTAAATTATTATAGAACTTTATAGACCACAAATTTCTCAAATGTCGCAGATCCTCCCCACAGAAAATCATCAACATGCATCAAGAAAATGCCTGTTAGTTTTCCTCATAGCACCCAATAAAACATTGCTGGTTCTGATTTTAGCTGAATACAACCAGCTTTTAGTAGGACAGACCTAACTGAAAAATACCACACCCTGGATGCATCGTTTATCACATAAACACACTTGTTTAGCTTTCATAATTTCCCCTCTATATCTCCAGCTTCTTTTGGTGGCTTTAAAAATACTTTTATGAAATTTCTCCCCTGGCAAAAATGCAGCTTTGATTGTGTCGCTAAAAGGGCTAGGAAAATCCTCAAACTTGCTTTTCCTGCTGTTGGGGAGTCCACCCTAACTTCCTGGTCGCCTAGTCGTTCCTCAAATCCCTGAGCTACAAGTCTAGCCTTAGCTTTATACGTACCATTGGGAAGTACTTTCTCTGTACAGATCCATCTGTGGGACAATGCTGTTGTCCTCTATCTGGCACCTCTGTGTATATGCCAAACTCTCTCCAACTGTCAAGCACTTTTTGTTTTGCATCCTTTACCAATTTACCATCTAACCTGTTAGTAGCCACTAGACCTTCTCAATCGTAAGGACTCCTATTTCTTGTGGCGCTCCTCGCCTGCTCTCTGGTCCTTACTCTAGTGAAACCACGTCCCCTACTAGATTTCCTATCCCTTTTTGGACTGCTACTACTCCACCTGTCCCTCCTACAACCAGACTTCCTTTCACAAGTTAGTGACCTTTTCCTTGGACTATGATCATCTTCAGGCCTGCTGTCTGAACTTAATCTACGTTTTCTGGCTTTCCACATTTTTACTTCCTTCTGCCAATCTATAGGTCTGATATCCTGTCCCTAGTCTTGCACATTCAGCCAATGTTTGTATTTCCCTGTGGTTTTTCCTGCCCTTCCTAAAATGGTGGCTTCCCTCCATTCACTAGTCCCTTCTGGCATATACGTCACTCGTCCCAACTTTCGATAGTTGACCTTTGGGATAAATGGCCTTATCTGGATATTCACCATCACTTGGTCCACTCGGTTAGCTCATTGTCTGCCACAATCTGTTGCTCGTAAAGGTCCGATGTATGTGCACGCAAAGTACATGGTGCATCATCAGTGTCCATCATTAGTTCAGATTCTGTCAATGTAAAATCAGTGCCAATAAGACACGAGGAATGTACTGTAATGATTTGGTTGCCAAGTTGCAAAATTACCATCAGTGCCTATAACTTTTCCTGGCCCTCTCCATTCTTTCTGCCCTTCTCTTTTGTAATACACCATGTTCCCAGTATCAAAATTCTTTTCTGATGGCCTGATCCGATACCTCAAAGGTCTCCTGATTTTTTCTGAAACCTCTGACTTAATAAATGCTCTTGACCCTGCATGCACGGCATTCAAAATGTTCCGCAAA
Source organism: Heterodontus francisci (assembly GCF_036365525.1). NCBI lineage: Eukaryota > Metazoa > Chordata > Chondrichthyes > Heterodontiformes > Heterodontidae > Heterodontus > Heterodontus francisci. The sequence goes on from NC_090387.1 coordinate 72,268,833, forward strand.
AATTGAACTAATTGTAGTTCCCTCTAAAGCCAGGAGGGGATGATCCCACAATACAGAAGGTATTTTCGGATTCCTGCCAACTGATATGGTTGGAGGGCTACAGCCCCTTTGAAGTGTGTTTTTTTGCATGTACCACCCACGCCAGAGCAGGTGTCCATTTACAATTTGGTTGGTCGGCTAAAATTTTTCAGAGCATTTCCTCAATCACGGTGTGATTTCTCTCACAAATCCCATTACTAAAAGGACTTTCTGCTGCCGTGTGCATTGCTACAATATTCATATTTTCACTCATATTTCTGAACACATCATTGGCAAATTCTCCTCCATTGTCAGTTAGAAATCTAGTCAGAGTGTTCCTCTCCACCTTTCCATTATCTTGTTCACTATTACTTTTTGTCTTCACTATAAATTACCGTGACAGACTGAATCTAGTTGCTATGTCTTCAAAGTGTAGAAGAAAAATGTTTTTATTTTTATCCCATACCTTCAAGTCCATCGCTACGCTTTCATTAAAGTCCCTTACTAATGGGAGACTCACTATGGGTTGCAATGGCATCCTCCTGTATTTTTTTTTTTTACAGATGTCACATTTTTCACTGATATTCTCGATAAGTTTAGTGTAGTTATCATCTATAACTGCTGCATCTTTTAACAGAATCTTCAACCTATGACAAGATGGATGTGCAAACTGTCGATGTAGTTATGAAATAATTTGCCTTTTCTCCTTTAAATCCCTACCCCCAGATGCCATTAATACTTCTTTAACATCCTGCTTAGAGATGTTAGGTCTCGCTATAGGAATACAATAATGTCCCAACTGTGTAAACTGCAAAGCTACAGATTTCCCAAAGTCAATTGCCTAATCATGTTCCATATCCAATTTCATCCAAGCCTTTTTCATAGATGGTTTACGTAACAGCAAAGGTATTTCACTGGATACTACATCTGTACTAATAAAATTGTTTCCTCTGCTATTTTACACGGAGTTACCACTCTTTTTCATGATTTCAACGTGCTGTCATCGCCAAACCTGAAACAGGTAGAACTGTCATATTCTTTGACCTTACTTCGGTCTTCCTTACTTAAAGAATCCATGTAACCCCTTAACCAGTCCACTCCACATACTGTGGACGTACACCCATGGTCTAGTACTGCTTAATTGAACAAATCTGTAACTAGGGCTCATTACCGGACTGAAGCTTCTCGTGACCAGTACAATTCCTTCTGATTGATCAGTGGCGTAATCCTGGCCTTCTGAACCTTCCACGTTATGTGTCATCTCAAAAACCGTTATTCCTTTTTGGATAATGCAAGCTTAGTGATACTTTGAGTCACATCAGAAACACTTGTTGACGACCCCTTGGTTATTCCTGAGGTTCATCCATCTGCAATAATTGCCCAATTCCTGCCATCTGTTATAGGTGTTAAAAAGGTCGCTATCCTCATTAGTTTTGTTTGTGATTCTCCTTTTGTACTGATGCTTGGACCCCATATTCGAACGGCCTCGAAATGCTGCTAGCATTGTATCCGCCACCTTCGGTATCACCGCTGAAAAGTCCATTTGTGCCATGAAAGCGGCCGGAAAGGAATGTTCCCCAAAAATCTTTTCAGGGCATCAGACATCTGATCAAAAATCTTTCTTTGAATCTACTCTGGTTAATACCAAGAGCCCAACCATGTTCGATATCCTAGCACAATCCCACAATTTGAAGGCAAGTACTGATTTAGGAATTTCCAGTAGAATCGCTGCAACCTTGCATATAGTCAGTTAACTCCAGAATATATTCTTCTATAGAAGAACCATCCATTTTTCTAAATTCATCAAAACACCTCATAGGCACTCAATAAGTCATCTTTCATACAAGTTTTATCCATAAACCTGAAGAGATTGTCCAAACCTTCCGCATTGTCCAAATGATGAGCCTCTAGCTCCGAGAACACTTTGCCCTGATCTTGCTTCTGGTGGGAAGTGAAAGTGCAAGGGCCATTCCTTGCTTCCTTCTGGGTAAGGCCCTAACCAGTGTCCATAGGTCAACTTCATTCTTCCAGTGATCGTAAGGTTAGGCTTCACAAAACAGTGGTGGAAAATCATATCCCGACACCTTACACCTGGTTTCAGTCATATTTCTTCAAAAAAAATTCCAATTACAGCCTTCTCAAAAAAAAAATCCAATTCTAATCTCCTGTCTGAAAAGAAATCTTAGTCTCCAGTCTTCACTTTCAGACAACCATCCTCTGCTCCCAATGTTAGAGAAACTTCCAAGCCTGTTTGTGAAGAAGGCACTGAGACTAGGATGCTTTGGTGGAGACTGTTTATTGCTTGCCACAGAGCTTACTTCTCCACTTCTAACAACACCCAGCCAGTGCTGGCTGGCACTTCTTTATACATACATTTGAGTACAATTAACTAATCAACACCCAATACCTGTTCACCCTATTACTTTCAACTACAAGGTATTTAACATCCATTAACAGAACTTATTAGACACTAACATACAGTTCCATTAAGTCCTGAGCTTCTGAATTGTTTTACATCATTTGTCAAAATAGGAGGTAGTGTTGATGAGGAAAACTGTCACTGTTTAGACGCAGAGCCAGTGGAAAATGAATGTAATGGTTGATATCCTATAGTAAATGCCTTATGTGTTCATGTTGTATTCTTGAGATTACATAGTCCTTAGAACCGTTAGAATAGAGGCAGTGAGGTACATATTTGATTTTAGTGTAGATCTTTGCACATCAGGCTGCATATTGGAAATTTGATGTGCTGCCTGCAATTTTCCATTTGTTTAAAATTTATGGACAGAGAATTAGGAAGAGCATGTGTGCAATTTCTGATATGTATTTCATATAACCTATGCACAGCATAAAGTTCTGAAGTTAAAGTGCTTACAGGAGAAATTTACTTTGCTCTCTGCATCATATACAAGGCATAGATCCCAAGTCAATCTATAATTCAGAAACAGCTTTGAATACACCACCTCTCATAGCCTTGCTGACAGATGCAGCCTTATTCTGAGCTACTAAAGTGTAAGAACTTCATGCCAACTACATTCTGTGGACGTACACCAGTCTGACTTTGCTGTTTCAAGAACCAATGGTGTTGATATTTGGATTGTAGCACCATTCACAAAGTGACTTGTCTTCGTCCTCCTGTAAGCATATGCCTTGGCAATATTCGAATCAGAAAACATTTCTTTAAATAGATTACGGACATTATTGCATAAAGGCAGATTTTCCCATTGAAAGAACCTGTGGAAAAACAACTTAATCTATTTCACAGCATTCATTCCGAAAGTTTCATTGGTATTTACAGTCACGCTTACATGAAGTTCAGCGATTGAAACTACAAGAACTCACCCGGAAGAGTCATAAAAAAAGGGCCTTTCTTTTAAAAGGCTCCAAAATGGCCACCGAAGGTTAGAAGACATGGCTTTGTATAATCAAACTATCTACTGGCTGGTACGAACAAAAGAATACCTTCAAAGCTAAGAGGTGTCTATTGCATCCGTCCTAAAGCCTTCCTGAATTGAATGGGTTATACTGAAACAAAGAAGGTGTAAAGTGAAAACATTATAACCAGATTATTCTCATCCTGGGCCATTGTGTGATCACCATTGGGGAGAGACCAAAGCTTCTTCTACCAGAAGATGATGTGACAAACTTTTTACCTTTAAAAGGCAGCCCTTAAGGGAGAGAGAGAGAGACAGCCCAAAAGAAGGTTCACCAAACAGCTTGTTCAGCTGAGGGCTGGGAGAAAATCTAGCAAGTGATAAGGGAAGCCCCTGCTGCAGTGAAATTGGAAGTGATCCTCTGTCTTCAAATTGAACTTTCAACCAAGAGAGAAAATTACAAACAACTCATGCCTGCAACCAACGAGAACTTGACATCTGAGAGAATTCAACAGGTTTACCAAGATCCCCAAAACCTTACCTCACCTGAAAACCACTTACCCCTTTTCTTCTCTATCTTTCTCTTGTGTGTTTGTGTGTGAGTGAATGTGTGAGTGGATGCAGTTGTGACAATTTTTGGATGAGGTGTGTTGCGGTCAGGTGAGAGTTGAACCCACATCCCTCACCACGTGGCCGTAACATTACCCAGGTGCTGATTTTGCTGGGCAAAGTCACAACTTGTGTTTTTTATGTGTGTTTCAGATTCTAAATGATGCAACACATCCAAATATCCTTGCTTATTGCATTAAATATCGGCGACCATGCTCTGGAAGTGGTTCAAGAGTTCACCTACCTAGGCTCAACTATCACCAGTAACCTCTCGATGCAGAAATCAACAAGCGTATGAGAAAGGCATCCGCTGCTATGTCCAACCTGGCCAAGAGGGTATGGGAAAATGGCGCACTGACACGGAACACAAAAGTCCAAGTGTTTCAAGCCTGTGTTTCAGTACCTTGCTATACGGCAGCGAGGCCTGGACAACGTACGTCAGCCAAGAGCGACGTCTCAATTCATCCCATCTTCGCTGCCTCCGGAGAATCCTTGGCATCAGGTGGCAGAACCATATCTCCAACGCAGATGTCCTCGAGGCGGCCAACATCCCCAGCATATACACCCTACTGAGTCAGCGGCGCTTGAGATGGCTTGACCATGTGAGCCACATGGAAGATAGCAGGATCCCCAAGGATGCATTGTACAGCGAGCTCGTCACTGGTATCAGACCCACCGGCTGTCCATGTCTCCGCTTTAAAGACGTCTGCAAGCGCGACATGAAGTCCTGTGACACTGACCACAAGTCGTGGGAGTCAGTTGCCAGTGATCGCCAGAGCTGTCGGACAGCCATAAAGGCGGGGCTAAAGAGTGGCAAGTCGAAGAGACTTAGCAGTTGGCAGGAAAAAAGACAGAAGCGCAAGGAGAGAGCCAACTGTATAACAGCCCCGACAGCCAATTTTATTTGCAGCGCCTGTGGAAGAATCTGTCACTCTAGAATTGGCCTTTATAGCCATTCCAGGCGCTGCTCCACAAACCACTGACCACCTCTAGGCGCTTATCCATTGTCTCTCAAGACAAGGAAGCCAAAGAAGAAGAAGAATTGCATTAAAGATCAACATGGTGTATCTGACAAAAGATAGTGACTGTCCTTCTGTATAATTTTATATATGTTGCAACTTAGCTCAAAATAAATGATAACTTTTTTAGGTCTATTGAACATATTAGGACTGTACAATTGGTAAGCTATGCTATTTTCAGGTGTATATCGCAATGATTCTGGACTGCATTCTTAATCCAGAGGTGCTGTCATCTAAGACCTCTGTGATAGATGACAGGAAGGACTGGGAGGCTCTGCTGTCTGTGGGCTTCGCGTCATACAGCCCAGCATAAAAGGATTTGCTGATCCTTAGTATGTCGGACTGCGAAGACGTTACCGAGCCATCTTCTTCCTTCAGGCTGCTGATAACAGAGCTCTCTCTGTGTACCTTTTGGAAGAAGTAACGCGAGCACGTCTCATCCTGCTCGATGGAGCGGACTCTGGACCGTCTACGTGGCGCAGGTCTGGCCCATACCCCACTCCTGCGCCGTGGCAGTCACCCGAGCCATTTTCCGCTTCGTCTGGGGATCTAAAATGGACCGGGTCCGGAGGGGCACGATGTTCAAATCTCTGGACAAGGGCGGGAAAAATGTACCCAACGTGGCCCTCATCCTGATGACCACCTTCGTGTGCGGCTGCATCAAGCTGTGTGTAGATCCCCAGTACGCAAACTCCAAGTGTCACTACATGCTGAGGTTCTATCTGTCCCCGGTGTTGCGAAGGATGGGCCTGGTCACATTGCCGCGGAACGCTCCATGCAGTTGGGCGGTGCCGTACCACCTATCCTTCGTGGAGCAGTTTCTGCGGGAAAACACCTTTGACCACCGGTCCATCAGGCAGTGGCCTGCACGGAATGTCCTCAAGGCCCTACGGGAAAAGGAAACGGTGGATCATGTCGGATGGTTCCCCGAGCAGACCGTCAAAGTCATTTGGCGGAATGCCTCATCACCAGAACTTTCAAACAAGCACCAAGACGTAGCTTGGCTGGTGGTGAGAAGGGCCCTCCCCGTCAGATCCTTCATGCACACCCGAAGTCTCGCCCCCTCCGCACAGTGCCCCCGCGTTGGCTGTGGTGGGGAAGAGACGGTCGCCCACCTCCTCCTGGAATGTGCCTTTGCAAAGCAGGTGTGGAAAGTGGTTTTTGTCAAGGTTCATCCCAAGCAGCTCTGTAACACAGGAGTCTGTGCTCTACGGGCTGTTCCCAGGGACGCACACCGAGACAAACATCAACTGCTGCTGGAGGACTATCAATTCGGTGAAAGACGCCCTTTGGTCTGCCCGAAACTTGCTGGTCTTCCAGCGCAAAGAGTTGTCCACCACCGAATGTTGCAGACTGGCACATTCCAAGGTCCAGGACTATGTGCTGAGGGACGCACTAAAGCTTGGGGCAGCCGCAGCAAAGGCTCAATGGGGAAAGACCACAGTGTAAGGTTCCCCCACCAAGCTGGACTGAGGGGCTGGATCCATGGGAAACCCCTCGAACTGTATCGTTAATATTCTCAATTGCTGTAAATGTAAAACTGTAATTGACATGACAATTGTGAAACGGAAGGGTTGGGAAGAAACTCATGACAGTATTGAAGGAAACTGATCTACCTTGCAATGTTTGTATTTTTTGGTGCTGTTTGGAAACTGTTTGGCAATGTAATTTTTACAGATTTTTATGAATAAAGTATATTTTGGAAATTAAAAAAAAAAAATTTTCAGTTGTTTCACACATAAAGGCATGTCTCACTGCCTTGTCTATGGTAAACAAGTACATAGAAAGACTTGGAAAATTGGGGTTTTATTCATTAGAACAAGATGTATTACAGGGCAATATGATAGAAATTTTAAAAATGGATGGGATAGGGTAGATTAAAGATTGTTTCCTGTAGTTGAGGGCTCTAAAATGAGCAACCAGAGAAACAAGATTAAATGCAGGAGATTTAGAACAGAAAGCATCAGAAACCTCTTTCCATAGAGGGTAGACAGATTGTGGAATTCACTTTCAGGGTTAATAGTTGAGACAGAAACTATGGCAACATTCAAGGTTAGATTGGATATGTGGATAAGGAAAAGAGGATAAAGGGATTGGGACTAGATGGGTAAATGTTTACATGGAGGGTAAATAGCGGCATGGACTGGTTGGGCCATGTAGCCGGTTTCCATGTTGTAGTTTCTATGGGCTTGCATCCAGTGAGTTCTGCTGGTACTATATACCAAATAAGAGCAGCATCAGTTCCGATGAATGATCATCCACCTGAAACATTAACTCTGTTTCTTTCTCCACAGATGCTGCCAGACTGCTGAGTATATCCAAGATTTTTTGTTTTTATTTCCGATTTCCAGCATCTGCAGTATTTTGCTTTTGTGGGAGCAGTTTTGGGCTCAGTTGTGATATCTGGTTAAATAGGCTACCAGCACTTACCACCAACATGTGGTACTGTTGGGACACCCACTGCCTGTTGAAATTCTGGTACTGAATGATGCCAAAAAATCTAGAACTGTGGGGCACTGTTTCAAATTCAGGGGTCTCCCCTTTAAGATAGAGATGAGGAGGAATTTCTTCTCTTAGAGGGTTGTTTGTGTTTGGATTTCTCTTCCCCAGCAAGCAGTGGAGGCTTGAGTCATTGAATATATTCAAGGCTGAGTTCGACTGATTTCTGAATGATAAGGAAGTCAAGGGTTTGGGGAGGGCGGAGTGGCGGCAGGAAAAAGGAGTTAAGGCCACAACCAGATCAAGCATAATCTTACTAGATGGTGGAGCAGGCTCGAGGGGACAAATGGCCTACTCCTGCTCCTATTTCTTGTCCTTAGGTCCTCTGGATTGTGCTGAAGATGGGCTTAACCAAAATTAACGCCAACTGAGGGTGTATAATTTTTTGGAGGGGTGTAGGTGCCTTACCAGCGATGCTCAGAACCCATGAATGAATAAGATAAAATTGTTAAACTGGTGTAGTCTGTATTAAATTCTACCACTTTAGAGAAAGTTTGTTCAGTTGCAGATGCTCTAATCTAGAGAATCCTGTTTGAAATGATCCAAGATCCGCTTGCAAAATATTTCATTAGTTTGACGAAACTAGGCCGGGTCACTCCAGTCACGAGGTTTGCATGAATGGTAACCACGGCAACACAGGTCCTTGAATCCCTCCCCCGCCTGCCTCAGATCGCGTGATGACAAATGCCACATCCGTTCCCCAACCCCCTCCCAGACACGTGATCAGGGAACCCACACGCTCCGGCTTCAGCTGATCATGTGACGGGGGTTGGGGCACCTCCGCCGATTGGGCACCAGACGTTCTGAGGAGGCGGACAACATTTGCCGGTATACAGCCCCAGTATTCGTTACCTCCGTCATGACTAACAACTAATAATAAAAACTGATCATTAAACTGATCAAGAGGAGCCCTACAGCCACAAACCTGAGTTTGTATGTGGAGGTATGAGTGCAACCCGGAAGCTGTTCGGGCGGAAGTGGTATTGTATAATCAGCTGATGGTGATGGAAGAGGTGGCTGTTATTGTTTGGTGTTGAGAACAAGCCAACGGCCCTTAGACTTGGAAAACATCAGCGCTCGCTCCTCTGTCACCGAGATACTTCGACCGTTTATCATTGAGACACGGAGCTATCTTCCCCGCCCCCTTAAACCCGGGACGCAGTGGCACCCGGCTCCTTCTACCCGGGACGGAACGGCACCCGACCATTTATACCCGGGACACAGCAGCTCCCGGGCTCCTGTACCCGGGACACAGCGGCCCCCGGGTCTCTTTACCCGGGGCACAGCGGCAGCCGCTTCCTCCACCAAGACACACGGGCCTGGCGCAGACCCCGAGCCCGGATCCACCCGCCTCCTCGCCTGTAGCCGGGCCAATGCTGGATCTGGAAGTAGTGCCCGAGCGGTCTCTGGGGAACGAACGATGGGAATTCGCTTTAGGTAAATACAACGGAATTTTGTACGTTGAAAGGATGAATGCTTTGTCCCTGTGAGCTGTATCTAACGAGAGGGTGGGTAGAAGACAAGGGGATATCATCCCTTTGAAGCATATGGAGAGAAGGAGTCATATTGTTCCTGTGAGATATATGGAGATAGCGTGGTATTGAGCGATTGTTCCTGTAAAGTATATGGTGAGAGGGAAGGAGTGAGTGATATTGTCTTGGTGGACAAAGGTGGGGGTGAGATATCGTCCCGGGGGAGGCGTCGTGGCGGCTACTAATGTCCCGTTGAGGAATGGGGAGGGGAGTATTGTCCCTGTGTGGTATAAGAAGTAGTTTTTAATTGATCCTCGGTATATGGATGTAAATATTTAAAAAATCTTCACTAGGCTGTTGTAACGCAAGACTTGACTTCTTGCTAGATCTATTCTAAGGAACAAGCCAGCATAAGACTGGCTGCACCTACCTGGGCAGCACTCTTTAGGAGGTTATTCCAGGCAGTTAGCTGGACCTCCCTAAAGAGTGGGCAAGTGTAAGTTTATACAGATTCCTCTTTTAAACAAGCCCTCTTCCCGAGGAGAATAATGCAAGTTCTTGGTGGACTGGATATAAGCCCTGCCGCTTAGAGAGATGCCTGTTTTCCACTAATTTACCAATAATTAATTTCTGTTAAGTACTTAAATTCCTGTAAGTGTGATAGGATAGTCTTAAATTATCCCCGTTGTGCTGAGTTCGCGTAGCATTCCTGATGCTGGTGTTTAGTGTAATTCACTTCTTACGAGGCGTGTGCGTAGCCACGTATTTAAGTGATATCTTCATCTTGGCTTCTGTGCTGTTATCTGACATTCAATCCACATCAGAAATGCATTTATCTTTCGAAAATTAGATGAGGGCGCGTCTCCAGGGAAATTGGAATGCTCATTCAGATGATTATTTGCGCACTTGAATCAGGAAGTGAACAAAATTGTGACCTGTTTGTGAAGTGGGATCTCTTGTTAAGAATTTGTCATACACAGAATTTCAAGTATAAAAATCTGCACATTCATGTGGGTCATAGTGCAACTTGGCACAGTGGTTTCAAGTGCAATCACAGGAGCAGGTATCATCATGTTCTGCCAGTGTCCATTTTAGGCCATCACAGTGCCTGGTTAGCTGAGTATGAGGTGTGTTGGTGTTAAAGCTGAAAATTTCCAAGCTTTTCCTCAATGCAGATCAATGATTTTATGTAGCTTGCTGTCCTTTCAGTTATCTGTGCTGAACTCTTGACTCTCACCAGGTCCCATCTACCTATCATCCCTCTGCTTACCAACCTGCATTGACTTCCAGTCTGGCAATGCCTCAATTTTAAAATTCTCATCCTTGTTTTCAAATCCTTCCATGGTTCTCCGTATTCGTAACCACCTCGAGTACCATAACCTCCTTGAGCTCTGCACTTTCCAATCCTTGCTTCTTGCGCTTCTCTGATTTTCATTGCTTTGCCATTAGCGGTCTTACCTCCAGCTGTCTAGGCCCAAAACCCTGGAAGTCTCTCCCTATACTTCTCCACCTCTCCCACCTCTTAAGATGCTGTTTAAAACCTACCACTGACCAAGTTTTTTTTTCTAACTTGTTCTAATAAGTCTTTGTGTGGTTAGGTGTCAAATTTTGTTAATCCTGCTGCGAAGTGCCTTGGGATGTTTTCTGACCTTAAAAGTGCTCTTTAAATGCAAGTTATTGTTGAAGATATTTGGTTTTTTTCAGTGCTGATCTGTGAACTCTGCTTGGAGCTGGCTGAACGAATGAATATATTTTCCCTGTGTGATGGTGTCCACCCTCTCTAATAATATGTGGTACTAGGAAGGAAATGAAAGTGCCACATACGCACAGTATTTTCAGTGCAGCTGTTAAATTAGCTGGTTGGGATTGTGCAATAGTGGCTTGAATTGATAAACATGTATTCACCTCATTTTAGTAAACAATTTGTTTGCGGAGTTAAGAAAACTTGTTTTAAAATAATTTCTCACTGGGGATGTGTGACCGTTTATAGCAAACAGTGTGTGCTCCAATCTAGTTTCTTGTTCAAAAATGTTGTTGTATCTGGCAAACCCATCTACAAAAACATGGGATCTGGACTCTTACCTTTAGTACCACCCTTTGTTTTAACAATCCCTTGCGGCATTGTACTCCTGTTTGCTCAAAACGCTTAAATGTTCTGCTGTACATTGAGCATGGAACAAAGTATTGTTTCCCTATTTATAAACATCTGGCTTTGAGGTACTTTTAGGATGGATGGAGGGGTTGCGATTAAACCATTAGTTAGCTGAAATGTGCAGCCCTAGGATCCACTGTTTAGAAACAAAGCAACATTTGTAAGTAAAATAGAACCTTTGTAGATACTGTGATTTGTGAAATGCTACGTATTGCCAGATTTTTCAGGCACTGGTCTCATAGTGTTGCACGTGGTGCTCCTGCTTTATGCTGTTACCCTTTTGTAAAGTTTGGAAGGGAAATCATTGCAATCCATAAAATTATCAGCAGTTCTTCTGATAGGCTTATAGAATTATATAGCTCTGACACCCATTAAATGTTATTCTAGTGCAGTAAGCCAACTGGATTTTTTATCTTTTTATTATTGATTTTTTTTTTCTCTCAAATTCTGCCTGGCATAGTGCCTTTGCTGTTAAGATTGACAGGCTGCATGCTCCATCTCCTAATACGTTTCCCACTGCTTATATCAGGCAGGTTCGTGTGAACATGATTTGCCTGTTAAGAACGATGGCCTGCATAAAACATACACAATTTATGGATCTGTTGGTGATGCTGTCCTGCATCCTCACAGCCTGCTGCTGATATCTGACTTCAGGTAACTGGTCAGCACAACCCTGCTTCTCTCCACTCACCTGCAGCGTACCCACTGCTCCATCTGCACCATTCCAAAATAGTCAGCGCCTTGGTTATTTCCGGGCATGATTGGGTGCTGCTGCCAATAGAGAATATGGTCCACTAACCATAGCAAAGAGGCAGAATAATAATGTTCTCATCACCCATCAGCACCAGAAATTCCTTACTGCTGCACTCTAGACCTGACCAAGGATCCCAAGCTCCACAGTGGCAACCTCACCCTGGCCACAAGTATCATTAAACTGAAGGACCAGCGAAGGACAACCATTTAAAAGGCCAAACACATGGAATAATTGTACATGAAGTGTTTTTGTTAAATATAAATGTACACTGAGACCTCACGATAACAGTCTACTATAGTGTGGAATGCTGTATAATGCAGGTCCAGCATGCATCCCAAAAATTGTGTAAATTTATCATTTCATAGCACATTTCACAACATTGAAGTATAAATGCCACAAATGATTGCCGAGAAGCAGAAAATCATCACCCAGATCAGGGAAGGTGCTATGCAAGCATCTGTTTTCCAGAGAATGGGGTTCGCTGAATAAATGCTTTGTGGGTGACTTAGAGATGAAGGGAAGTTGAGAAGGGCGTCAGCGGATGAAAGTGGTCAAGCAAGAAGGAAAGTCCGAAATGGTGACAACATACCTCTCGACAAGGGCGTGTACGTGTGGTTCATCCAGCAGAGAGCTGAGGGCATACCCATTTCTGGTCCTATTGTTCAAACTCAGGCTAAGAAATGTTGCCACCAAATGAATGAAATACCAATCCTTTGTTAGCAAAGGATGGTTAGCAAGATTCAAGACCCAACCATGGCATTTCACAAGGTACCGTAAGTGGAGAACAACAGTCCACAGATAAGCCAGATGCAACATCATTTCCTGCTGAATTAAAGATGATTTTTACATGAAGGAGGATACATCGAAGAACAAATCTACAGTTGTGATGAGATGGCCCTGTACTATAAATGTTACCAGAGAAGACACTAGCAACAAGAAATGACACCAACATAACATCCGAATTTAAACAGGTAAAAACAAGTTGGCGGTCCTCCTTTGCTACAACAAAATAAACTGACTCTGCTCGTCATCGGAAAATTTGCCAAACCAAGCTGCTTCCATCATCTAAATCTAAAATTACTACCACGTCAATACTCAAGTAGCCTGGATGACTTCATCAATTTTCAAAGACTGACTCAAATTCATGGTGGAGCTAAATGTCTCCAACAGAACAAACTGTTGAAGAAGGCCATCTTGCTGCTTGATAACTGCCCTGCACACCACCCCTAGAGAACCTGGTAACATGAGATGGGAACATCAAATGAGTGTATCTACCGAACAACACGATGCCAAAGATTCAACTCCTTGACTAAGGCATCTTGTCGACCTTCAAATATAACTACAGAAGAGAACTGATTGAGAATGATGGACGGTAAGGAAGATGTGATAACGTGGCTGAAGAAACTCAACATAAAAGAGGGAATCTACATATGCAGCTGTGACTATCAAGAAGTGGTCAACTGTATCGAAACCCTTGGAGATGTGCCCTCGACGCTGCATTCTAAACAGTGACAACATGGAGGATTTCAAAGGCTTCACTGAAGAAATACCTCAAGAAGAGAATTATGGATTATGAAGGATTCAGTACCCATGATCTAAACAACGCCAGGTCAATACTTGGAGCTGAATTAGATGCTTATGACATCAATGCATGGCGGAATGTTGATGCCCAAGAAATTGCCAACAAGTTGATGGCATATAATCAAATATTGGCCAGTGTAACAGATCCAAACCATCAAGATATCCAGCAAACTGAAGATAATGGTGCTGCTACCGCTGAGACCGAGCCACTGCCATTCATCCCATACAGTCATCCACTACCAAGAATTGCTGAGATGGTTGGAAGCCAACAAAAAATCAACTAAGTGTGACACAACTTCAGAACCTCCTACGTCTAGCAGAGGTGAGGAATAAATGTGAACAGGTAAAAATAACTGATTCAACAGGTGTCCATCCATTCAATAATGACCAATAACAAATGTGTATATTCAAATTTGTTATCAGAAGAAATAAAATTTAATTTATTTGAATGTCTTCATTTTGTTTTTTATTCTGGCTACTGGCTTGGTGCTTTTGAAAGGACCTTTTCATTTTAACGGTCTCGTCTATGATGCGGTTTTGTGACGTGGACCCCGTAAACGCGTTCTATTGCAGGATCCCAGTGTATTTTTAAAACGCACACATGTGTTTCTCGTACTTCACGCATATGATATCGCAGATGAGTGAATGCAGCTGATTCTGCCCATAATAAATGGAGTATTTAGATGCTATAATCGCCAATTTTCGGATTGCAATTAATGCGAACCTACAATTGATATGTCTTTTGTCTGATACAAATGAGTGGACTTTTTAAGTGTTGGAAATGCACAGCTTTGGCCAGCTGCCACAATGAAGTTACCACCCTGGCTACACTCCTCCTGTATTTCCCCCCCCCCCCCGACCCCCAGCCCCCACCTGGGAGGAACCTTTACTCAGCTCTCTCCTTTGTCCTTTGAACAGGGTTTTGTAGAACTTTGAAGTCTGAACGGAGCGGGAATGAAAGCTGCATCCTTACATGCTATTGCCCTGAGCAACAATGCTTTAGTTCTTACTCCTGCTATGGAGCTGTTTTTTTTTTTATAGTTACAATTCCATTCACGTCAGTTGTGAGTCTCAGGGAAATGTCTCTAATCATATCCTATTAGAGGTAAATGAAGTTCTGTTTTCAATTATATTTGCTTTTTATTGATTAATGGCAAATGGAGCCCTGAATTATAACCCAAAATGTAATGATGTACGTATGATTGTGCACTTGCTATGTTAAACATTGTGAGCAGTAATTCGCAGTGTGTCGTAGCCCATGTGCGATGACTTGTGTGTTTGTTGGGTTTAAATTTCAAGAGAAGCTCTCATCTGTAGCAGTATTGTTTCTCTTTTTAAATTCTCAGATGGCTGTCACCAAGATTAATCCCTAAACCATGCTAAGTTAGCTGATCTCAGATGGGACAGCAGTGGGGATGCTACATTTGGCCTAATACCCTGTGCTAGGAAGGAGGAAAAGAATCAGCTGCAATTACAGCTCCTGGTTGTAATGCAGCAAAACCCCATTGAGAATGCATGTGTGGATGATGAGTCACAGTAGGGTGAGGCCTGACTGAAAGGACGTGATCAGCTCATAGGTGTATAATGAGTACATGTGAGAGATGCTGGAAGGTGACCATTGTCTGTGGAGCTGTACCATAGAAATGAGGAGTGGATGGAAAAGGGAGGAAGGTAATGGAGGGACAAAAGGTTAAAAACTCAGTTGGGGGGCTGGGGGATATAGTTTGCACACTGTCCTTTCATGAACTCATGAAATAGGAGCAGAAGCAGACTATATGGCCCATCGTGCCTACTCTGCCATTCAATATGATCATGGCTGATCTTGGGCTTCAGTTCCACTTTCCTGCCCACTCGCCATATCCTTTGATTCCCTGCAACATCAAACATCTACCTATCCCAGCCTTAAATATATTCAATGATGGAGCATCCACAACCCTCTGGGCCAGAGAATTCCAAAGATTCACAACCCTTTCAGTGTAGTAATTTCTCCTCATCTCAATCCTGAATGATTGGCCTCTTATCCTGAGACACTGTCCCTGTGTTCTACATTCCCAAACCAGCGGGAACCATCTCTCCGCTTCTACCTATCAAACCCTTTCAGAATGTTGTATGTCTCAATTAGATCGTCCCTCATTCTTCTAAACTCCAGAGAATATAGACCCAATTTACTCAGCGCCTCATCATAGGACAATCCCCTCATCTCGGGCCAATCTAGTAAATCTTCGCTGCACTGCCTCCAGTGCAAGTATATCCTTTCTTAAATGTGGAGACCAAAACTGCACACAGTATTCCAGGTGTGGTCTCAACAAAGCCCTGTACAATTTTAGTAAGACTTCTTTATTCCTGTACTCCAATCCCCTTGCAATAAAGGCCAACATGCCATTTGTCTTCCTAATAGCCTGCTGCACCTGCATGTTAACTTTGTGTGTTCCTTGTACGAGTACTCAAGTCTTTCTGATCATCACTTACCAGTTTCACACCTTTTTAAAAAAAAATATTCTGCTTTTCTATTTTTACGACCAAAATGAACAATTTTACACTTCCCTACGTTATACTCCGTTTGCCATCTTGTTGCCCACTCACTTAACCTGTCTATATCTCTTTGCAGCCTCTCTACGTCCTCCCCAGAGCTTACCTTTCCACTGAACTTTGTACTGTCAGCAAACCTAGATACATTACTCTGTCTCTTCATCCAAGTCATGAACATAGATTGTAAATAGCTGCGGCCCCAGCACTGATCCTTGCGGCACCCCACTATTCACTGCCTGCCAACTAAAAAAATGCCCCATTTATGCCCACTCTGCTTCCTGTCTGTTAACCAATCCTCTATCCACGCTAATATATTACCCCCACACCATGAACCCTTATCCTGTCTATTATTTTATTTGGCACCTTATCGAATGTCTTTTGAAAATCCAGGCATACAACATCTACTGGTTTCCTTTTATCTATCCTACTAGTTACATCCTCAAAAAACTAATAAATTTGTCGAACAGCATCTCCCTTTAGTATAACCAGGCTGACTTGTTTTAATCATACTCTGCTTTTCCAAGTGCAATGTTAAGACTACTTTAATCATAGTTTCCAGCTTCTTCCCAGTGACTGATCGGCCTGTAGTTCCCTGTTTTCTCTCTCCCTCCTTTCTTGAAAAGCGGTGTAACATTTGCCATCTTCCAATCTGACAGGACCATTCCTGAATCCAAGGAATTCTGGAAAATCATAGCCAGTGCATCCACTATCTCTGCAGCTGTCTCTTTTAAAACCCTAGGATGTAGGTCATCTGGTCCCGGGGACTTGTCAGATTTTAGTCCCTCAAGTTTCTCCAATACCTTTTTTTTTGGCTGATATCAATTTCCTGAATTTCCTCACTCTTTTTAGCCCCTAGGTTACTACCTATTTCTGGTATGGAACTTGTGTCTTTTACTGTGAAGACAGGCACAAAATATTTGTTAATGCATCTGCCATTTCCTCATTCCCCATGATTATTTTATCCTGCCTCTGGAAAAGGGACCAACGTCTGCTTTAACTACTCTCTTCCGTTTTATGTACTTATAAAAACTCTTACAATCTGTTTTTATATTGCTGGCTAGTTTACTCTCATCTGAGACATGTGGATTAGTATTCAGACTCATGGAATGAAAGTTATCCCTCTTCCAGAGGTGAGTTGTTGCATGCTGTCTTGCTCCTTTATAGGTGAGTCCACAATACGGAGCATTAGACATTTAGACATTGGCATTAAATTGAGTCCTGCTGACTAAGCTGAGCTGGTGTGGAAAATGAAAATGTTTGCAGCAGTGGATGCCATTCTGAACTTGGGGGTTAAGGAACATTGTTGGGCAGAATGCAGAGAGCTTCAGTCTGCATCTAACTGCTCTGTATGCAACCTGAATGTTCAACATTCCTCAACAGCCATTGTTCACTGATAACCCTCAAAAGTTAAAATAATGACATCTGATTGCCCTTATCCAGTATCAGGTGAATATTCTATTTGTATTGTTAAATCTGTTAACAGTGCTTTTAATTTGATTACGCCATTTGTTAGGTATTTCAAAAATGAGTGAATAAGCTGATTTCAGAAATGGTGTGATTATGGTAATTTACCCAACATTTGAGTGTTGTAACCTTTGCTTATGTAATCAACACTGTCCATGGGCCATTTTGTTTTTACCTAATTCTCCCCTCTTTCCTGTTCGGCCTCTTCATGAATTTATTTTAGTCCTCCTTTTGTGTGTGTGTCTTAAATTTCACCCTGAGTAGCTCCTTGATCTCAGCCAGTGCTGATGTTCAAACTGTTTACTGGGATTGTGTGAGTAGTTTGCAATGATTTGCCAGATATTGTTGATTTCATATGAACATAGGAGCAACAGTAGGCCATTCAGCCCATTGAACCTGCTCTGCCATTCAATACGATCACGGCTGATCTTCCACTTCAATGCCTTTTTCCCACACTATCCCCATATCCCTTAATATCATTGGTATTTAGAAATCTGTCAGTCTTTACTTTAAACATACTTGATGACTGAGCGAGCTTCCACAGCCCTCTGGGGTAGAAAATTCCAAAGATTCACAACCCTCTGTATAAAGAAATTTCTCCTCATCTCGTTCCTAAGTGGCTTTCTCCCTTATTTTGAAATTGTCTCCTGGTTCTAGAGTCCCCAACCAAGGGAAACATCTTACCTGCATGTACCCTGTCTATCCCTTTTAAGTATTTTGTAGGTTTGAATGAGATCATCTCTATGACACTAATACAGGCCCAGTTTCCCCAATCTCTGTCCCCAGGACAGTCCCGCCATCCTGGGAACAAGACTGGTGAACCTTCCTTGCATTCCCTCTGTGGCAATAATATCTTTCCTAAGGTAAGGGGACCAAAACTGCACACACTGCTCCAGGTGCAGTCTAACCAAGGCTCTATACCATTGAAGCAAGACTTCACTACTCCTGTACTCAAATCCTGTTGTGATAAAGGCTAACATACCGTTCGCCTTCTTAATTGCTTGCTGCACCTGCATGCTAGCTTTCAGTGACTTATTGACAAGGAAACCCAGGTCCCTTTTGTATATCTACACTTTCTAATCTGTTAGCATTTAAGAAATACCCCGCACATCTGTTCCTCCTACCAAAGTGGGTAATCTCTCATTTTTCCACATTATATTCCATCTGCCATGTTCTTGCCCACTCACTGTCCAAATCCCCTTGAAGCCACTTTGCATCTTCCTCACAACACACATTCCCACCTAGTTTATGTCATCTATGAACTTGGAAATATTACATTTGGTCCCCACATCCAAATCATATATATTTTATTTCTCCCCGCCCCCCTGATCTATCTATCTTCTGGTTAAACATTATTTTAACATGCCCTTGTACTTGATTTTTTTAAGCATCTTTCTAGTAGTTAAAAATGTATCCTGATGGAAAGACCTGATTACAAACTGATTGTTTTGCACATTGTTTGTCTTTTTCAGGAATGCCATTGGCTCAGGGTGTTGCTATTCTCCAGAAGCACTGTCGCATCATCAAAAACGTGCAGGTTCTCTACAGCGAGCAGGTGAGTGAGACCAGTTCTCTACATGTGCTTCTTTCTTTCTTTCTTTTGGGCCTCCTTATCTCGAGAGACAATGGATACGCGCCTGGAGGTGGTCAGTGGTTTGTGAAGCAGCGCCTGGAGTGGCTATACATGTGCTGTAGGAGCAACATTTGCTTCGTGTTAGTTTAACTCTCAGTAAAGGGTATGTTGCAGTTAAAAGGGGAAAAAAGGTAATGTTATCACGACGGTTGTTCTAGTTATTGATTATTAGCCCATGTTCACCAGCCTGGGTCTCTGCTTGTATGTGTCTGGATGAACCTAGAGTATTGGTATGCCTGCCAGCCTTATGTGACCGATGGGCACCACATGGTAATTTATGCTTTATTGCACTTGATTATAGTTTGTTACCTCGCCTTTTTCGATTTAGCTGTAGTGTCCTAGGTCGATGTACGTGCTGATTGTTTCAGTTGGAGTGGGTCCTGCCATTATAGTGGGATTGTCCTGAGTCTTCTGCTAAGGCCCTGTTAAGTTATTAAGCGAACGATGAATGCTATTAGGCCACAGTCATCTAGCATGGTAAGAAGTGCAGTTCTGAATTAAATGAGAAGCAAAAGAAAACCTTTGAGACTAGCAGAGCTAGTGGCGAAGGCATTCTTCATTGACCTGTCCCCATGATATCTCCTTACTAATGGAATTGTTTTCCTGAATAGGAGAAAAAGCTGCTTTTTTTGTGTTTAAAAGGTTGATATTTTCAATTACATTTAGGATGTCCGAGTTCAGCAGCTAAGCATAAGGAAGCTACTTTATAGGTTGTTTTCCTGGCATGTCTCCATAAGGATTAGGCTGGAAAGTGGTTAATTTGCTGGCTGACTGCCCAGTAGGTTTTCAGTTGAACTTGTCTAAACTTTTCGCTCATTTGAAGAGCCGTTTGTGTTAAGATTTTTGCCTTATTAAAAAAAAAAACGCAAAAGTTGAAATGAAACCAGAAAATGTTGAAGATACACGTGAGTTCCATCAGCGCCTGAGAAGATATTTTGTGGCTACTGAAGCGCTAACTTTTCTCTCTTCAGTTGTGGCTCATTGTGCTATATATTTCTAGCAATTTTTTGATTTGAGCTTTTGACATTCTTTAATAATGAGAATCAATCAAGCTGCCCTTCAAAACCTCGTCTAAATGGCCAATCTTCCTAAGAAAGGTGGTTTTGACTGTGCTGGGGTTAGGTGGGGTGGGGGGATATGGGGGGAGTGTAACAGCTGAGTCCAATCCTCCCCTTGCCTGATTTGCCTTGTGTCCAGACACGTGCTGAGATGAGAACAACCCTTTTGATATTGAATTCGGAAAAACAAATCTGTATTTTATAATTTTGACATAACTTGGCTTAAAATGGTAACTGATGCCCCTTGCCCAACTTCGAACTGATGAATTGTTTATGGGACTGATCTAGATTTGATCTGCAATTAAGCCAATTCGTGGAAGCTTTGTTCCATGCACTAATCAATCAATGGCCAAGGCATTAATAGATGTAGATATGCTCATATATGCACAAAATGTTATTGCCACTTTATTGATGACTCTTCATTCCAAGAGGTGTTTGTAACCAACACCAAGCATGAGTGTGCACCATCCAGGACTGTGATCCTAAGGCTGTTGAGGCACAATGATGTAATACATGAACTTATTGCAAAAAAGCCTATTGCTATTTCGAAAGCAAAATAGAGTGCCAAGGTGTATGAAGAGACAAATATTTTCCAGTCCTGGTATAAGACTTTATATTACACCTTCTTTAGAATACTGTCTAGTTGTAGTCCTCTTGCATGGTGGGTGATTATAGAGACCCTGGCAAAGGTTTATAGGAGCTCCAGTAGACTGATACAACAAATAATTGCAGTTATAGCACAATTAACATAGAAAAAAAATCCAAGGCACTTAAGTGATGCATAATCATACAAAAATCAACACCAAACTAAAGATGATTGGACAGGTGATGAGAGAGCTTGGTGAAAGAGGTGCATTTTAAGGAGGGCTTTTAATGTAATAAGTGTATTCTGTTACCAAAACTGTTTACGTCCACCTCCATAACATTGCCAGTCACCAACCCTGTCTGAGCTCATCTCTTTATCCATGCCTTTTTACCTCTTGACCTAACTATTCCAATGTTTTCCTGGCCAGCCTCCCATTTTTCCACCCTCCATAATCTTAAGCTGTTCCAAAATTCTGTCCATGACCTAACGCGCGCCTTGTCCCTTTCACCCTGCGCTCATTGACCTACACTGGTTCTCCATCCAGCAATGCCTTGAATTTAAAATTCTCATCCTTGTTTTAAAATCCCTCCATGGCCTCACCACTCCAGTCTCTAGCTTACAATTGTCCTACAGCCCTCAGATATCTGGGCTCCTCTAATCCTGGACTTTTGCGCGTCCCCGATTTTAATCGCTTCACCATTGATGGTTGTGCCTTCAGCTGCCTAGGCCCTAAGCTTTGGCATTCCCTCCCTAAATCCCTCTGATTGTCAAATTCTTCCTCCTTTTAAGGTGCTGCTTAAAACCTACCTCTTTGACCAAACATTTGGTCACCTGCCCCAATATCCCCTTATGTGGCTTGGTGTCACATTTTGTTAATGCTCCTGTTAAGTGCCTTGGAATATTTTACAATGTTAAAGGTGCGGTTTAAATGCTAGCTGTTGTAAAGAAGATACTTCCAACCTCTTCTAAACTTATACTGTCGTTTTCTATTTGGATTGTCTGTATCTTACTAATGTGTTACTGCTCCACAGGAGCCTGCTCCCACCCCTCTTCTTCAAACTCAGCATAACCCACTTTTCTCCTTCATGTACTTATCTAACTTCCCCTTAAATGCATCTGTCCTACACCTCAACCTTGTGGAAGCAACTTCCACATTCTAATCATTCTTTGGGTAAAGACGTTTCCCCTGAATTCCTTATTGGATTATTTAGTGATCATCCTGTATTTATGGCCCCTAGAGTTGATACAGTAATTGGGGTGCTCCAATTGGCCTCAGCACTGCAAGGAGGAGGAACACCAGTCCTGAATCTTGCTGCCACTTTGCCAACTTCTGGTGGAAATTGCCTGTGTGCATGGGTGGCAGGATTGGAATCGGAAGTCAATTACTTTCTATATGCACTCAAAAATGAAGAATGCCTGCATGGTGAAGCACCCGAGGTGGAACTGTACCACAGCAAGAGTTGGTACCTCCTTGAAGGAGGGGAGGAAAAATAGAAAATAACTTCCCTAATTGTATCTGTTCTGGATGCATTCGTAAGTTCAGTCTGTGAAAATTGCAAGTTACTTTAGTAACAGCTCTCAAATGGCTGAATGGTGGTTTGCAAGAATTGAGGATTGGCCCAGTGGAGCCAATTGTGAATGTTCCATTTGTAATCTCACTGAATTCCTTTTGTCTTTGGTCATCCACCCCGAATGTTAAATGTCAGTCAATTCAATTCACTGCATATGACATCAAGAAATTGCATACTGTATTGGACACAGCAAAGACTTTGGGCCCTGACTACATCCTGATTATAGTGCCAAAGACTTGTGCATCTGAGCTACTTGTTACCCTAACCAAGCTATTAGAGTACAGCTATGACACTGGCATCTACCTGATAATATGGGTGGTTGCCCAGTGTACCCTAAACACAAAATAAATCAAATTGCTGCACAACAGCCTTCTCCTGATTGCATTTGCCACTTTTTTGCCCATTCCACCATCTCAATACTCTCTTGTAGCTTCCCTGTGGTCCTCAGAATTATTTATCCTTCCAATTTTAAATATGGACACCTAATCCCCTATACACAAATCATTGATACACGCATTGAACATAAGCAGTCCCAGAGCAGAACCCTTTGTAACTGTGCTAAGCACTTCCAGTCACTTGGAGAAATTGCTCGTGACTTCTCTTCCATCCCTTCCAATCAATTTTCGATATAACTTGTTATCCTTCTCCCAATTCAATTACTCCTTTTAATCTCTAATGGTTCCCTGAGTGGTACTGTCAAAGACATCTGATATTCCATTTGCACCAATCTTCTGCATTTCCCCTATCCACTATATCTGTCACCTCAAAATTCCATCAGGTTTATCTGGCACAATGTAAGTACCAGGGAATGACCATTTTGAACAAGGGAAAGCTCAGCCATCTCTCCAACATTGCCATTGCTGGAGCCACCTTGACTAGAAACTTACTTGTATCAACACTGACGAACAGGGCAGACGCTGTGTACTCAGAGTGCCTCTTCCTAACACCTCAAAGCTTCTCCACTTCTATAAGGCTCGCCACTTGCATGATCGGTGCACCGCAACAACGCTCAAGAAGTTGGACATTATCCAAAGTGCTTGTAGTCTACTTGATTGATGTCCCTGTTGCTAGGCTTAATATTTCCCTTCTCCACTGTAGTGTGTACAGTCTTTAGGATGCAAGGTTAGTTCAGCAGCACCTTCCTATCCTGTGACCTTGACAACCAAAAAGGACGAGCAACTATGTCATGGAAATATCTTCTCGAACTTACCCGCCAAGTCATGCACCATCCTGATAAGTCAGCATCCTGGATGTTTCTACCACTTCATCAGCATCTGGGGACAGGCATTGAATGCAGCCTTGTCAGTGTTTGCCAAATCCCAAGGATGCATATTTTAAAAAAAAAAGTGCAAGTAGCTCCAGAGATTTGAGATTCTAGGTCATGTTTGAGGGCCTTGTGTTCTAGTGTGAGTAATCCTTCATTGGCAATCCATTCCACATGCTTGTGTAGAAGAACATTTAATGCATTGATTTGCGTCTAATACCATAAATGCTGTCTGCAGTGTTGTCGCTCTGTTTAATGGAGTTGTCTCTTCTTTCTTTGCAGTCGCCACTCAGCCACGACCTCATCCTTAATCTGACTCAGGACGGAATCAAACTACTTTTTGATGCTTATAATCAGAGACTAAAGGTCAGAGATGTGCTTGAGCCTTGCCTTCCTATGCAACAGTTGATATGCGTAAAAATTATTTCTAATACAAAGCATTGAGATGTCTTGATATGACGAGGCGCAATCTTTGTTATACCAGTTGATTTTCCACATCACTGCATGTGAGAACTAGCCAAGATGTAATCTGTTTAAGGGGTGGGAATAATTGGACCATATTATATGGATATAATGCAGTCGTTGTTTTAAAGTCTATTTTTTATTTAATACTTTTTATCTTTAAAGCTAAACCAGCCGAGACCCGTAAAACATTTGCAGTCAAATTAGTATCTTTATTGCAACAGTACTTCTTGAAATACAGGATTTCTATTTATTCATTCATCAAAGACTTGAGCAGAATCAAGACATTTCACCCTGGAAAAAGCTCCATAAAACTGTGTAAAAAGTGGCCTAGGAATGTAAATACAAATTTTATCAAGAGTCTGGCCTTGTGACTTCTTTATAGTCATAGAATATGAAAGCCTAATTTGGAACAGTTTGCTCCTGAGTTGTAAAGGTAGGTTTACATCTGATGGGCTCAATATTATTTGAGGAATAAACACTTTTTATTTACTTAAAATCTGCCTGTTTTAATTCCAGCATCTATCATCGAAGAAAACAGTTTCCTAACTACCAATTTTTGTTCCATGACACGGTCCTTGTTTAGGGTTCAAGTTTTATAATGCTCCTTCTTTGAGTCTGTTTGTGGTGGCATGCCCATTGGAGTTAGACTGTGTAGAAACTCTGGAGGGTTTCGACTACCATCTTAGTCTTTCAAATTAGCGCTGATGTAGTACAAAGAATAGTTTTTGAGTAATTTATATCATATAATTGATGCCACCATTTTGCCACACTTAATTCCATCATCTCATCAACCTCTCCCATTCCATTCCATCTCATTCCTTCCATCCTGCTCTTGCCATCCCCATCCATCCCATCCCATCCTTCACGGAAACGATCTCTCCAGCCAGGGCAGCTTTGCTGTTGGCTTCCCCTACTTTCTGCTGTTTTTGTTCTCCACCAGCGCGTCTCCCTGCCCCCAGCCACCCTGCTGCTGTTGTTGCCACCACCAACTGTTGGCAGCTATATGTGCAACACATTTTTTTTTTATTTCCAAAATATACTTTATTCATAAAAATCTGTAAAAATTACATTGCCAAACAGCATCAAAAAATGCAAACATTGCAAGGGAGATCAGTTTCCTTCAATACAATCATGAGTTGCCTCACAACCCTTCCATTTCACATTTGTCGTGCCATTAACATTTTTACATTTTGCAGCAAATGAAAATTTTTCCAATACAGCCCAAGGGGTTTCCCATGGATCCAGCCCCTCCGTTCAGCTTGGTGGGGGGACCTTACACAGTGGTCTTTCCCCATTGAGCCTTTGCTGCGGCTGCCCCAAGCTTTAGTGCGTCCCTCAGCACATAGTCCTGGACCTTGGAATGTGCCAGTCTGCAACATTCGGTTGTAGACAACTCCGTGCGCTGGAAGACCAGCATGTTTCGGGCAGACCAAAGGGTGTCTTTCACCGAATTGATGGTCCTCCAGCAGCAGTTGATGTTTGTCTCGGTGTGTGTCCCTGGGAACAGCCCGTAGAGCACAGACCCCTGTGTTACAGAGCTGCTTGGGATGAACCTCGACAAAAACCACTGCATCTCTTTCCACACCTGCTTTGCAAAGACACATTCCAGGAGGAGGTGGGCAACGGTCTCTTCCCCACCACAGCCACCGTGGGGGCATTGCGCGGAGGGGGCGAGACTTCGGGCGTGCAGGAAGGATCTGACGGGGAGGGCTCTTCTCACCACCAGCCAAGCTACATCTTTGTGCTTGTTTGAAAGTTCTGGTGATGTGGCATTCCGCCAAATGACTTTGGCGGTCTGCTCGGGGAACCAACCGACAGGATCCACAGTCTCCTTTTCCCGTAGGGCCTTGAGGACATTCCGTGCAGACCACTGCCTGATGGATTGGTGATCAAAGGTGTTTTCCTGCAAAACTGCTCCATGAAGGATAGGTGGTATGGCACGGTCCAACTGCATGGAGCATTCCGCGGCAATGTGACCAGGCCCATCCTTCGCAACACCGGGGACAGATAGAACCTCAGCACGTAGTGACACTTGGAGTTTGCGTACTGTCACTTACAGGACGACCAGCGGGTTGGCATAGGGACGTGGAAGCTCAGTGCTACACTGCTGACCCCAGAGAACGTTGAGGAACTCAAAAGGGATTACAAAGATTGGAGGACCGTGAAACCCCTCTTTGAGTCTCCAGTTCACTGGTGGGAAGCGATCAAGGAGAACATCAAGAGGTTCTTCATCCACAAAGGTGTTCAGAGGGTGAGAGAGAGACTGAGGGAAATGTCCCGACTCCAGAAAAGTATGCAAAATCTGCTCCGGTTGCAGTCAATGGGGGTCGAGGTTAAGGAGGACTTCCAAGAGGTGAAGAGCCAGCAGGCCTCGCTCTTTGCCACGGAGGCCTCCAAGATCATCTTCTGGTCCAGAGTCCGCTCCATCAAGCAGGATGAGACGTGCTCGCGTTACTTCTTCCAAAAGGTACACAGAGAGAGCTCTGTTATCAGCAGCCTGAAGGAAGAAGATGGCTCGGTAACGTCTTCGCAGTCTGACGTACTAAGGATCAGCAAATCCTTTTATGCTGGGCTGTATGACGCGAAGCCCACAGACAGCAGAGCCCCTCCCAGTCCTTCCTGTCATCTATCACAGAGGTCTTAGATGACAGGAGGCAGAGACTGGACAAGCCGCTAACTCTGGACGAGCTGACAAAGGCCGTCAAGTCCTTCGAGACGTGTAAAACCCCCGGAAGCGACGGCTTACCGGTCGAGTTGTACTCGGCCCTGTAGGACTGGGTCGGCCCGGACCTGATGGAAGTATACGAGAGTATGCTCCTGGCCGGCAGCATGTCAGAATCCATGAGGAAAGGCATCATCACCCTCATCTACAAGCGGAATGGGGAGAGGGCAGAAATCAAATTGGCGGCCCATCTCACTGCTTAATGTTGACTACAAGATTCTGTTCAAAGTCATAGCCAGTCGAGTCAAGTCTGCTCTGGAGTTGGTGATCCACCCTGATCAGACCTGTACTGTACCCGGCAGGAAGATTTCTGATGGTCTCGCGCTACTCAGGGATACGATCGCCTATGTGCGGGACAGGAGGGTGGACACCTGCCTCATCAGCCTGGACCAGGAGAAGGCTTTTGACAGGATATCGCACACCTACATGATGGACGTGCCTTCCAAAATGGGGTTTGGGGAGGGAATCTGCAATTGGATCAAACTGCTCTACACAAACATCAGTAGCGCAGTCTCAATCAATGGGTGGGAATCGGAAAGTTTCCCGATCTATTCTGTAGTCAGACAGGGCTGTCCTCTCTCCCCGGTCTTGTTTGTTTGCTGTATTGAACCCTTTCCTGAATCTATTTGGAAGGATGCGAGCATAAGAAGGGTGACAATCCCAGGCAGTGGAGGCACTCGGGTTAAAGCCTCCCTGTACATGGATGACATTGCCGTCTTCTGCTCGGATCCGCTGTCTGTGCGCAGACTGATGAGCATCTGCGACCAGTTCGAACTGGTCTCGGGAGCCAAAGTTAACCACGGCAAGAGCGAGGCCATGTTCTTTGGGAACTGGGCTGACCGATCCTTTGTCTCCTTCACCGTCAGGTCAGACTACCTGAAGGTGCTGGGGATATGGTTCGGAAGGGCCGGGGCGTGCACCAAAACCTGGGAGGAGCAAGTAGCCAAGGTACAACAAAAGTTGAGCATGTGGGGGCAGCGATCTCTCTCCATTGTGTGTAAGAACCTGGTCATCAGGTGCGAGGCGCTCACATTGTTGCTGTATGTGGCGCAGGTCTGGCCCATACCCCACTCCTGCGCTGTGGCAGTCACCGAGCCATTTTCCGCTTCATCTGGCGATCTAAAATGGACCGGGTCCGGAGGGGCACGATATTCAAACCTCTGGATAAGGGTGGGAAGAATGTACCCAACGTGGCCCTCATCCTGATGACCACCTTGGTGAGTGGCTGCATCAAGCTGTGTGTAGACCTCCAGTACGCTATATGTGCAACACATGCTCCAGTCCTCCGCGTGCTCCACCTGCATCCATGTGTGCCAGGCACCGCCCATCAAATAAACCCACCAACTGACATGCTCCTTAAACTGACCTGTCAAAACCGTTTGAAATGTATGGCTGATGTTTTGCAGTCACCAGCATTGGCAGGAGGGTAGGTATAATTACAGTGTGACAAGTTTGCATAGGCAATTTCCATTGCAACCATGCACATCAGAATTTATAAGTAGAAAATTATGTCCAGATGCAAAATTTTTAGCAACAAAAACAAGAAATGCTGGATTCACTCAGCAGGTCTGGCAGCGTCTGTGGAAAGAGAAGCAGAGTTAACGTTTCGGGTCAGTGACCCTTCTTCGGAACTGACAAATATTAGAAAAGTCACAGATTATAAACAAGTGAGGTGGGGGTTGGGCAAGAGATAACAAAGGAGAAGGTGCAGATTTCCAGCATCCACAGTATTTTGCTTTTATGCAAAATTTTTAGTGTAGTTTTATAGATGTAGTGCAGTAATTCAGAGAAACTTCAAATTTTGCTGCACGCTCAAGCAGCATACGAGTCTGACTCTTAGTGAAATGATATATCCTTGGTATGGTGGCACACAAACTGCACCAGAGTTCTACAATATGTGCAGTGTTTTGCTATTAGACATGTTCTCCTTGCTGTACTGTTAAAGCTGAAAGCCATGAAATTTTAGTGATTCGAAGGGGTCATTTCTAATCTTCAAGTTCTTGAGTGTTTCTATCTTTTTTTTTTAAGTGCAGGGGTCTAATCTTCCTAAGAGGGGCTTCCTATTATGAATATTTTATTCTTTTGGTAATGGATGATCTAAACATCCAGGAAAGTTTACAATGCTGAAAGGAAATTGTGGAAAAATTTAAGCCTTTTATGCACTTGCAAAAAGTCTAGGAAAAATTGTTTGAATTAAATTTTCTAACCTAGTTAAACTGAAGTTTTAAATTTTTGTTAGGCCTTTGTACTACATCAGCGCTATTTGTTAGACCCCAATGAATAATTTGCCTAAGTGCTTTCTAAATGTTATTTATCTCTCATTAGTGCTATGTTTTCATGGAATCATAGAATGATACGGCACAGAAGGAGGCTATTCAGCCTTGTAACCCTGTGAATTTTTCTCTCCAAATATTTATCCAGTTCAATGATATAGGAAGGAAAGGTATTGAGGTCCTGTAGTCCGTTTCTGGAGATATGGAGGAAGTTAAAAAGCAGGATTTCAAACGTTGTAACTTTGGATTACTGCCACTGCCATGCGCTAATAAGTATAGGAATAGTAGGATAAAACAGGTTTACGCATGGCTAGAGAAATGACGCAGGAAGGAGGACGTCATGTTCTTGGAGCATTAGAACCAGATTTGGGGCAGGGGGAACCTGCTGAAGGTGGATCGTTACCCCTCAGGGGAGCTGGGACCAGTGACCTTGCAGGAAGGTTAACTACTGCTATGGGAGTGAGTTTAAACTAATTTAGCATCAGGATGAAACATGAGAGAGAAGAACTAAGGTGCACGGAGGACTGGAGAGACAAATAGCACTGGTGGAAAGAGTAGTTCAAAAATGGGGATGAGACGGGATAAATTGCCTGGGCCGGATGGATTGCATCCCAGGTTGTTAAAGGAAACTAGGGAGGAAATAGCAGATGCTCTGTGGATCATCTTCAAATCCTCATTAGATACAGGTGAGGTACCAGAAGATTGTCTGCGAACATTGTACCATTGTTTAAAAAGGGTGCTAGGGATAGGCCAAATAATTACAGGCTGGTCAGTCTGACCTCGGTGGGTAAATTGTTAGAATCTAGTCTGAGAGGGTAAACTGCAACTGAGAAAGGCATGGATTTGTTAAGGGAAAGTAGTGTCTTACTAACTTGATTGAGTTTTTTGAGGAAGTAACGAGGAGGATTGATGAAGGTAGTGCAGTGGATGTGGTCTACATGGATTTCAGTAAGGCATTTGACAAGGTCCCACATGGCAGACTGGTCAGAAAAATGAAAGCCCATGGGATATATCGGAAAGTGGCAAGTTGGATCCAAAATTGGTTCAGTGACAGGAAACAAAGGGTAGTGGTTGACTGACGTTTTTGTGAATGGAAAGCGGGTTCCAGTGGTATTCCACAAGGCTCCATGTTGGGTCCCTTGCTGTTTGTGATATATAGTAATGATTTGGACTTAAATGTGGGAGGCAAGATTGGGAAATTTGCTGATGACACAAAAATTGGCCGTGTAGTTGATAGCGAAGAGGATAGCTGTAGACACCAGAATGATATCAATGGTTTGAGTGGGCGGAAAAGTGGAAAATGGAGTTCAATCCAGAGAAGTGAGAGGTGATGCATTTGGGGAGGGCAAACAAAGTGAAGGAATACACTATAAACGGGAGGCTATTGAGGGGGGTAGAAGTAGTGAGAAACCTTGGAGTGCATGTCCACAGGTCCCTGAAGGTGGCAGGACAGGTAGATAAAGTGGTGAAGAAGGCATATGGAATGCTTTCCTTTATTGGCCGAGGAATAGAATACAAAAGCAGGGATGTAATGCTGGAACTGTATAAAACGCTGGTTAGACCACAGCTGGAGTATTGCGTACACTTCTGGTCACCAGGTTACAGGAAGGACATAATTGCTCTGGAGAGAGTACAGAAGAGATTTAAAAGAATGTTGCCAGGGATTGAAAGTTGCAGCTATGAGGCAAGATTGGATTGGCTAGGGTTGTTTTCCTTAGAACAGAGGAGGCTGAGGGGTGACTTAATTGAAGTGCACAAAATTGAAGGGCCTAGATAGAGTAGACGGGAAGGACCTGTTTCCCCTAGCGGAGAGGTCAATTACCATGGGGCACAGATTTAAGGTGATTAGTACAAGGATTAGAGGGGACATGAGGAAAAACGTTTTCACCCAGAGGGTGGTAGGTGTTTGGAATTCACTGCCCGGATCAGTGGTGGAGGCAGAAACCCTCAACTCATTTAAAAGGTTCCTGGTCATGCACCTGAAGTGCTGTAACCTGCAAGGCTACGGACCAGGCGCTAGAAGGTGGGATTAGATTGTGTGGCTACTTTTTTCGGCCGGTGCAGACACGATGGGCTGAATGGCCGCCTTCTGTGCTGTAACTTTTCTATGATTCCAAATGCAATGTAGCCTAAGCTGGGTTTGGAGTGCTTATTCATAAATGCACAGTACATGGTAAGATTGGTGAGCTGCAGGAGCACGTTACCACATGAGACTGATATGGTAGCATTTACAGAGATCTGGATCAAGAGGAGGATTGGGAACTTAATATTTCTGGCTGCAAGGTATTCAGGAAAGATATTCAAGGGGAAAAAAGGAGGGGGAGATGGTATTGATCAAAGAAACTATTACAGCACCAGATAAGGATGATGTTGAGGGACCAAAGACGACGTATTTGGTTGGAATTAAGGAACAATAGAGGAGCAATATTACTTGGTGTTGACTATACCCCACCAAATAGTGGAAAAGAGATCAAGCAACAAATTTGCAGGCAAATTACAGAAAGCTGCACAATCTAGAGTTGCGATAATGAGAACTCCTAGTATCGAATGGGATGGTAGCATTGTAAAATCGAAGAGGGGCAGAAATTCCTGAAATGTGTGCAAGAGAACTTGTTTGATCAGTATGCTTCCAGCCCAAAAAGGAAGGAAGCAGTGCTGGATCTAGTTCTGGGAAATATAGTGGAGCAACTGGAACATGTTTCAGTGGGAGAGCATATGGAAAAGTATGATCATATCAAGTTTAGAATAATTATGGAAAAGGACAAGGTGCAATCGAGCATAAAAATACTTAACTGTAAGAGGACTAACTTCAGTGAATTGAAAAGGGATCTGGCCCTGGTAGATTGGAATCAAAAATTGATGAGATAAAACAGTAATTTAACAATGGGAGGCCTTTAAAGAGCAGATGGTTTGGGTACAGAGTAGACAGATTCCAATGAGGAGGAAAGGAATGACATCCAAAGTTTGCGCTCCCTGGGTGACTATAGATATGAAGAGAAAAGTATGATTTGAAGTGAAAAAGATGACCTGGGACAATTATAAGGTTCATTATACAGTAGAGAACCAAGCTGAATATCAGAAGTATAGAGGAAATCTAAAAAAGGAATAAGGGGCAAAGAGAGCATGAGAAAAAGAATGAACTACTTAAAAGCTTGGCAGTTCTCAAAGTAGAAATGTCACCTCATCTAGATAGGATGCAACAACTTATAGTTATGCATTCTAAGTTATGGAGAGAAGTAAGGGTAGAAATTGCAGGACTCTGACCACAATCTTTCAATTCTCCTTGGATATTGGGATGGTGCCAGTGGCCTGGCGGATTGCAAATGTTACACTCCTGTTTGTTATAAAACAAGGGCGGAGGAATTAAACCCAGCAACTATAGGTCGGTCAGTCAGCCTAATGGTGGTGGGATTTAGAACAGTATGGGCTAATAAATGAAAGTCAACACTAGTTTCTGAAAGGCAAGTGGAGTATGACTAAGTTGGTTGATTTTCTTTGAAGTAACTTCTTTAAAATTTGTTCTTGGGATGTGAGCATCGCTGATGAGTCCAGCATTTATTGCCCATCCCTAATTGCCCTTGAAGGTGGTGGTGAGCCGCTGCAGTCCATGTGGTGTAGGTACAGTACACCCACAGTGTTAGCGGGGTGGGAGTCGCAGGATTTTGACACGACAGTGAAGCAGCAACAGTGTAGTTCAAAGTCCGGATGGTGGGTGACTTGGGAACTTTCAGGTGGTGGTCCCATGCACCTGCTGCCCTTATCCCTCTGATAAAGGTCGCAGGTTTGGAAGATGCTGTTGAAGGAGCCTTGGTGAGTTGCTGCAGTGCATTTTGTATATGGTACATACTGCTGCCACTGTGCACCAGTGATGGAGGGAATGAATGTTTATGGTGGATGTGGTGCTGATCAAGCGACCTGCTTTGTTTTGGATGCTGTCGAGCTTCTTGAATATTGTTGAAGCTGCGCTCATCCAGGCAAGTGGAGAGTATTCCATCATGCTCCTGACTTGTGCCTTGTAGATGGTGGACAGATTTTTGGGAGACATCATTGAATACATTTAAGACTGGGATAGATAAATTTTTGGTGTCTCAGGAAATCGAGGGATATGGGGAGTGGGCAGGAAAGTGGAATTGAAGCCCAAGATCAGGCATGATCATATTGAATGGCAGAGCAGGCTCGATGGGCCATATGATCTACTCCTATTTCTTGTGTTCTTGAGTTAGTCGTCACAGAATTCCCAGCCTCTGACCTGTTCTTGTAGCCACGGTATTTGTGGCTGGTCCAGTTATGGTTCCAATCAGTGGTAACCCCAGGATGTTGGTGGGGGATGATGGTAATGGCGTTGAATGTCACGGTGAGATGGTTAGATTCTCTCATTGAAGATTGTCATTGCATGTAATCACTTAACAGCTAAAGCCTGAATGTTATCCAGGTCTTGCTACATGCGGGCACAGACTGCTTTAGTATCTGAGGAGTTGTCAATGGTACTGAACACTGCAATCGTCAGTGAACAACCCCACTTCTGACCTTATGATGGAGGGAAGGTCATTGGTGAAGCAGCTGAAGATGATTGGGCCTACCGTGTAGCGATATCCTGGGGCTGAGATGATTGGCCTCCAACCATCTTCCTTTGTGCTGGGCATGACTCCAACCAGTAAAGAGTTTCCCTTGATTCCCATTGACTTCAATTTTTCTAGAGCTCCTTGATGCCACACTCGGTCAAATGCTGCCTTGATGTCAAGAGCAATTGCACTCATCTCACCTCTGGAATTCAGATCTTTTGTCCATGTTTGGACCAAAGCTGTAATGAGGTCTGGAGCTGAGTGTCCCTGGTGGAAATCAAACTGAGCTTCAGTGAGCAGATTGTTGGTGAGTAAATGCCTTTGACAGCACTGTCAATGACATTTTCCGTCACTTTGCCGATGATCGAGAGTAGAATGATGGGGCGGGCAGTAATTGGCCAGATTAGATTTGTCTTGCTTTTTGTGGGCAGGTCATAACCTGGGCGATTTTCCACATGATCAGATAGATGTCAGTGTTGTACTGTACTGGAACAGTTTGGCTAGGGTTGTGGCTAGTTCTAGAGTAGAAATTTTCAGTACTACTGCTGGGATGTTGTATCCAGTGACTTCAACTGTTTCTTGCCATCACATTAAGTGAATCAAATTATCTGAAGACTGGCATCTATGATGGTGGGGACCTCAGGAGGAGGCCGAGATGGATCATCCACTCGCCACTTTTGGCTGAAGATGTTTGCAAATGCTTCAACCTTGCCTTTAGCACTGGCATGCTGGGCTCCCCTTCATTAACAATGGGGTTGCTTGTGAAGTCTCCTCCAGTCAATTGTTTAATTGTCTACCGCCATTCATGACCGAATGTGGCAGTACTCCCGAGTTTTGATCTGATCAATTGATTGTGGGATCATTCAGCTCTGTCTGTAGCATGCTGCTTAGCATGCATGTAGTTCTGTGTTGTAGCTTCACCAGGTTGGCACCTCGTTTTTAGCATGCCTGGTGCTGCTCCTGGCATGTTCTCCTGAAGTCCTCACTGAACCAGGGTTGGTCTCCAGGCTTGGTGGTAATGGTAGAGTGAGGGATATGCTGGGCCATGAGATTACAGATTGTGGTTGAATGCAATTCTGCTGCTACTGGTGGCCCACAGCGCCTCATGGATGCCCAGTTTTGAGCTGCTACATATGTTCTGAGTCAATCCCCTTTAGCAGGGTGATAGTGCCACACAACACGATGGAGGGTGTCCTCTGTGTGACGATGGGACTTTATCTCCACAAGGACTGTGCAGTGGTCACTCCTACCAATACTGTCATGGACAGATGCATATGTGACAGGTAGATTGGGGAGAGCAGGGTCAAGTATATTTTTCCTTCATGTTGGTTCTCTCACCACCTGCCACAGGCTCAGTCTGGCAGATATACCCTTCAGGACTCTGCTAGCTTGGTCAGTAGTGGTGCTACCGAGCTGCTCATGATGGATATCGAAGTTCCTCACCCAGAGTACATTCTGTGCACTTGCTACCTTCAGTTCTTCTAAGTGATGTTCAACATGGAGGAGTACTGGTTCATAGCTGAGGGAGGATGATAGATGGTAATCAGCAGAAGCTTTACTTGCCCATGTTTGACCTAATGCCATGAGACTTCATGGGGTCCAGAGCCGTGTTGAGGGCTGTCAGGGCTACAGCCTGCTGACTGTTTCCCACAGTGTTGCTACCTCTGGGAATGGTGATGGAGTCTGGGGACATTGTAAGGTTTGATTCAGTGAGTATGACTAAGCCTGTTGCTTGACTCGTCTGTAGGACAGCTCTCCCAATATTGGCACAAGTCCCCAGATGTTGTTGAGAAGGGATTTGCAGAGCTGACTGGGTTGTGTGTGCCTAGGTCGATGCCATGTGGTCAGTTCAGTTTTATTCTTTGATTTTTCCATAGCTGTTTGATGCAACTGAGTGGCTTGGTAGGCCATTTCAGAGGGCAGTTAAGAGTCAAACACGTTGCTGTAGGTCTGGAGTCACATATAGGCCAGACCAGGTAAGGATGGCAGATTGCTTCCCCTGAAGGACATTGGTGAACTAGATGGGTTTTTGCAATAATGTGGTAGTTTCATGATCATTATTAATGAGACTTGCATTTTATTCCAGATTATTTAGTAATTGAATTTAAATTCCCCCAGCTGCTGTGGTGGGATTTGAACTCGTGCCTCCAGAGCATTAGTCCGGGCCTCTGGATTGCTCGTTCAGTAACATTACCAGTATGCCACTGTCCCTCATGAGGGTAGAGCAGTTCGTGTGTATGTAGATTTCAAGAGGCATTTGACCAAGTACTACAGTAGATTTGTTAGCAAAATTATAGCCCAAAGGATTATAGGGACAGTGGCAGCAAGAATATAACATTGCCTAAGGGACAGAAAGCAGAGAGTAAAGGTTAACGTTTTTCAGACTGGAGGGAAGTATGTTCTCCAGGGGTCTAACCAGTGTTTCATAAAGGTTTAGTATAACTCCCATGTTTTTATACACTATGCCTCTAGTAATAAAGCCAAGGATTTCATATGCTTTTATAGCGAGTTTCTCAACACTTCCTACCACCTTCCAAGATTTTTGTACATGCACCCCCAGGTTTCTCTTACTGCAACCATTTAAATTGTACTATTTTGTTTATTGCTGATGAGACATGCTGTCAAAGCTGTGTGTGTTGCACTCAACAGGGCAGATGCATGAATGCCAAATTTCAAAGGGAGCAACAATTTATACTGCAAGTCAACTTTGATCGAGGCATTGCCATGGAGAATGCACTAGGGAACCACACTTCTGAATTCAAAAAAGACGCAAAGCTTGGACGTGTTCCTTTTGCCTGCAGAGGACAGGTCCCTGCGGATGAATATATGTAACTTCTAGCAAGCTACATAAGAAGACATGAAATATGAGCGGAAGTAGACTACATGGCCCATTGAGCCTGCTCTGCCATTCAGTATGATCATGGTTGATCTTGGGCTTCAGTTCCACTTTCCTGCCCACTCCCCATATCTCTTGATTCCCTG
Organism: Heterodontus francisci; assembly: GCF_036365525.1. Taxonomy (NCBI): domain Eukaryota; kingdom Metazoa; phylum Chordata; class Chondrichthyes; order Heterodontiformes; family Heterodontidae; genus Heterodontus; species Heterodontus francisci. The sequence continues at coordinate 72,305,420 of NC_090387.1, forward strand.
TGAGACCAAAAATCTATCTATCCCAGCCTTAAACGTATTCAATGATGGAACATCCACAACCCTCTGGGGTAGAGAATTCCAAAGATTCACAACCCTTTCAGTGTAGTAATTTCTCCTCATCTCAGTCTTGAATGATTGGCCCCTTATCTGGAGACTGTGTCCCTGTGTTCTAGATTCCCCAACCAGTGGAAACAATCTTTCAGCTTCTACCCTAACAAGCCTTTCAGAATGTTGTATGTCTCAATTAGATCGCCCCTCATTCTTCTAAACTCCAAAAAAATATAAGTCCAATTTACTCAGCTTCTCATCAAAGGACAACCCCCTCATCCCAGGGACCTATTTAGTAGATCTTTGCTGCAGTGTCTCCAGTGCAAGTATATCCTTTCTTAAATGTGGAGACCAAAACTGCGCACAGTATTCCAGGTGCAGTCTCATCAAAGCCATGTACAATTTTAGTAAGACTTCTTTATTCCTGTACTCCAATCCCCTTGCAATAAAGGCCAACATGCCATTTGCCTTCCTAATAGCCTGCTACAACTGAATGTTAACTTCGTGCGTTCCTTGTATGAGTACCCCCAAGTGTCTCTGAACATCAACACTTGCCAGTTTCGCACCTTTTTAAAAAATTCTGCTTTTCTATTTTTATGACCAAAGTGAACAACCTCTTGCTTCCCAACGTTATACTCCATTTGCCATCTTGTTGCCCACTCACCTAGCCTGTCTTTGCAGCCTCTCTATGTCCTCCCCGCAATTTACCTTTCCACCGAGCTTTGTATCAACAGCAAACTTAGATACACTACTCTCTGTCTCTTCGTCGAAGTCAATATAGTGTGTAAATAGCTGAGGCCCCAGCACTGATCCTTGCGGCACTCCACTATTCACTGCTTGCCAACTTGAAAATGTTCCACTTATGCCCACTGTCTGCTTCCTGACTGTTAACCAATCCTCTGTCCACAATATATTACCCCCAACACCATGAGCCCCTTTTTTTTTATTCATGGGATGTGGGCATCGCTGGCTAGGCTAACATTTGTTGTCCATCCCTAATTGCCCTTGAGAAGGTGGTGTTGAGCTGCTGCAGTCCATTTGGGGTAGGTACACCCACAGTGCTGTAAGGAAGGGAGTTCCAGGATTTTGATTCAGCGACCGTGAAGGAACGGCGATATAGTTCCAAGTCAGGCTGGTGTGTGACTTGCAGGTGGTGGTGGTCCCATGCATTTGCTGCCCTTGTCCTTCCAGTTGGTAGAAGTTGCAGGTTTGGAAGGTGCTGTCTAAGGAGCTTTGGTGCGTTGCTGCAGTGCATCTCGTAAATGTTACACACTGCTGCCACTGTGCATTGATGGAGAGAGTGAATGGCACCCCATCCACAGACAATCAAGCAGGCTGCTTTGTCCTGGATAGTGTTGAGCTTCTTGAGTGTTGGAGCTGAACTCATCCAGGCAATTGGAGAGTATTCCATCACACTCCTGACTTGTAGATGGTGAACAGGCTTTGGTGAGTTACTCGCCGCAGGATTCTTCGCCTCTGACCTGCTGTTGTAGCCACGGTATTTATATGGCTACTCCAGTTCAGTTTCTAGTCAATGGTAGACCCTAGGATGTTAGAGTGGGATTCAGCGATGGTAATGCCATTAAATGTCAAGGGGAAATGGTTAGATTCTCTCTTGTTGGAGATGGTCATTGCCCGCCACTTGTGTGGCGAGAATGTTACTTGCCACTCATCAGCCCAAGCCTGGATATTGTCCAGATCTTGCTGCATTTCTGCACTGACTGCTTCAGTATCTGAGGAGTCGCAAATGGTGCTGAACATTGTGCAATCATCAGCGAACATCCCCACTTCGGACCTAATGATTGAAGTAAGGTCATTGATGAAGCAGCTGAAGATGTTTAGGCCTAGGACACTACCCTGAGGAACTCCTGCAGTGATGTCCTGAAGCTGAGATGATTGACCTCCAACAACCACAACCATCTTCCTTTTGTGCTAGGTATGACTCCAACCAGCGAAGTTCTTCCCCCGATTCCCATTGACTTCAGTTTTGCTAGGGATCCTTGATGCCATACTCGGTCACATGCTGCCTTGACGTCAAGGACAGTCACTCTCACCTCACCTCTTGAGTTCAGCTCTTTTGTCCATGTTTGAACCAAGGCTGTCGTGAGGTCAGGAGCTGAGTGGCCCTGGCAGAACCCAAACTGAGCGTCACTGAGCAGGTTATTGCTAAGCAAGTGCTGCTTGATAGCACTGTTGAGGACGCCTTCCATCACTTTACTGATTGAGAGTAGACTGCTGGGCCGGTAATTGGCCGGGTTGGACTTATCCTGCTTTTTGTGTACAGGGCATACCCGGGCAATTTTCCACATTGCCGGGTAGATGCCTGTGTTGTAGCTGTACTGGAACAGCTTGACTAGGGACACAGGTCTTCAGTACTATTGCCGGAATATTGTCGGGGCCCATAGCCTTTGCAGTATCCAGTGCCTTCAGTCGTTTCTTGATATCACATGGAGTGAATTGAATTGGCTGAAGTCTGGTATCTGTGATGCTGGGGTCTTCAGGAGGAGGCCGAGATGGATCAACAGCTCGGCACTTCTGGCTGAAGATTGTTGCAAGTGCTTCAACCTTATCTTTTGCACTGATGTGTTGGGCTCCCCCATCATTGAGGATGGGGATATTTGTGGGGTCACTTCCTTCAGTTAGTTGTTTAATTGTTCACCACCATTTATAGCTGGATGTGGCAGGACTGCAGAGTTTAGATCTGATCCGTTGGTTGAGATTGTTTATCTCTCTCTATCGCATGCTGCTTACACAGTTTGGCAAGTCAGTAGTCCTGTGTTGTAGCTTCACCAGGTTGACACCTCATTTTGAGGTATGCCTGGTGCTGCTTCTGGCATGACCTCCAGCACTCTTTTCATTGAACCAGGGTTGATACTAATGGTAGAGTGGGGGATATGCCGGGCCATGAGGTTACAGATTGTGGTTGAGTACAATTCTGCTGATGGCCTACAACACCTCATAGATGCCCAATTTTGCATTGTTCGATCTGTTCAAAATTTATCCCATTTAGCACAGTGGTAATGCCACACAACACAATGGAGGGTATCCTCATTGTGAAGGCGGGACTTCGTCGCTACAGGGACTGTGCAGTGGTCACTCCTACCAATACTGTCGTGGACAGATGCATCTGCGGCAGGCAGATTGGTGAGGACGAGATCAAGTATGTTTTTCTTTCTTGGTTCCCTCACCACCTGCTGCATACCCAGTCTAGCAGCTATGTCCTTTAGGACTCGGCCAGCTTGGTCAATAGTGGCACTACTGAGCCACTCTTTGGACATTGACGTCCCCCACCCAGAGTATATTCTGCACCCTTGCCACCCTCAGTGCTTCCTCCAAGTGATGTTCAACATGGAGTACTGATTCGTCAGCTGAGGGAGGGCGGTAGGTGGTAATCAACAGGAGGTTTCCTTGCCCATGTTAGACCTGATGCCATGAGACATCATGGGGTCTGGAGTCGATGTTGAGGACTCCAAGGGCAACTTCCTCCCGACTGTATACCACTGTGCTGCCACCTCTGCTGGGTCTGTCCTGCCGGTGGGGTGGGACAGGACATACCTGGGGACGGTGATGGCAGTGTCTGGGACCTTGTCTGTAAGGTATGATTCTGTGAGTATGACTGTCAGGCCTTTGCTTGACTAGTCTGTGGGACAGCTCTCCCAACTTTGGCACAAACCCCCAGATGTTAGTAAAGAGGACTTTGCAAGGTCGACAGGGCTGGGTTTGCCGTTGTCGTTTCCAATGCCTAGGTCGATGCCGGATGGTCTGTCCGGTTTCATTTCTTTCTTGACTTCGTGGCGGTTAGATGCAACTGAGTGGCTTGCTAGGCCATTTCAGAGGCGTGTGAGCGTCAACCACATTGTTGTGGGTCTGGAATTTCCTCATCTTGCCTATTGATCCTTTGTAAGGCACCTTATCGAATGCCTTTTGGAAATCCAGGTATACTATATTTACTGGTTCCCCTTTATCTACACTCCTAGTTACATCCTCAAAAACTCTAATAAATTTGGCAAACAGGATCTCCCTTTAGTAAAACCATGCTGACTTGTTCGAATCATATTGTCCAAGTGCAATGTTAAAACTTCTTTAGTAATAGTTTCCAGCATCTTCCCCATGACTGATAGGTGAGCTGCAGTGAGCCACATTGCGAACCCAACTGATCTTAAATTGGTAATGTTCAGTGCTGCCCAATCGTGGAATCACATCTAACGTTATACTCTTCTGAAATTTGCAAGTACGGGCAGGTTGGGTGCAGTCAGTACTCTGCTTATTGCGAACAGCTGAAGGGACGTGCTGTTTGAAATGATCCGCCAGTCGGTGGGATGTATGGCCTATGTACCTGACCGCACCAGCACTGAAATTCATATACCGTATTACTCATTTGTGTGATAGGCAGAATGTTTTTTTGGCTTTATTGGAAATACCACTTGTCTTGCTACTGCATAGTAGCAGTGTGAAACGGCTAACTTCACCTGTTACTCATTTTTGAGATCCCTTACCTTTCCAGGATAATTTGAGGTAGACTGGGCACTTTTCAGGTCCAAAAGTGGCAGCCTTAGGCTCATTTGTGAGTATACGCAATACACAGCAGGCAATGATCTGATCGGGATAGCCTGTATCCCACAGGATAGCTTTGATTCGTCCTATTTTGGCATCAAGCTTGCACAGTGAGCAAATCGCTCAGGTCCTAGTTAAGAGATTGCCGATAAGGCCAATCTTATAGCACGTGGAACTGTAGGAATCCCAATGTGTATATTGAACAGTGAAGGTAGGCTTGTGGAAGACAGCCAAAAGAGGGCACATCAATTCATATGCTCAAGTTCTGTGCTACCAAGTGACTATTTATCTAGTTTATATTGCTGTCCCTCATTTTACCTACCAAAATGTATTTGTTTTAAATTTCATCTGTTATTACCTTCCCGTTGTTTACTACGCTTGAGGTTCATGTCATTTGCAAATCTGAGGTTATGCCCTGTATACCCAAGTCCAGGTCGTTAATGTATATCAAAGAGAGCAGTGGCCCTAAGATAAATCCCTGGGGCACATCATTGTATACTTCCTTCCAGCCTGAAAAACAGCTGTTTGCCACTACTCTCTGTTTTCTGTCCCTTAGCTAATTTTATGTGATTTCTCCATTTTTCATTAGAATGTGGAGGATCAACACCACTCAAACAAATGAGTAGGCGCATATCTGTGCAATGTAATGTAATATATCCTGGTCTCCTTTCTCTCTGCTACACTATTATTGACACAGCACTATTGGACATGTTATATATGATGGGAAAACCAACACAGCCCCTTGCTTTCCTTGATTATTTCCTGTTCTGTGTATTTTTATTTCTCCCATGTTTGATAGAAAATGCCACGTTCCTGCAGTGATTACTCAGTAATAAAAAGGACAGATTTAAATCGACCAAATAGTATGTGTGTATTAATTTTTATGAGAGCGGGCCCTTAGGCAAGGTTTGACTGCACTTATTGCATTGGGCACTTTACTGCGATTGCAATTTTTTGAATGAGTTTTGTCAATGTTTTCACCATGTTTGTTGCTGAATTTTGTTTTTCCCCTTTTTGCCAGCAGTCCTGCCTGGAATCCCAGTTGTGGTCCCTTAGGATGCAGGAATGTTTGCAGCACTGTAGGCTCTGTCTTAAAGGAAAACTTTAACGAAAAGGCGAGCAGCTGAATATGTTCCACTTTCTCAATGAGGAGTACAGTGTACTGCTTGCACTTGAATACATTTCTTTCAACTCCTTTAAGGCATGAAGACGTTTGTGGTTAATTACCTGAGAGGATGTTTCTGTGATGTGTAGGCCATTGTACCCACAAGCAGCATTTTGATAAAAGCAAAATACTGCGGATGCTGAAAATCTGAAACAAAAACAAGAAATGCTGGAATCACTCAGCAGGTCTGGCAGCATCTGTGGAAAGAGAAGCAGAGTTAACGTTTCGGGTCAGTGACCCTTCTTCGGAACATTTCTCCAGCATTTAGATGTTTGGTTGGAAAATGTGAACTTCAAACCACCTCACAGAAATCTGCTGCAACTGTCTGGCAGCTGAACATAGGACTCCCATCGATTCTAACTGCTGGATTTATCTGGCTTTGGAACTTGGCTGCCTTCAGCAGACATGTTTGTTGGGTTCTTGCAGGATTATGGCAACAATTTCTCTCAAGGCTTTTTCCTACCCTACAGAGTGCATTTTCCTATGATCAACTCAGCCCATACTATCCTGTTGTGGTTGTTGGAAGAGTGTGGGCAGGCAAGCAGAACAGGGAGATGCTGAGCTGGGGAATAATTCATGGAATGCAGCTTTCATTTTGTTACTAAAATTAACCTTTTGAGTACCCTGTACATTCTTGTACTGCTTTCCCATCACTAACTGTACAAGTGTGTAGAGGCACTGCCTATTTTATGGTGCTCTCTGAATAGTGAAATTGAAGTTAGTTTTCAGAGGAAGTGATCTCTCCCTGCCTATATAATGCTGGGTCCTAAACTTGCACCGTTCCTCAGTCTAAAAACAGTAAGTGCAGTGTTTGTTGGGTACAGGGAACAGGCTTACCTGAAGCCATGTCTCAATTATTTAATGCCTTCCCTGAAAGGGAGCTATTCCAAATAGACTTCAAGCTGATCCCTTTGTGCTACTAAGATTGTGTAGAAATTATAGACTATTCAGAGAATACCATAAAATACACAGTGCATCTGCACTTCTACTGAAGTGAAGTGATGGAAAATCTATAAAATAATGAAATCTGCACAGGGTCCTCGAAGGGTTAATATTTGCTTACAGCAAAATGGAAGCAGGATTTAACTTTTTTTTTTCTTTCTCTACTCACCCCCTCCCTGATCAGCATATCCCAGACTTGGGTACTTTCCCTCACATCCCCATCAGGCAGAATGGCATGGTCTTGACTCTGAACTCCTGCCCAAGAGAAGGGCACACTTTGCAGTGTCTGATAAAGCCTTGCTCCTTGGAGGTAGATGAGTAAATACTCGACGTGTTAACAATCACTCTTCGACCCAGAAAAACACACCATGAGTGGGAACTACCTTGGGGTGGTGGGGTGTGGGATGGGGAAGGGAAGTTGAGGTGGTAATATAAAGCTAGGGTCAGAGATGGTGTAGTTAGTCAAATAACCTGCAACAGTATTTTCTTCAACAAATTGTAATTTGTATAACTCTGCAATTTTCTTAAAGATATTCTTAGCTCCCTTTAATTTGTCCTGGATTTCACTGCTGTGATCTCATTTTCTCCAGTGACTTTTTTTAACAGTTCAAATAATTGACATTTTTTTTTAAGTTTGGACAGTGTGGTAGTTGCACTTCTGGTCTAAACTGGTGGGCTGATAGACTATGTGGGATAGCAGTGGCAGTTATATTATAGTCTGGGCTTGCTGTCTTCTGTTGTCTTTTCAGTGGATTTTGGCCAGGTGGAGGTGAAAAGCAACAGACATGTTCTGCATTCCTGCTGTTTTCAGGGGACCTAGCCTGTTTGGGGCAAACGGTGCTTTCCCCTCTTGGTGTTTCCTGTCATTTGCACTTGGAATGCCTGAAGAGCGCACACTACTTTTTGATCCCCAGCATTCACAGACTGGCTGAGCACCTCCCCCACAGTAAAAATGGAAAAGGTGGCTTGTGCAGCCACTTTCACAGTGTTGGGCACAAAATCCATTAATGAAATAGGAGAATTTTAAAAGGGGACCTTTTTCTCCCACAGGCAGCCTCTTTCCCCTGCTGTATCAAGCCCCCTAGATTGCCCCAGCAAGTCTCCCCACGTTCCATCCCCCTGGACTGGCATGACGGATAGGTATTTAAATATGGAGGTTCTGCTGTGCCAGTGATGTGCCCCAGTCGAAGGGATGCAGGAGAAAAGCGTAGGCCAGTCTGTTGCTAGACCAAGTGATGAGGTATTTGCATTCCTGACAGCTAAGGCTGCTGTACTGCTTTGTATGCACTCCTGGCACCAACTGGTATATCATAAAGGTGCATTCCAAATTCAGTCGCTACTCACTTCTGTAAGGTACACAGCCAGATTTTAAATTGGCAAAATTTATGAATTTGTTGTTTGCTTTCCTTGCGTTTGTGCTGTGCTTCGCACAAACTCAGCGGGGGATGGAAATTTTAATCCGTTTCATGGAAGTTGCTCATTCTGGTCTGGAATGACTGTACTCTGGAGATTCGGCTGAGTGAATTGTCAACTTTTGCTGAGCTTGGCTGAAGAATCTTCATATATTTTTTTCTGTCAGCCTCATGGGTAAGGCCCTACCAGATTCATGGTCACAGCATTTTAAGAATCTTGAATTTCACTTTCATGCATTTAAACAATTGCAACAAACCCATGAAAATTATCTACTTAAAACAAAAAAACACAAGGGAGCTATCTGGTTTCAAATGGCTTTTATTGTATACTCAAAAACTGTTGTTAAATGCTGGCTACAAACAGGTCACTTTCTTTACTCACTGAAGTCAGTGGTGGAAAGTGAACATGGAGCAGCCGGCAGCGCTCTTTCTTCATTCCCTGTCTCTGGGCTGTGAATACCTGTCTGTATTTAGACACAGCTCTCTCTGCATCCAGTTTGTTGGAATTGTCAGACAGCACCGTACTAGCCTTGCAAGGTGGGGGAATTCTGCATTCCAGCGTTCCAAAACTGCAGCACAGACAAAACAATCGGCTTTTGCAATGCTTTTATAAGTCAGGAATCACATCAAACGAGTTTTATTCTGCATTTGTGTAGAGATACACACAGCTTTCAGGTATGTTGCAGAACATTGTTGAAACCTGAGCAGCTTTTACTTATGCTTGACTCTTCCCTGCAGCAGTAATATTGTTTGAGCTTCTTTGCCATGCAAGAAAACACCTGCTGAGGCATTTAATTCTGTCAAGAGTGGTGGTGGTTTGACTGCTTCAGCTCAGAATAGTACATCTGTTACTTTATTGTAAGGTTTGTGGACTGTGATATTTTAAGCTTCAAAGCAAGTGTTAAGCAATCAGCAGAGGATTTTTTTTCGTCTGGTGCAGCCACGATGTAAACGACGTGCGCACCTGGAAGGCGCTGGCCAGGGGTGTGAAAGGCGGTCGCAGAGGCTCGGGGCCTCAATCCGGCCTCGGTCGTCCTTCTGCCGTCACTGCTGGGAGCCGGGAAAGAAGCTCCACCGTCAGCTGGATGGCGACCATGAGCGCAGCATCCGTCTGGAGGATGCTGATATTGGGGAGACCGTGCAGGGTGTGGGCTGACCCGCTCTCCAGGGTGGTGGACCACACCAGGAAGGCCGCGAGGGGGGTTTTGACGTTTGGGCAACTCACAACCTCCATACATCTGCCCACACATGCGCCCTGGAGAGGTCACGCCATAGTCGCCTCACAGCGACCGAAACAACACGGAAGGCAGCAGTTACGGGTTATCAGTCCAGCTGAATTGGCGTAGAGATTGGGCGCCACGGGTTTTCTTTGTTGGTGGGACAAGTCATCACATCTCACTGGACAGCTACCGCTCCCGTCACAGTCCACCTGCTTCAATGGGTGCTTGGAGCTCAGGGTCTTTGCCCGACAAGTGGACTATAACACTGCACCAAACAGCACGGCAAAACAAGAAAAGAAGGTACCAGTCCTTCGTTTTGCAAGCTGGAATGTCAGAACTGTGTGTCCTGGCCTGTCGGAAGACCTTACACAAATCAACGATTCTCGGAAGACCGCCATCATTAACAACGAGCTCAGTAGACTCAATGTGGACATTGCAGCACTTCAGGAGACACACCTCCCTGCGAGCGGATCTCTGAGAGCAAGGCTACACCACCTTCTGGCAGGGTAAGGATCCTGAAGAACCAAGACAGCATGGAGTAGGCTTCGCCATCAGAAACTCTTTGCTCAGCATGATAGAGCCACTTGAAGGTGGCTCTGAATGCATACTGTCCATCTGACTGTTCACCGCCTCTGGTCCAGTACACCTACTCAGCATCTATGCTCCAACACTCTGCTCCCCACCTGAAGTTAAAGACCAGTTCTACGAGGAACTCCATGATATCATTAGTAGCATTCCCAACACCGAACATTTGTTCCTGCTGGGGGACTTTAATGCCAGGGTTGGGGCCGACCATGACTCATGGCCCTCCTGCCATGGGCGCCATGGCATTGGAAGGATAAATGAGAATGGACGGAGACTGCTGGAGTTGTGTACCTATCATAACCTCTGCATCACCAACTCATTTTCACACTAAACCCTGTCACCAGGTTTCTTGGAGGCACCCAAGATCACGTCGTTGGCAACAGCTGGACCTCATCATCACAAGGCGCGCCTCTTTAAGCAGTGTTCAAATCACACGCAGCTTCCACAGTGCAGACTGCGACACCGACCACTCCCTGGTGTGCAGCAAGGTTAGGCTCAAACCAAAGAAGCTGCATCACTCCAAGCAGAAGGGCTGCCTGCGCATCAACACTAGCAGAATTTCGTATCCACAGCTGTTACATAAATTTCTAAATTCACTTGAAAAAGCCCTTCAAAACACTCCTACAGGGGATGCAGAGACCAAGTGGCGGCCAACATCCCCAGCATATACACCCTACTGAGTCAGCAGCGCTTGAGATGGCTTGGCCATGTGAGCCGCATGGAAGATGGCAGGATCCCCAAGGACGCGGTACAGCGAGTTCATCACTGGTATCAGACCCACCAGCCGTCCATGGCTCCGCTTTTAAAGATGTCTGCAAACGCGGCATGACGGCCTGTGACATTGATCACAAGTCGTGGGAGTCAGTTGCCAGTGATCGCCAGAGCTGGAGGACAGCCATAAAGGTGGGGCTAGAGAGTGGCGAGTCGAAGAGACTTAGCAGTTGGCAGGGAAAAGAGACAGAAGCGCAAGGGGAGATCCAACTGTATAACAGCCCCAACAACCAATTTTATCTGCAGCACCTGTGGAAGAGTCTGTCACTCTCGAATTGGCCTTTATAGCCACTCCAGGCGCTGCTCCACAAACCACTGACCACCTCTCGGCACTTACCCATTGTCTCTCGAGACAAAGAGGCCAAAGAGAGAGAAAGCAAGTGATTAAGTCATGTAGCATTCTTGGCAACAAACTGAATTTCCTCATTAAACTGAGCATCGTTTAGAAGGATTGCAATATCTGTTAAAACCTGTGTTCTCTGTCAGTGTGAGTTCTTTTGAGACCAAGTCTGAGTAGCATTTCAGGTGAGCTGCATGATACTTTACTGCCTGAAACCAAGAATTCCAACGTGCAATTACTGGCTCTGGATAAAAGGCAATGTTTTGTTACTCAATTTTATCCGCATTTACAATATGTTACTGTATCGAAGCTTACAGCTCAGGCAGTGTTTGAAGATCTTTTTAATGTAGCTGAGCAGTTTGTCAACTTTACCAAACTCGTTTTTTCACAGTTCACTGAAAAGAGGAATTATATGTGCATTACGGTATTAGGCATTACACCTTGGAGCACAGATTTGAAAGATTTTGGCATGTAAGTTGCATTGTCACTAACGAAAGCAGACACTTTGAAATCTGCACCATATTTTGAAACTGTTTTGAGTATCGCTTGGGAAATTGTGGTGTAATTAGCAGCTTCTAAGTGGACGCAGTCTGCGTGCATTGTTAGCTTTCCTAACTCTACAACTTCAGCCTCAACAGACATAAAATCAAACAAAACTGCAGCACATAGTTGTCTTGCTCATTGGACTCATCACAAATAGTTGCAAAAAACTCACAGGTTAATCTGAGACGTTATCTCTCAATGTGTAGCAAAAACCTTTGGTCGGTAGTCTTGTTTATTTGCACTTGGCAAGCAACCACCATTTTGTACATTAGGTTGAATGAATATCCACAACTTTGGGTGATCAAGTTTTTCCAATGGTATGTTGGCACTTGCAAAAACATCCAGTTCCATTGAAACCAGCTCACGATTTTCTGAGCTCTGTCGACTACTTAAAAAGAGATGAAATCGTTGCTTGTTTTTTATCGCGTTTGTTTTCCAGCAGTGCGGTGTTGGATGCTGTTTCAGCTTCGATGTCGTTTGGATTCTAAATGGCGCTGAACTGTTGCCCACTGTGTGATCCAACAAAACATTGCAGCTTGTACAAAACCATATTCAACCATTGGCATGCAGAATTTGGCTTCCAAATTCTTTGTGTTCTGCAGTAATTGTTGTGGCCGTCTTTGATTTGCACATTCTGGCATTCTCACTTGTCTGCCAACACTTGAGACTGCTTCTCTCAAAACTGCACAGGAAGCCCTCCCTCACCTATCAGTGAGGTGAACCTTTTGTCAATGAATATAACTCGCAGAGTTTGCAAAATGGCCAACTTCGCAGAGAACCTGAGATTTCACGGTCTGTGATGCATTTTTCACACTGGTAAATTTGGTAGGGCCCTACTCATTGGGCAGTGCCTCGCAACCTGGGGAGAGGAGTTGTGACTAGTTGTGTTGGATTCTGGCTTTCTGTTCTGACACTGAAGCAGATCTTCTAATTAGTCTGAAGTTGGCATCAGGCTTCACTCTGTTCATCTTTTGGATTGGAGCCAAGGCATTGAGACACAGCTGAAGAATTTGTTTGGAATACGTAATGTTTTTGTAGCATGGCACAATGTTCTTGTGCCCCTGGACTCATGGGGCATGGACACAGTGTCCCTGTTTGTTTTTGACTTATGCATTGGCCTTTTGTTTCCCGCTTTGGTTTTGAATCAACACTTTCAAGGTGGTTAACAAATATTTCAAGTTTTGTTTGTGTAAGGAATGGAAAAACAATTGTCAGCTTGTCTCAGTGATAGAACTCAGGCCTCTGAGTCAAACGTCATGGGTTCAAGCTAGAGATTTGAGTGTGGAAATCGGCCAGCGCTCCAGTGCAGTACCGAGGGAGTGCTGCATTGTCAGGTGTTTCTCTGATGAATCTTTTTAAACCAAGGCCCTGTCTGCCCCCTCAGGTGGATGCAAAGGCATCATTCAAAGAAAAACAGAGTTCCCCAGGTGTGCTAGGTAACATTTAGCTCTCATTCAACATCACTAAACAGATTTAACTGATCATTAATCACATTGCTGTGTGTGAGACCTTGAACGCTGCAAATGGGAGCCATTGCATAAACTAGACTTTTATTCCCTGGGATATAGATGGCTCGGGGGTGATTTGATTGAGATTTTTAGAGTTTTTAAAAGAATTGTTCGAGTAGGTAGAGAGAATTTTTTTCTCGAGCTGCTGAGGGAATCTAGCCCAAGGAGGCATAACCTTCCTGTCCTCCCCTCGTTCCCTTTCCCTCCCCTTTTCTCCACTCCCCCACCTGCCACTTGCATACTGTTTGCCAACAAAACAGTTGTACTTCAAAAGTAATCTATGGGTTGTTTGGGACATCCTGAGAATGGGATGAATTACGTAAATGCAACATTGTTCAACAAGGTTTAGCAACAGTTGGATGAGTTTGATAAGTATTGGTGGCAGTGTTGTCAATAAGAGTTCAGTAAAGTGCAATAGAGGATGTATGGAATATTTTATATGTGCAATTGAGCTATGAAAAAAAACTCGAGTGCTGTGCATGTTAAAATCCTGTGTTGTGATAGTGTGTACAAGTTATCCAGCACTTGGCTCGGGGTAATATGAGGCAGTGATAGGCACCAACATATTGCACCACAGACATCTGACAGAATTTTTGACTCAGCCACTGACATGGGTGTATTTAATCTGTCTCTATAGTGTATAGCCAGCCTAATGCCATCAAAGCACTGTATGATTTAAAACACAAGGTTAAAGGCTTGGAACAAGACATTTCAAATCACCACGGACACCGGTGTCCGTGTACGGGCACATTGCCGACCCCGGACCTGAGGTGATGAATATATTATAAACACGTTGCACAACACAAAACCACATTTAGTTTTAATATGATTTGAGCCCTCCCACTGCATTGGTACTAATACACCAATTACAATAGTACCTACAGAGATGCTGCTTAGAACAGGGTTGTCCAACAAACGGCCCGCGGGCCAGGATCCAGCCTGTCGAAGTTTTCCATTCGGCCCATGGATGTAAACTGTACCCAGGCTGTTCCTCATCCTCACCAGGGGTCCGTGAATGGAGTTGAGAAATTTCCTATTGGCTTCTTGCAGACTGGCTTTTAAATAAAAGTCACAAGTCAGTTTCACAGCTGACAGGCACTCGGATTGGAGCACAATACCAGTTTCTGAACTGCGAACAGATTTGGGGCTGACCGGTGGGTTCTGACTTCTTTGAAAGCCGGAGAGCCCTGATATGTTCCCACTCACTAACAGTCAGAGAGAGAACTTGTGCAAGCAAAAGAATGCCAGGTGTCTAACCTAGTGTAAAACGAAGTCAATAAATTAATCTTTAAAGCTTCACAAAAATATATATTAGTTGTTTTGATAGTAAGATAAATTTTTAATGCTTTTATCTTTCCGAAATTGTCTCTCTGGTTCCCTATGTAAGAGAAAAATTGTAATGTGGCCCCCCACTCTCAAAGGTTGGACAACCCTGTTTCATAAAAACATGAGTAAAGACCATTTTGCCCATCGAAGTTTATTGCTGTGGTACCCTTAATTCTTCCATTTCAAAACCCGTCCTCTTTTCGCATGGGTAATATTTCTTAGTCTGCTTACCCCACACACATTTATCACTGAGTGAAAATGGGCAGAGAGCTATTTTCAAACTTTTTCACAAATTTATCATGACTTGCTTTGAGCAAGATTCAGGATTTATCCTACGTACACTTAATTTTTCCTCCTTGTGACCTTTCTGCCCACTAATCTTTCCTTGTAACCCATTTCCATTGCTGTGTCTTGTATATGCATTTTTGAGCTGCTCTGATTGAGGCCTGACCAATGCTCCAACAGAACACTCAGTCACCTGTACCCCTTCAAAAAAAAATTACTGTTGAGTAGAAATTCCAACAGCTTTCATTTTTCACCCACAAATTGCTAGCAATTTGGGTTGTTTTGTATCTTATGGCTAGCAGTTTTGAAACTATTGCAACAGTTTTATACTTGATGAGGGGTGGTGTTAGCTTTAGGAATACTTAACTGATGTCAGTCCTCAGTCAACACCTTACATTCTTGGCTTTGCGATATAGGAAAGTATGCAATACCTGAGGGATCATTGTAGCTTTGCCTCAGCAGCTCATAACTTGGGGCAGGGGAAGAGTATTCAGTAGTGAGTAATGGTGAAATAAATTGAGATTCCAGATCGTTGCTGCTTTGCACTTCTCGGTATCATTGCCATCTCCAATTATGCTGCATTGCCACCTCCTTTTATTATTCTGAGCATCCCCGCTCCTTTCTCTTTCCTCACACTGAGCGCCCTTACAAACCTTCATTTTCCCCCCACCCCAGTACAAAATCGAGTGGTGAATGGTAGGATTGGATGTTTTGGACTGTGCCTTCACATAAAATTCTCATTTCAGTTGGCTTGTTTGAAGGGAGATGGGCAAAGACTGATGGTAAAATCTTTCACTACTGGGAAAGGGGAGAATTCTAAGCAAATGTTAAGCTTGACCACTCATGCATTTATAGCAGCCCATTAAAAGAGCACATTATTCACCTGTTGTCTGTCACCAGTTGTGTGCAGCACAGCAGGAAGGTAGGGAGGAGACGAGACAACACAATCGGTACATGTAGTAGCTCTCTTCAAATCTAATGTAATACATGAGTGCAATGACAAAACTGATCTTTTATTTTTTTTTAAACCCCCTGTAGGTCATTGAAGTTTATGACTTGAGTAAAGTTAAATTGAAATACTGGTGAGTATTTTGACTCTCTTTCTCTTGTACACCTCATGGTAGACACAATCATGTTCAGACCCGAAGTATAGGTCAGTGGCCTCCTGGGGCCGCATTCTCTGGGTGCAGGGTGGTGTAAAGGTTGACTGTCCTCTATTGGCAAAACAATTGAGGGAAGTCTGGCTCTGATTTGATTTTCAGTAATCACTCTGATCTGGCTGCAGTGGTGTTAACAGGGCTTTGGCAAACATACTGGGGATTGCCCACATATTTTCTGGTGGTCAGCTCCAACATTTAAGCATGCTGTGTTCCCAATGATCTTTTTGTTTGAAAGGTGAGAATGTATAAAGTTAATGTAATTGGGGTGTTTTCTCTGGTAAATAAAACTCTTCCCAGATTTTTTTGCTGTATGTTGACTTTTATGATGGAACAGTATTTGAACATGAATGGGGAAGGCAAATTTCACATTTGGACTGAGCTGAAACCTGCCAAGAGTGAGCATAGCCAGAGTCCCAAAGTTCAAATCCAACAAAAAATTGAAAATCTCATTATTTGTCACAATTTTTAAAAACTTTTTTTCAACAACTATACACCTCCCACTGGTGAGACACAGGAATAGGCCACTCGCAGTTAATTTAACGAAGTGGTTATTATTCTTGTCAACTTTGACTTCAGGCTATTCAACCTCTGCTACCCCCACCCCTACTCCATTGAGATACTGAGACCAGGAGTGGACTGACGCTCCTGCTGCCACCCAAGTTGGGAACTGCTAATTTGGAACATTTTATTCATTAATAGTGCATGGATTACTGCATTTTCCTGTTACCGGCAGATCATCTGCCAGTTGATTGGAAAAGCTTCACATTTTTGGCAGGTAGCTAGTGAGTAAAATGGTTGTGTCCATTGTTGAGTGGGTTTCTGTGTTTTTAAGTTTACTTGGCAGCAATTAAATCATTAATTTTCACAAGGTTTAAGAATTGCCTAGTGTTTGTAGATCACCCTAGAACTGAGCTACATTTACAACACATGACCTCGCTACTATCTTCACTGCATTGGATCTGATGCACTTCAAATTCATTGATACTGCATTTCTATCCCATTCTTAAACAGTTGTGCAGGGCAAGTGAAACGAAAAGTACAGATCACAGATTTTCTGCCTTTTGTTAGAAACTGCAGCTGAGAAGGCCAGCACTCGACTCGCTTCCAGGTCACCAAAATCCTTCCAAAAAACAACTGAATATTCATTCAACGTCTTGGGTTTAACAGTTTGAAAAACAGATACATTGGAGCTTATGACATTTGAAGTGGCAGGGGAAGAGCTCAGTTAATCTTAAACCTACAAAATAACTCTGGTCCTGCAATAAATCCCTCAAGTTCACAAACAATCCAGTGTAGTTCCCTGATCAGTTATGTTTCAGCTTAAAACTCGAGAACCCCTTTCCCTGAATTTCATTAGCCATTCGCTAAAATAGTTTACTTATAGCAGAAGCATGGAAGTGCTCGGTTATGACCTTTCTGACGTTCCATTCACTATGTTGTGAAAAACTGCAGTGTCCGCTTGATTTTTATCATGGTCAGTGGAGCATCATTTTGGATCTGAGCTGAGAGCAGGATTTGGACCTGTGTTTTCTGGTCCATGGAACTGACCTGCACCATGCCCTCCTATCTTTTCAAATTATGAAAGAATACTTTTTTTAAAACAACTGTTATGTACTGCAGGACTGGGTTTCTGAAGCCCTTCGTAAGCTAAAGACAACGATTGCCAATTAACTGAAAATGACACATCCCAACATTAACTCAAACGGACCATTGTGACCAAACAATAGAATTAATTTGAGGATACAATTTATCATTCTTGACTCATTTCATAATTGAAGATATTGACATTGATCTCGTTTTAGATTTGAATGTTTGATATTTTATCCTCCTGTAGCCGACTTTTGCCATGTGTCAGCTGAGAACAATTAGGGAGGCAGGTGATTTTCTTGCAAGCCTTGGTGAACGCTGCACTGAAATTGCAATTATGTGACTTGTGTAAGGAGCCTAGGGATGGCTTTTGCTCCCGTCTCCCTCTCAGCTGCATTGTAGTGAGACAAGAACTCCATGGAGTATGTGAATGAGCAGTTTGCATGTCTGGAGATATAACCACAGTAGCGAAGCAATTTTATCGACCTTTTATGGGTGCTGTCATCACTGCAATTGGTTATCAGCGTGCCACATAAATTTGTTTTGACAACTTTACCAGCATTTGTTGCAGATTCTCAAAGTATAATCCAACAAAGCTACCTTTCTTCTACCCTGGTAATCAGAGTATTTGCATATCACTACTATAGGTTAAGTATTTCAGTGCAAGGCCAGTGAAGATTGGGGAGGGGTTTAGAGTTGTACAGCACTGAAACAGGCCCTTCGGCCCATCGTGTCTGTGCTGGCCATCAAACACCTAACTATTCTAGTCCCATTTTCCAGCACTTGGCCCGTAGCCTTATATGCTGTGGCGTTTCAAGTGCTCCTCTAAATACTACTTGAATGTTGAGGGTTCCTGCCTCTACCACCCCTTCAGGCAGTGTATTCCAGATTCCAACCACCCTCTGAGTGAAAAAAAGTTTCCTCAAATCCCCTCTAAACCTCCTGCCCCTTTCCTTAAATCTATGCCCCCGGTTATTGACCCCTCCGCTAAGGGAAAAAGTCTCTTCCTATCTAACCTATCAATGCCCCTCATAATTTTGTATACCTCAATCAGGTCCCCGCTCATCCTTCTTTGTTCTAAGGAAAACAACCCTAGCCTTTTCATTGCTGAAATGCTTCAGCCCAGGCAACATCATGGTGAATCTCCAGTGCAATCACATCCTTCCTATAGTGTGATGCCCAGAACTGTACACAGTACTCCAGCTGTGGCCTAACTAGCGTTTTTATGCAGCTCCATCATAACCTTCCTGCTCTAGTATTCTATGCCTCGGCTAATAAAGGCAAGTATCCCATATGCCTTCCTAACCACCTTTATCAATCTGTGCTGCTGCCTTCAGTGATCTATGGACATGTACACCAAGGTCCCTCTGACTTTCTGTATTTCCTAGGGTCCTACCATCCATTGTATATTCCCTTGCCTTGTTAGTCCTCCCAAAATACATCACCTCACACTTCTCAGGATTAAATTCTATTTGCCACAGCTCTGCCCATCTTACCAGCCCATCTATATCGTCCTGTAAGCTTGGGCTTTCCTCCTCACTGTTTACGACACCACCAATTTTCGGGTCATCTGCGAATGTACTGATCATACCTCCTATATTCACGTCTAAATCATTAATGTACACTACAAACAGCAAGGGTCCCAGCACTGATCCCTGCGGTACACCACTGGTCACTGGCTTCCACTCGCAAAAACAACCCTCCACCATCACTCTTTGCGTCCTGCCACTAACCCAATTTTGGATCCAATTTACCAAATTGCCCTGGATCCCAGGGGCTCTTATCTTAACCAATCTCCCGTGCGGGACCTTATCAAAAGCCTTACTAAAGTCCATGTAGACTACATCAACTGCTTTACCCTCATCTACACATTTAGTCACCTCAAAAAATTCAATCAAGTTAGTTAGACACTATCTCCCCCTGACAAAGCCATACTGACTATCCCTGATTATTCCCTGCCTCTCCAAGTGGAGATTAATCCTGTTCTTCAGAATTTTTTCCAATATTTTCCCAACCACTGATGTTCACCGGCCTGTAATTACCTGGTCTATCCCTACTACCCTTCTTGAATAATGGCACCACATTCGCTGTCCTCCAGTCCACTGTCACCTCTCCCGTGGCCAGAGAAGATCTGAAAGTTTGTGTCAGAGCCCCTGCTATCACCTCCCTTGCCTCACAACAGCCTGGGATACATTTCATCTGGGTCTGGGGATTTATCCACTTTTAAGCCACTAAAACATCTAATACCTCCTCCCTTTCAATGTTAATATGTTCAAGTATATCGCAATCCCCCTCCTTGATCTCAACACCTACATCGTCGTTGTCCACGGTGAAAACAGATGAAAAGTAATCATTTAAGACCTCACCTATGTCCTCCAGCTCCACACAGATTGCCACTTTGGTCCCTAATGGGCCCTACTCTTTCCCTGGTTATCCTCTTGCCCTTAATAAACTTAAAACGCCTGAGGATGTTTCTTTATCCTGCCCGCCAATGTTTTTTCACATCCCCTCTTTGTGCTCCTAATAACGTTTTAAAGTACCCCCCGCCCCCACACTTTGAATACTCCTTTGATGCTGCCGCTGTTTTCAGCTCTCTGAATCTGCTATAAGACTACTTTTTTTTTTTTTCCTGATCCAATACTCTATATCCCTTGACATCCATGGTTCCCTGGACTTGATGGTCCTACCCTTCACCTTAACGTGTACATATTGGCTCTGAATCCTCACTATTTCCTCTTTGACTCCCACTGGCCTGATGTAGACATTCCTACAAGTAGCTGCTCCCAGTCCACTTCGGCCAGATCCTGTTTCATCAAATTGAAATTGGCCTTCCCCCAATTCAGTACCTTTGTTTCTGGCCCATCTTTGTCCTTTTCCATAACTACCTTTAAATCTTAGAGTTATGGTCACTATCCCCGAAATGCTCCTCTACTGATACTTCTACCACTTGTCCAGCTTCATTCCCTAGGATTGGGTCCAGTACTGCCCCTTCTCTTGTAGGACTTTCTACGAAAAAACAACTGACCTGAGGATTGGGAGCAGTTTAGAATTTAGCAAAGGAGGACCAAGGGATTGATTAAGAAGAGGAAAATAAAGTATGAGAGCAAGCTTGCGGGGAACATAAAAACTGACTGTAAAAGTTTCTATAGGAATGTGAAGAGAAAAAGATTGATTAAGACAAATGTAGGTCCCTTACAGTCAAAACAGGGGGATTTATTATGGGGAATAAAGAAATGGCTGACCAACTAAATGCATACTTCACAAAGAAGGTCACAAATATCAAAGAACAGCACAGCACAGTAACAGGCCATTCGGCCTTCCAAGCCTGCGCCGATCTTGATCCCTGCCGAAACTAAAACCTTCTGCACTTCCGGGGACCGTATCCCTCTATTCCCATCCTATTCATGTATTTGTCAAGATGCCTCTTGAACGTCACTATCGTGCCTGCTTCCACCATCTCCTCCGGCAGCAAGTTCCAGGCACTCACCACCCTCTGTGTAAAGAACTTGCCTCGCACATCCCCTCTAAACTTTGCCCCTCGTACCTTAAACCTATGCCCCCGAGTAACTGACTCTTCCACCCTAGGAAAAAGCTTCTGACTATCCACTCTCCATGCCGCTCATAACTTTGTAAACCTCTATCATGTCGCCCCTCCACCTCCGTCGTTCCAGTGAAAACAATCCGAGTTTATCCAAACTCTCTTCGTAGCTAATGCCCTCTAGACCAGGCAACATCCTGGTAAACCTCTTCTGTACCCTCTCCAAAGCCTCCACGTCCTTCTGGTTGTGTGGCTACCAGAATTGCACGCAATATTCTAAGTGTGGCCTAACTAAAGTTCTGAACAGCTGCAGCATGACTTGCCAATTTTTATACTCTATGCCCCGACCGATGAAGGCAAGCATGCCGTATGCCTTCTTGACTACCTTATCCACCTGCGTTGCCACTTTGTGACCTGTGGACCTGTACGCCCAGATCTCTCTGCCTGTCAATACTCCTAAGGGTTCTGTCATTTACTGTATACTTCCCACCTGCATTAGACCTTCCAAAATGCATTATCTCACATTTGTCCGGATTAAACTCCATGTGCCATTTCTCTGCCCAAGTCTCCAACCGATCTATATCCTGCTGTATCCTCTGAAAATCCACATCACTATCCGCAACTCCACCAACCTTTGTGTCGTCCGCAAACTTACTAATCAGACCAGCTACATTTTCCTCCAAATCATTTATATATACTACAAACAGCAAAGGTCCCAGCACTGATCCCTGCGGAACACCGCTAGTCACATCCCTCCATTCAGAAAAGCACCCTTCCACTGCTACCCTCTGTCTTCTATGACAGAGCCAGTTCTGTATCCACCTTGCCAGCTCACCTCTGATCCCCGTGTGACTTCACCTTTTGTACCAGTCTGCCATGAGGGACCTTGTCAAAGGCTTTACCGAAGTCCATACAGACAACATCCACTGCCCTTCCTTCATCAATCATCTTTGTCACTTCCTCAAAAAACTCAATCAAATTAGTAAGACACGACCTCCCCTTCACGAAACCATGCTGTCTCTCGCTAATAAGTTTGTTTGTTTCCAAATGGGAATAAATCCTGTCCCGAAGAATCCTCTCTAATAACTTGCCTACCACTGAAGTAAGGCTCACCGGCCTATAATTTCCTGGATTATCCTTGCTATCCTTCTTAAACAAAGGAACAACATTGGCTATTCTCCAGTCCTCTGGGACCTCACCTGTAGCCAATGAGGATGCAAAGATTTCTGTCAAGGCCGCAGCAATTTCTTCCCTTGCCTCCCTCAGTATTCTGGGGTAGATCCCATCAGGCCCTGGGGACTGATCTACCTTAATGCTTTGCAAGACACCCAAAACCACCACCTTTTTGATAATGAGATGACTGAGACTATCTACACTCCCTTCCCTAGGCTCATCATCCACCAAGTCCTTCTCTTTGGTGAATACTGATGCAAAGTGCTCATTTAGTACCTCTCCCATTTCCTCTGGCTCCACACATAGATTCCCTTCTCTGTCCTTGAGTGGGCCAACCATTTCCCTAGTTACCCTCTTGCTCTTTATATACATATAAAAAGCCTTGGGATTTTCCTTAATCCTGTTTGCCAATGACTTTTCATGACCCCTTTTAGCCCTCCTTACTCCTTGCTTAAGTTCCTTCCTACTGTCTTTATATTCCTCAAGGGATTCGTCTGTTCCTAGCCTTCCAGCCCTTACGAATGCTTCCTTTTTCTTTTTCTTTAATTTGTTTAGAGATACAGCACTGAAACAGGCCCTTCGGCCCACCGAGTCTGTGCCGACCAACAACCACCCATTTATACTAACTTTACACTAACCCCATATTCTCTACCACAACCCCACCATTCTCCTACCACCTACCTACACTAGGGGCAATTTACAACGGCCAATTTACCTATCACCCTGCAAGTCTTTTGGAGGTGGGAGGAAACCGGAGAACCCGGCAGAAACCCACGCAGACACAGGGAGAACTTGCAAACTCCGCACAGGCAGTACCCAGAATTGAACCCAGGTCTCTGGAGCTGTGAGGCTGCGGTGCTAACCACTGCGCCACTGTGCCGCCCACTAGGCTCACAATATCCCGCGATATCCAAGGTTCCTGAAACTTGCCAAATTTATCCTCCTTCCTCACAGGAACATGCTGGTCCTGGATTCTAATCAGCTGACGTTTGAAAGGCTCCCACATGTCAGATGTTGATTTACCCTCAAACAGCCGCCCCCAATCTAAATTCTTCAGTTCCTGCCTAATATTGTTATAATTAGCCTTCCCCCAGTTCAGCACCTTCACCCGAGGACTACTCTTATCCTTATCCACAAGTACCTTAAAACTTATGGAATTATAGTCACTGTTCCTGAAATGCTCCCCTACTGAAACTTCGACCACCTGGCCGGGCTCATTCCCCAATAC
This sequence comes from Heterodontus francisci, assembly GCF_036365525.1. NCBI lineage: Eukaryota > Metazoa > Chordata > Chondrichthyes > Heterodontiformes > Heterodontidae > Heterodontus > Heterodontus francisci. The sequence continues at coordinate 72,328,805 of NC_090387.1, forward strand.
CAGGTCCACTACGGCCCCATCCCTAGTTGGACTACCTACGTATTGTTTCAAGAAGCCCTCCTGGATGCTCCTTACAAATTCTGTCCCATCCAAGCCCCTAGCACTAAGTGAGTCCCAGTCAATATAGGGGAAGTTAAAATCACCCACCACTACAACCCTGTAACCTTTATATCTTTCCAAAATCTGTCTACATATCTGCTCCTCTACCTCCTGCTGGCTGTTGGGAGGCCTGTAGAAAACCCCCAACATCGTGACTGCACCCTTCCTATTCCTGAGCTCCACCCATATTGCCTCGCTGCACGACCCCTCCGAGTTGTCCTCCCGCAGTACAGCTGTGATATTCTCCACCAGTAATGCAACTCCCCCACCCCTTTTACATCCCCCTCTATCCCGCTTGAAGCTTCTAAATCCTGGAACATTTAGCTGCCAATCCTGTCCTTCCCTCAACCAAGTCTCTGTAATAGCAACAACATCATAGTTCCAAGTACTAATCCAAGCTCTAAGTTCATCTGCCTTATCTGTTATACTTCTCGCATTGAAACAAATGCACTTCAGACCACCAGTACCGCTGTGCTCCGTAACATCTCCCTGCCTGCTCTTCCTCTTAGTCTTACTGGCCTTATTTACTAGTTCCCCCTCATTTATTTGACTTGCTGTCCTACTGCTCTGGTTCCCACCCCCCTGCCACACTAGTTTAAACCCTCCCTAGTGACGCTAGCAAACCTCACAGCCAGGATATTTGTGACCCTCCAGTTTAGATGCAACCCGTCCTTCTACACCAGCTGTTCAGCCACGTGTTTAGCTGCACTATCTTCCTATTTCTAGCCTCACTGGCATGTGGCACAGGGAGTAATCCCGAGATTACAACCCTAGAGGTCCTGTCTTTTAACTTTCTACCTAACTCCCTAAACTCCCCCTGCAGGACCTCGTCACTCTTCCTGCCTATACCAATGTGTACCACAACCTCTGGCTGTTCACCCTCCCCCTTCAGAATGCCCCCTGTCCGTTCAGAAACTTCCTTGACCCTGGCACCAGGGAGGCAACATACCATCCTGAAATATCATACCAGAAATGTTGGGGAACACAGGGCTTAGTGAGAGAAGAACTGAAAGTAATCAGTATTAGGAGAGAAATGGTGTTGGGGAAATTGATGGGATTGAAGGCCGATAAATCCCCAGGGCCTGATGGTATGCATCCCGGAATACTTAAGGAAGTGGCCCTAGAAATAGTGAATGCATTGGTGATCATCTTCCAAGATTCTATAGACTCTGGAACAGTTCCTACAGATTGGAGGGTAGCTAATGTAACCCCACTATTTAAAAAGGGAGGTAGAGAGAAAGCAGGGAATTATAGACCAGTCAGCCTGACGTCGGTAGTGGGGAGAGTTCTAGAGTCCATTATCAAAGATTTTATAGCAGAGCACTTGGAGAACAGTGGTAGAATCGGTCAGAGTCAGCATGGATTTATGAAAGGGAAATGATGCTTGACAAATCTACTAGAATTCTTCGAGGATGTAACTATTAGAGTTGATAAGGGACAGTCAGTGGATGTGGTTTATTTGGACTTTCAGAAGGCTTTCGACAAAGTCCCACATAAGAAATTAGTATGTAAAATTAAAGCGCATGGGATTGGGGGTAGTGTATTGCGATGGTTAGAAAATTGGTTGGCGGACAGGAAACAGAGTAGGGATAAATGGGTCTTTTTCCGAATGGCAGGCAGTGACTAGTGGGGTACTGCAGGGATCGGTGCTCGGACCCCAGCTATTCACAATATACATTAATGATTTAGATGAGGGAACTAAATGTAATATCTCCAAGTTTGCAAATGATACAAAACTGGGTGGGAGGGTGAGTTGTGAGGAGGATGCAGAGAGGCTTCATGGTGATTTGGACAAGTTGAGTGAGTGGGCTAATGCATGGCAGATGCCGTATAATGTGGATAAATGTGAGGTTGTCCACTTTGGTAACAAAAACAGAAAGGCAGATTATTATCTGAATGGCTGTAAACTGGGAGAGGGGAATATGCAGCGAGACCTGGGTGTTCTCGTACACCAGTCGCTGAAGGTAAGCATGCAGGTGCAACAGGCGGTAAAAAAGGCAAATGATATGTTGGCCTTCATAGCGAGAGGATTCGAGTACAGGAGCAGGGATGTCTTGCTGCAATTATACAGGGCCTTGGTGAGGCCACACCTGGAATATTGTGTAGTTTTGGCCTCCTTATCTGAGGAAGGATGTTCTTGGTATAGAGGGAATGCAGCGAAGGTTTACCATACTGATTCCTGGGATGGTGGGACTGACGTATGAGGAGAGAGTGAGTCGGTTAGGATTATATTTGCTGGAGTTCAGAAGAGTGAGGGGGGATCTCATAGAAACCTATAAAATTCTAACAGGACTTGACAGGGTAGATGCAGGAAGGATGTTCCCGATGGTGGGGGGAGTCCAGAACCAGAGGTCATAGTCTAAGGATATGGGATAAACCTTTCAGGACTGAGATGAGGAGAAATCTCTTCACCCAGCGAGTGGTGAGCCTGTGGAATTCACTACCACAGAAAGCAGTTGAAGCCAAAACGTTGTATAGTTTCAAGAAGGAGTTAGATACAGCTCTTGGGTCTAACGGGATCAAAGGGTATGGGGCGAAAGCAGGAACAGGCTACTGAGTTGGATGATCAGCCATGATCATAATGAATGGCGGAGCAGGCTCAAAGAGCCTGTTTGTATAAAAGCTCTCCCTGTGTGCATTTTAAGAATTCCTCCCCCTTTAAGCCTTTTGCACTAAGACTATCCCAGTTGAAATCCCCTACTATTATTACCCTATTATTTTTATACCTCTGGTGTAATTTCACTGTATGGAGGTTTAACTGGAACATAACAGATAAGTGACCTACACTGGATTGTTTGTTTACTCTAAGAATTATCACAGGACCAGATGTAATGCTTGGTATGTTCAAGATCAATCGAGCTCTTCCTCTGCCATTTCAAATATCATATGCACCCATGGATCAGATACAATATACCTTTAAAATTGTATGAGAAATAGGAGTTGGAGTAAACTATTTGGCCCTTCAAGTCTGCTCTACTATTCAACAAGATCATGGCCGATCTACCTCAATTTCACTGTACCGTACTATTACCATCCCCCTTAACTCCCTTAGTACCCAAAAATCTATTGACCTCTGTCTTGAATATACTCAACAAACACTCTCAGGTGGAGAATTCCAAAGATTCACAAGCCTTTGAATGAAGAAGTTTCTTCTCATCGCAGTCCTAAAAAGCCAACCCCTTATAATGAGACTGTGACCCCATGTTTGAGATTCCCAGCCAGGGGTAACATTTTTACAGCATCTTCCCAGTCAAGCCCCTTAAGGATTTAATATGTTTCAATTAGATCACCTCTCATTCTTGACTGCAGGGAATCTATATCAATTTGGGTGTGGAGAGCAAATGTAATTCCAAGTTTGCTGATGACACAAAGCTAGGTGGGAATGTGAAATAAGAACAAGAAATCCTGGAAATACTCAGCAGGTCGGGTAGCATCTGTGGAGAGAGAAGCAGAGTTAACCTTTCAGGTCAGTGATCTTTCATCAGAACTGGCAAAGATTAGAAATGTAATGGGTTTTAAGCAAATAAAGCAGGGGTGGGGCAAGAGATAGCAAGGGAAGGTGTTGATAGGACAGGGTCACAGAGAATAACTGACCAGAAGGTCATGGAGCAAAGGAAAACAGTAGGTTAATTGTATGGTGAAAGACAAAGCATTAGTGCAGAGAGGGTGTTAATTGACAGAAAAATGAACAGCCCTGGCCCAAAGCACAAACCTGAAACAAAACGGTGGTTAAAAAAATGAATGATGAAACAAACTAAAATAAAATAAAGAAAATAACTAAAAATAAAAAGGGGGGCCTGGCATGCTCTGAAATTATTGAACTCGATGTTCAGTCCAGCAGGCTGTAGCGTGCCTAAATAGGTAAATGAGATGCTGTTCCTCGAGCTTGCGTTGATCACTGGAACAATGCAGCAAGCCCAGGACAGATATGTGGGCATGAGAGCAGGGATGTGTGTTGAAATGGCAAGCAACCGGAAGCTCGGGGTCATGCTTTCGGACTGAGCGGAGGTGTTCCGCAAAGCAGTCATCCAATCTGCGTTTGGTCTCCCCAATGTAGTGGAGACCACATTGAGCAGCGAATGCAGTATACTAAATTGAAAGAAGTACAAGTAAATCGCTGTTTCACCTGAAAGGAGTGTTTGGGGCCATGGAGAATGAGGAGAGAGGAGGTAAAAGGGCAGGTATTACACCACCTGCGATTGCATGGGAAGGGGGCGAGGTGTTGGGGATAATGGATCAGTGGACCAAGGTGTCGTGGAGGGAACCAATTCTTTGAAATGATAGGAGGGGAGGGGCAGATCTGTTTGATAGTGGCATCACGCTGGAGGTGGCGGAAATGAAGGGATGACCCTTGGGTGTGGAGGCTGGTGGGGTGGAAAGTGAGGACAAGGGGAACCCTGTCGCTGATCTGGGAGGGAGGAGAAGGGGTGAGTAGAGGTCTGGGAAATGGGCCGGACACAGTTGAGGGTCCTGTCAACCACAGTGGCGGTGGAGGGGAGGTGGGAATCCTCAGTTGAGAAAAAAGGAAGACATATCAGAAGCGCTGTTGTGGAAGGTTGCATCATCTCTGATGCATCGGAGAAACTGGGAGAATGGAATGGAGTCCTTACAGGAGGCAGGGTGTGAAGAAGTGCAGTCGAGGTAGCTGTGGGAGTTGATGGGCCTATGAACATTAGTAGACAGTCCATTCCCAGAGATGGACGGCGCAGTGGTTAGCACCGCAGCCTCATAGCTCCAGTGACCCGGGTTCAATTCTGGGTACTGCCTGTGTGGAGTTTGCAAGTTCTCCCGGTAACCGTGTGGGTTTTCACCGGGTGCTCCGGTTTCCTCCCACTGCCAAAGACTAGCAGGTGATAGGTAAATTGGCCATTGTAAATTGCCCCTAGTGTAGGTAGGTGGTAGGGAATATGGGATTACTGTAGGGTTAGTATAAATGGGTGGTTCTTGGTCAGCACGGACTCGGTGGGCCGAAGGGCCTGTTTCAGTGCAGTATCTCTTTTTTTAAAAAAAATAAAATAAAATAAAAATAAAATGGAGACAGAGAATTCGAGGAAGAGAAGGGAAGTGTCAGAGGTAGACCATGTAAAGGTGAGAGAAGAGTGGAAATTGGAAGCAAAGTTGATAGTTTTCCAGTTCGGGGCGGGAGCAGGAAACGGCACTGATAGTCATCAATGTACTGGAAAAAGAGTTGGGGGAGGGGGCTTGAGGAGGACTGAAACAAGGAATGTTTGACATATCCCACGAAAAGGCAGGCATAACTAGGACCCATGCGGGTACCTATAGCAACACCTTTTACTTGAAGGAAGTGAGTGTAGTTGAAGGAGAAGTTGTTCAATGTGTGAACAAGTTCAGCCAGGCTGAGGAGGGTGAAGGTGGATGGGGACTAGTTGGGCCTCTGTTCAAGGAAGAAGCGGATAGCCCTCAAACCGTCCTGGTGGGGGATGGAGGTGGTAGAGAGATTGGACGTCCATAGTGAAGAGGAGGCAGTTGGGGCCAGGAAACTGGAAATTGCTCTTTTACCTCCTTTCTCCTCACTATCCAGGGCCCCAAACACTCCTTTCAGGTGAAACAGCGATTTACTTGTACTACTTTCAATTTACTATACTGTATTCGCTGCTCACAATGTGGTCTCTACAATGGGGAGACCAAACGCAGATTGGGTGACCGCTTTGCGGAATACCGCCGCTCTGTCCGAAAGCATGACCCTGAGCTTCTGGTTGCTTGCCATTTCAACACACCCCCCGACTCTCGTGCTCACATATCTGTCCTGGGCTTGCTGCAGTGTTCCAGTGAACATCAATGCAAACTCGAGGAACAGTATCTCATTTACCTATCTAGGCACGCTACAGCCTGCCGGACTGAACGTCGAGTTCAATAATTTCAGAGCATGCGGGGTCCCCCTTTTAAATTTTTAGTTGCGTTTTTTGTTTTGTCTTAGTTTGTTTCATTTTTTTTACCACTTATTTTTTTCATGTTTGTTTGTGCTTTGGGCTAGGGCTGTTCATTTTTCTGTCAATTAACACCCTCTCTGCATGAACGCTTTGTCCTTCACCACACAATTAACATACCATTTTCCTTTGCTCCATGATCTTCTGGTCAGTTATTCTGTGATTCCTGTCCTATCAACACCTCCCTTTTTATCTCTTGCCCCATCCCTGCTTTATTTGCTTAAAACCTATTACATTTCTAACCTTTGCCAGTTCTGATGAAAGGTCACTGACTTGAAACGTCAACTCTGCTTCTCCACAGATGCTGCCAGACCTGCTGAGTATTTCCAGGATTTCTTGTTCTTTCAGATTTCCAGCATCTGCAGTATTTTTTTGCTGTTTTAGGTGGGAATGTGAGTTGAGGAGGATGCAAGGATGCTTCAAGGGGACTTGGACAGGCCAAGTGGGCAAGAACATGGCAGATGGAATATAATGTGAATAAGTATGAAGTTCTCCACTTTGGTAGGAAAAACAGAAATGCAGAGTATTTTTTAATTGGGGAGAGGTTGGGAAGTGTTGATGTCCAAAGGGACCTGGGTGTCACCTGGGTTGTTGAGTCACTAAAAGGTATGCAGGTGCAGCAAGCAATTAGGAATGCAAATAGTATGTTGGCCTTTTTCGCAAGGGTATTTGAGTACAGGAATAAAGAAGTCTTGCTGCAATTGTATAGAGCCTTGTTGGGACCACAGCTGGAGTATTGTGTACAGCATTGGTCTCCTTTCCTAAGGAAGGATATACTCAGCACAGTGCAACAAAGGTTCACCAGACTGGTCCTTGGGATGACTGGATTGTCCTATGAGGAGAGAGAGAGAGAGAGAGGAGACTGTGCCTATGTTCTGTATGGGGGTGATCTCATTGAAGCATACGAAATTCTTACAGGGCTCGACTGGGTATATGGATGCAGGAAGGATGTTTCCCCTCGCTGGGGAATCTAGAATCAGGACGCAGTCTCCGTATAAGAGCTAGGCCATTTAGGACTGAGATGAGCAATGTCTTCATTCAGAAGGTGGTGAATCTTTAGAATTCTCTTCCCCAGAGGGCTATATATATTCAAGACAGAGATTGATAGATTTTTAGTTATTAAAGCTATCAAGGGATGTGGGAATAGTGTGGGAAAATAGCATTGAGGTAGAAGATCAGCCATGATCTTGTTGAATGGCAGAACAGGCTTGAGGGGCTGACTGGCATGCTCTTATTTCCTATTTCCATTGTAGTATCACCTGTCTTTACCTCCTTGCTTTAACCATAGTCCCAAAGGATCATAAGCATCTCTCCCCATTAGCGAGAGATAGTTGGTGATGTATAGCTTGAGGGTCACCACTCCTCAAGCATGGGGCAAGACGAGGAGGCAAGCCTCCATGAGCTACAACAGCTGGTACGGGGAGTTAACCCGCGCTGTTGGTGTCTTTCTGCATCATGCTGTAGCTGCTGTAATGGGCCCACATTTACCTTCACTTATCTTTCTATTTACATACCTATTGAAATGTTTACAATCTGTATGTGGCTCTTGCTAGTCTATCTCTTTTTCTCTCTCCACTTTCCTTATCAATTTCTGGGTCCTCCTTTGCTGAATTCTAACATCCTCCCAATTCTTGGGCTTACTACTTTTTGACAGCTTTATAAGCCTTTTCCTTTAATCTCATAACTTTAACTCCTTTTGGACCACTTTTTCTGTGGAGTTTTTGTGGCTTAAAGGAATGTATTAATTCTTTAAATGCTAGCCATTGCTTATCTCCTGTCAGCTATTTTAATGTAGTTTCCCAAACTACCTTGGACAACTTGCCCTTCATACCTTCATAGTTTACTTTGTTTCGATTTAAGACCAGAGTTTCAGACTGAACTAAATCACTTTCAAACTCAAAATTCGATTGAAAAGGTGCCCCATGATGTCTGTATTACCTTATTACATGCACCTCTAATTTCCTGATTTATACTGTGCACTATCCTGCAACTACTTTTAGGGGCCTATAAACAACTCCCATTGTTATCTGCCCCTTGCCTCCCCCTTGGCTTTACCAAAACTGATTCTACATCTTGATTTTCTGAGAAGATCCTTTCTCTCTACTGTCTTTATCTTATCATTTATTATCAGGACTGCCCTTCTCCTTTTTCCATTTTGCCTATCTCGTTAAGTTGGGTGTCCAGGAATATTTAGTTTCCAGCCTTGGTCACTTTGCAACCATGTCTCTAATGGCTATTTGATCAAACCTGTTTGACTTTTTCTAATTTTCCCTGACATCACCATTGTCACTCATGCCCTATTACTTTTGTTGCTCTTACTGTCCCTGACCCACTCTGTTTATTTTCACTCAAAATGCTGCTCTGCCCTCGAACCTTGATATTTCCTTTTGCTGCTTTTGAATTTACCCTTTCCTGAATCCTCCCAGTTGCCCACCACCCCCCCTCGCCCCAACTACTTGTTAGTTTAAAACCCTTTCTACTGCCCTAGTTACTTGATTTGCCAGGATACCAGTCCCAGCCCGGTTTAAGTGGAGTGATCCCAATGGAATTGCTCCCTCTTTCCCCAGTACCAGTGGCCCATGAAGCAAAACCTCTGCCTCTCACATCACTCTTTCAGCCGTCCATTTAACCTTCTAAACTTTATCCCAATGCCAATTAGCACGTGGTTCAGGTAACAATCCAGAAGTTATTACCTTTTGAGGTTCTGCTTTTTAATTTGGACCCTAACTCCTCAAGCACTGAGCAGAAAGTCATGCCTAATTCTACCCATGTTGTTGATTCTTAAGTGGACTACGACAGCTGGCTCCTTCCACTTCCACTCCAAGTTCCTCTCCAGTCACAGGCAATATCTTTAACTCTGACACCGGGCAGGCAACAGAACCTTTGGAACTCTCGTTCACGGCTACAGAGAACAGCATCTGTTCTCCTGACTAGACTATCCCCTATCATTACCGCATTCCTTTTCAGTCCCCCCACTTGAATGGCCTCCTGCACCATGGTGCTACGGTCAGTTTGCCCATCCACCCTGCAGTCCTTGTTCTCATCCACACAGGTTGCAAGTAATTGGTATCTGTTGGTCAAAGTTGAGGACCAAGGCTCCTCCATCACTGCATCCTGGATCCCCATGCCTGCTTGACTTTCAGTCACACCCTTCAGTCCCTGGCTATTGACCAGCTGTAAAGTTCTACTTAATCTAAGGAGTGTGACCACCTCCTGGAACAAAGCATCCAACTAACTCTCTCCTCCCTGATGCCCCGTAATGTCTGCAGCTCAACAAATCTGAGCTGAAGTTTCTCAAGCTGCAGACGCGATTTTTCTGGGATCACAATGCTCTCCACAAACTCTCACGTGCTGCAGTATTGTGAAGTTGGAAGGGTATATGACTTCTAAAACAAACTATAGCAATGAGTGAATCATTTCTGATTTATGTAATCAAAAACGAGTAACCCAGTGAGCTTAAGATGGAATCCCAAGCCTCTGTTTTCAAACTCTTAAGCCTTGGGCGTTGAATGAATAGTTCAGTCAGCCCACAAATGCAGTTGTAAATTTGATTTTTAATTCTCCTGATTGCACAGTGCTCAATGAAAATTGTGGAAAGAACTTATGTCCTGCAAACTTGGGAACAGATCAGGACCACCCTGGGTTGTGTGTTCTTTATGGCAGAACCTCTTATCACTGATTCAAGCTTAGTAGAGCTTCTATCCTGGCTGCATTTATCCGTTGCATACCAAAATCATTCAGACCAGGAAGGTCCTTTTGATGTTTGCTGGAATTGATCCAATTGCTTCTGGGTTGAGGAGGGAAAAATTGTCCAGATTTATGCTGTGAATTGTTAACCAGCGCTCATTGTGCTGGTCAGATATGATGCCCTTACAGATGAATGGCCTACACACCTGGTCAAGCTTTCACAAGTACTGGACACTTGGGTAAAGTATTGATCAACCATTGCTCTTGGAGGTGGTGCTATTAAACTCCTCTGTGCTGCTGCACATTGTGTATATAGAGCAGAGGCACTGCGAGGATACAAGGTTTGAGTGCCTGTACTGTATTATGCATTCTGACTGAACACTAATTCTGTTCACCACAGGGAGGTACCCTCAAAAAAAAAAAATGAAGAGTGGTGAGCAGTTGGAGAGGGTGCAAAAAGAAAGTTTATGTCCCAGGGAGGAGTGCTGTCACCTTACACACGCTCTGATATTTCGTAGCAAGCTGCAAAGAAGTCGAGCATTACAGCTGGCAGTCACATGGGACAGCTGCTGCATGTGATTGCCAGCTGTAACACACCACTTACAAAACGTTTACAGCCTGCGGTTTGTTTTTGACGTGGGGCTCGGTGGTGGAGACAACAATACAATGTAGTCCTTACCCTCCCATGGCCCCCATCCCACCCAAAGCACAGATAAGTCTCCAATCTCTATACTAAACTTTTTTTTTGTAATGGGTCTTTCTTATTTATTCTTTATGTTGCAGTGGTGTACACTTCAACTCTCAGGCTATAGCTCCAACCATAGAGCAGATTGACCAGTCATTTGGAGCAACTCACCCTGGAGGTAAGGTGTGTGTGTGTGTGTGTGGCAAAGCTAATAGAGGTGTTAAAAATTAAAGGCTTCTGATGAGTTAAATAGACAAAAGCCATTGGTCAAAGTTGCTAACTTTGAAGGCATAAATTTAAGATCATTGCATAAAGCTCGACACCATCCAGGATAAAGCAGCCCGCTTGATTGGCACCCCATCTACAAACATTCACTCCCTCCACCACTGACGCACAGTGGCAGCAGTGTGTACCATCTACAAGATGCACTGCAGCAATGCACCAAGGCTCCTTAGACAGCACCTTCCAAACCAAAGACCTCTACCAACGAGAAGGACAAGGGCAGCAAATGCATGGGAACATCACCACCTGCACGTTCCCCTCCAAGTCACACACCATCCTGACTTGGAACTATATCGCAGTTCCTTCACTGTCGCTGGTTCAAAATCCTGGAACTCCCTTCCTAACAGCACTGTGGGTATACCTACCCCACAGGGACTGCAGCGGTTCAAGAAGGCAGTTCACCACCATCTTCTCGAAGGCAATTAGGGATGGGCAATAAATGCTGGCCTGGCCAGCGATGCCCACATCCCATGAATGAATTTTTAAAAAAAATTGGAGAATATGTTTTGGAGAGTTAATAGCACATGGGATATCCTACCAGCAAAGGTGGTAAAAGTAGAATCCACGATGGCGTTTAAAAGAAAGTGGATACATTTTTGGAGAAGAAAAGATTTAAAAGGAATGGAAAAGGCAGGATACTGGGAATAGTCCTTCTGAGAACTGTCAGGCAGAGTGGGCTAAATGGTCAGTTATACTGCAGCAAAATTCTTTAGATTTTAGAATTGCAGCGCCCCCCCCCCCGCAATTTTCCAGTAGTTTCCACCGCATTAGCTAGCATTGGGTGAGATTTGTTATGAGAAGAAATGCATTTCCAGTCACATAGGCAGAGGCAGGAGTTTTGCATTTGAGATTGGTGGGGTCATTTAAATTTTAATATGACATGTTTCTTTTTCCCATACCTTCCACATTTCTTGTGATCTGGGCACAGGTTAGCTTCTTATAACAGGGTGTTAAAGTTAAATAGGGAAGCTTCTCAGTATATCAGTTGGAGGACAAGAAACTCATAAGCTGTTTCTGTTTACTACTGCTGTTTTGTTACAGGGTTGATTTTGTAAAGTTTACCTTTTCTTGTGTAGGGCCAAGACTTTTTGCTAAGAGATTTAGGAAAGTTGCTCATTGCTTGTCACAGTTCCCTTAATCAGAGAGAGTTCCCTTCTGGGGTCTGTTGGAGAAAAAAAGGAGGATAAGCAGGAAAGATTGATGCAAGGAAGTGAGGAAACATTAGACCCAATGTTGCCACAATGCTGTAACATAGTGGAAATGGCACATGTACTGTGTGCATTGTCAGAACGATGAACCAGTTCATCCTGAGAGCAGTGCAGTTCTGCTGAGCTTGACATAGTAACAAAGGCAACAAACACAGCTGCTTTGCAGCATTATCAGGTTCTCAGTAGTTGGGTTTCCTGATTCCTGATGCCCCTAAGCCAGTGGGACAGGATACTTGTAGTGAGAGAAACAGAAGACAGCAGAGAGGGTGAGAGTTGACCAGGGTAAATGAGCTTTGGTGTGTGCAAGACTGTTGGGAGGAATACAAGAGAATGCTTACAGTCTACTTACTCATGAGGTGAGATACATTAATTTTTACTTTTTTCTTTCATTCCCTCTCATTACAGTGTACAATGCAGCGGAACAACTTTTTCATCTCAACTTCCGAGGGCTTTCCTTTTCCTTTCAACTGGACTCCTGGAAAGAAGCTCCAAAATTTGAAGTGAGGAGACCAGCTCTAAAGGGTCTTGCCCTTGGGGAGAGTAATGACTCTGCTCACACTTAAGCTGAAGTTGTCCGTTGTTCTCGGCTGCTTCTTATTGGTTTTTCTTAAATCCACCGTGCTTGCCTCCTGCCACCCCTACCCTACACCATCCCCACACCCCAAGCTCCCTTGATGGCTTAGCTGATGCACTGTCCAGTGTGGAAATGAGCCATACAGAGCAGGAAGGTCTGAATTTGATCATTGCTTTGTGTGGCTAACGAGATTGTAAAAATTTCTTAAGGCAGGAAATATGGCCAAGTTTTTTACTTCCCGATGCTGTCTGGTGATTCTTGCTATGAACATCGGTGCAGGATTGGATAAGGCTAGCTGCGATGCTTTCACAATCTACTACACTGCCATCATGCATTGTCTGGAAGAATAGTCATTTGGGAAAGGTGCCAGGAAACCCAGTGTGAGGCAAAGGGAAAAAATGGGAGAGAATTCTTGTAGCTCAGCACCTCTGGCAGAGCTCAGCACCCCCCCCCACAATGTTCTTCCACGTGCTTTTTGTCTGCCCGACTTTTGGATATGACCGGGTTAGGCAGAATTAGTGAAGCATGTGAACCTCCATTGGAGAGTCCAGTGAGTGAACACAAAGGAAAAGTGATGTTTCCACCTCATTCCCATACCGTTTCAATGCATGCATTACTTAAAGAATAGAATCATAAAGTTTACAGCACAGAAAGAGGTCACTTGGCCAGCCGTGTCTGTGCCGACTGAAAAATCTACCCAGTCTAATCCCACCTTCCAGCATTTGGTCTGTCGCCCTCCAGTTTTCGGCACTTGAGATGCATATCCAGACTCCTTTTGAATGTGTTCAAGGTTTCTGCCTCAACTACCCTTTCAGGCAGTGAGTTCCAGACCCCCACCACCCTTTGGGTGAAAAAGTTTTTCCTCATCTCCCCTCTAATTTTTCTGCCAATTACTTTAATCTATGCCTACAAGTCACTGACCTCTCTGCTAAGATGAATAGGCCCTTCACCTCCACTCTATCCAGGCCCCTCAAAATTTTGTACATTTCAATCCGATCTTCCCTCAGCCTTTTCTGTTCCAACAAGAATAACCCCAGCCTATCCAATCTTCCCTCATAGCTGCATTTTTCTAGTCCCGGCAACATCCTCGTAAATTTCCTCTGTACCCTCTCGAGTGCAATCACATCCTTTCTGTAATGAGGTGACCAGAACTGCGCACAGTACTCAAGTTGTGCCTAACCAATGAATTATACAGTTCCAGCATAACCTGGCTGCTCTGATATTCTGTACCTCAGCTAATAAAGGAAAGGATTCCATATGTCGTCTTAACCACCTTATCGACCTGTCTTCCCTTCAGAGATCTGTGGACATTCACTCCAAGGTCCCTCACTTCCTCTACACCTCTCAGTATTTTCCCATTAATCGTATATTCCATTGCCTTGTTTGACCTCCCCAACCTTGCACTTCTCCAGGTTGAATTCCATTTGCCACTTTTCTGCCCATCTGACCAGGCCATCATTATCTGCCTACAGCTATCCTCCTCGCTATCTACCACATGGCCAATCTTTGTGTCATCTGCAGACTTTTTGATCATGCCACCTACATTTATGTCCAAATTGTTAATGTATACCATTGAATCCAGCAGAAAGCCACTGGAAACAGCCCTCCAGTCGCAAAAACACCAGTCAACAATTACCCTGTGCCACTGAGCCAATTTTGTATCCACCTTGCTGCATTTTCCTGCTCTTATGGGATTTTATTTTTTTTAACCAGCCTGCCATGTGGTACCTTATCAAACACCATCCTGACTTGGCACTAATATCGCCATTCCTTCACTCTTGCTGGGTCAAAATCCTGGAATTCCCTTCCTAATAGCATTGTGGGTGTACCTATCCCACATGGACTGCAGCGGTTCAAGAAGACAGCTCACCACCACATTCTCGAGGGCAGTTAGGGGTGGGCAATAAGTGCTGGCCTATCCAGCGACGCCCACATCCCTGGAACAAATAAAAAAAAAGCCTTGCTAAAATCCATGTAGGCCACATCAACTGCACTACCCTCATCTTCCTTGTTACTTTAAAAAGTTCGATCAAGTTGGTCAGACAAGATCTTCCCTTAACAAATCCATGCTGACTGTCCTTGATTAACCTGTGCCTTTCTCAGTGACAGTTTATCCTGTCTCTCAGGATTGATTCCAGTAATTTGCCCGCTACTGAGGTTAGACTGACTGGCATGTAATTATTTGGTCCGTCCCTCAATCCCTTTTTAAACAGAGGTACAATGTTAGCAGTTCCCCAATCCTCTGGCACCACATCCGTTCCAATGAGGACTGGAAAATGATGGTCAGACCTTCTGTTATTTTCTCTCATTTAACAGCCTGGGGTACATTTCATCCGGCTCTTGTGATTTATCAACTTTCAAGGATGCTAATCCCATTCATACTTCCTCTCTCATTATGTTTATCGCATCCAATACATTGCACCCCTCTTCCTTAATTACAATATCTGCATCATCCCACTCTTTTGTGAAGACAGATGCCAAGTATTCATTAAGAACAATACCAACATCTTCTGCTCCTACACATAGGTTACCGTTTTGGTCTTTTATTATGAGCCCTACTCTCCTTAGTTATCCTCTTGCTCTTAATGTATTGATAAAACATCTTTGGGTTCACCTTGATTTTGCTTGCCAATATTCTTCATGCTCCCTTTTAGCTTTCCTTATTTCCTTTTTGATTTCATCCCTCCACTTTCTATGCTCCTCTCAGCTTTCTGTAGTATTGAGTTCTCAGTGTTGGACATAAGCTTTCCTTTTCTGCCTTACCTTAACCAGATTTGCCTACATCTCTGCTCTTCTATCTCCCTCTGACTGGGGGTCTATTGTACACTCCCAGCAGTGTGATTGCTCCCTTTTTGTTCTTTAGCTCAATCCATATGGGCTTATGGCTGTTAATACTCCATTCTTCCCCCAACCCCCCACCCCCTTGGGAGTGCTCCTGGAAGTACCTGGGTAATGCAAAAATGGTGAGGATCTGGCATCATGGGTCTGGGCCATTTTTACCTCACTTTGCACTCAGAAGGTAAGCATAAGAAATCGGAGCAGGAGCAAACCATATGGCCCGTTGCCATATCACCTGATTCCCTGAGACCAAAAATCTTTCTATCCCATCCTTAGATGTATTCAAAGATGAAGCATCCACAACCCTCTAGGATAGAGAATTCCAAAGATTTGCGACCCCTTAAGTAAAGTAATTTCTCCTCTTCTTGGTCCCACATGATCGGCCTCTTATCCTGAGACTGTGCCCCCATGTTTTGATTCCCTGACCAGCGGAAACAATCTGTGTTTACCCTATCCAGCCCCTTCAGAATCTTGTATGTTTCAATGAAATCGCCTCATTCTTCTAACCTCCAGAGAGTATAGGCCCAATTTACTCAGCCTCTTGTCCTAGGACAATCCCCTCATCCCAGGGACCAATTTCGTGAACTGTACCACCTCCAATACAGATATATTCATTCTTAAATGTGGAGACCAGAACTGCACACAGTACTCCAGATGTGGTCTCTCCTAAACCCTGTACAATTGTAGCAATACTTCTTTATTCCTGTGCTCCAATCCCCTTGCAATAAAGGACAACATGCCATTTGCTTTCCTAATTGCTTGCTGTACCTGCATGCTAACTTTCTGTGTTCCTCATACAAGCACACCCAAGTCTCTGAACATCAACACTTACAAGTTTTGCACCTTTTTAAAAAAAAAAAATTCTGCTTTTCTATTCTTATGACCAAAGTGAATAACCACACTTCCCTATATTATACTCCATCTGCCATCTTGTTGCCCACTCACTTAACCTGTCCATATTTCTTTGCAGTCTGTTTTCCTCACAGCTTACCTTTCCACCTACCTTTGTATCATCAGCAAACTTAGATACGTTACTTGGTCTCTTCATCTAAGTCATTAATAGAGTGTGAATAGCTGAGGCCCAGCACTGATTCTTGCAACTATTCACTATCTGCCAACTTGAAAATGCCTCATTTATGCCCATTCTTGTGGGCTCCTGTCTGTTGACCAGTTCTGTATCCATGCTAATATATTACCCCCAACTCCATGAGCCCTTATCTTGCCTATTAACCTTTTGTGTCGCACCTTATCGAATGTCTTTTGGAAATACAGGTATACTACATCTACTGGTCCCCCTTTATCTACCCTACTAGTTACATCCTCAAAAAAATTCTTAATAAATTTGTCACAGAATTTCCCGTTACTAAAACCATGTTGACTTGTTCTAATCATGCTGTGCTTTTCTAAGTGCATTATTAAGACTTTAATAGATTCCAGCATTTTCCCAACGACTGATAGGCTAACTGGCCTGTAGTTTCCCGTTTTCTCTCCTTTTTGAAAAGTGGTGTAACATTTGCCTACTTCCAATCTGATGGGACCTTTCCAGAATCTAAGGAATTCTGGAAAATCATAGCTAGCGCATCCACTATCTCTGCAGCTATCACTTTTGGAATCCTAGGGTGTAGGCCGTCAGGTCCTGGGGCTTTGTTGGATTTTAGTCCCTTAAGTTACTCCGATACTTTTTCTCTGCTGTTATTAATTTCCTCACTCTTCATTAGCCCCTAGGTTACTGTCTATTTCTGATATGAAACTTGTGTCTTCCACTGTGAAGGCACACACACTATTTGTTCAATACCTCTGCCATTTCCTCATTCTCCATGATTTCTCCTATTTCTGCTTCTAAGGGACCAACTTAACTTTAGCTACTCTCTCTTCCTTTTTATTTACCTATAAAAGCTCTTAAAATCGGTTTTTATATTACTGGCTAGTTTACTCTCATCCTGTTTTTTTCCTTTTTTAATCATCATTTTGGCCCTTTGCTGGTTTCTAAAACGCTCCCAATACTTGGATTTGCTGCTCTTTGCAATATTGTAAGCTACTTTTAATCTAATATCATTAACTTCTTGAGTGAGCCACAGATGGGTCAGTCATGCTGAGTTTGTTTCTCAAAGGAATGTATTTTTGTTGAACATTTTGAATTGTTTCTTTAAATGTTTCCTGCCATACCTTTTTAGTCTATTTACCCAATTTACCTTAGTCAGTGCGCACCGCATGCCTACGCCTTGGCTATAAGATTCTTGTTTATGATTGGAGTATGTCACTTTCAAACTTAACATGGAATTCAGTGGTATTATGATCACTATTTCCCAGTGGATCTTTTACTATGACATTGCTTATTAACCCTGCTTCATTACACAATTCATTAGGGTGGCGCAGTGGTTAGCACCGCAGCCTCATAGCTCCAGCGACCTGGGTTCAATTCCAGGTACTGCCTGTGTGGAGTTTGCAAGTCCTTCCTGTGTCTGCGTGGGTTTCCTCCGGGTGCTCCGGTTTCCTCCCACATGCCAAAGACTTGCAGGTTGATAGGTAAATTGGCCATTAGAAATTGCCCCTAGTATAGGTAGGTGGTAGGGGAATATAGGGACAGGTGGGGATGTGGTAGGAATATGGAATTAGTGTAGGATTAGTATAAATGGGTGGTTGATGGTCGGCACAGACTCGGTGGGCCGAAGGGCCTGTTTCAGTGCTGTATCACTAAACAATACTAGATCTAAGATAGCTTCATCCCGAGTCGGTTCCACAATGTATTGCTCTAAGAAACTGTCCTGAAAACATTCTACAAACTCATCATCTAGACCACTCTTTCCAATTTCGTTGTCCCAGTCTATATGAAGATTGATGTCCCCCACAATTATTACATTTCCTTTGTTACAAGCTTCAATAATTTCTTGTTTAATGCTCTGTCCAACAGGGGTGGTTTATAAACTACTCCCACTAGTGTTTTCTGATTTTTGCTATTCCTAATTTCCACCCATACTGATTTTATTTCATGATCTGAGGCCAGATCCTTTCTCTCTAATGTCCTTGTGTTATCCTTTACTATCAGGGCTACCGCTCCTCCTTTGCCATTCTGTCTTTCCGAAATATTGTGTACCCTGGAATATTCATTTCCCAACCTTGGTCACCTTTTAACCATGTCTCTGTAATGATCATTAGATTTAAATCATTTACTGTATTTGTGGCACTAGTTCATCCATCTTGGAGATGCTTCGCGCATTCAGATAAAGAACGTTTAATTTCATTTTTTAACTTAAATTCCCTACAATGACCTTACTCGCTGATGTACAATTTTTGTTAAACTCTCCTTCCCTTCCTGTCCCGTTCTGATGCCTCGACCTTTCTCTTTGGATTTCTAAATCTCCCTTTGCCTGAACCCTTCCCCACAGTGGCGCAGTGGTTAGCACCGCAGCCTCACAGCTCCAGCGACCCAGGTTCAATTCTGGGTACTGCCTGTGTGGAGTTTGCAAGTTCTCCCTGTGTCTGCGTGGGTTTCCTCCGGGTGCTCCGGTTTCTTCCCACAAGCCAAAGACTTGCAGGTTGATAGGTAAATTGGCCATTAGCAATTGCCCCTAGTATAGGTAGGTGGTAGGGAAATATAGGGACAGGTGGGGATGTGGTAGGCATATAGAATTAGTGTAGGATTAGTATAAATGGGTGGTTGATGGTCGGCACAGACTCGGTGGGCCGAAGGGCTTGTTTCAGTGCTGTATCTCTAAACTAAACATAAACTAAACCTCTGTTCACAACCTCTAGCCTTATCTGCTGGTGCAAGTTTGTACGCTCTGTACCTTCCTGCCGCTCTGATTATCATTACCTTTATTGTTATCTTGCTCTCTTGCTGCCTTCTCTGTCTTTAAATGTTCACATCTTCCTCCACTTGATCCCTCACCTCCACTAATTAGTTTCAAGCCCTCTCTACCACCCTAGTTGTACAACGTGTGAGAACACTGATCCCAGCATGGTTTGGGTGAAGACCGTCCTAACAGTACAATTCCCACTTTCCCCAGTACTGGTGCCAGTGCCCCATGATTCAGAACCTATTTCTCCCACACCAATCTTTGAGCCAAGCATTTAACTGTCTAATCTTATTTACCCAACACCAATTTGCTTGTGACTCCAGTAATGACCCAGAGATTATTGCCTTTTGGGTTCTGCTTTTTAATTTAGCCGCTAGTTGTTCCTACTCCCTATGCAGAACCTCTTACTAGTCCTGTCAATGTCATTGGTACCCATATGGACCATGGCAACTGGTTCCTCCCCCTCCCACTACAAGTTCCTCTCCAGCCCTCAGCAGATATCCCAAACCCTGGCACAGGGCTGGCAACACAGCCTTCTGGACTCTTGGTCTTGGCTGCAGGGAACTGTGTCCATCCTCCTGACTATACTGTCCTCTACTACCATTACATTCCTCTTAAACGCGCCCCCTGAAAACATTTCCTGCAAAGCAGAGGAAAATCAGTCCTATGAAATGACTAAACTGGGTGGGACATGAAAGAGAATGGGAAATGCTGATGTGTCCTGAAGGTGTAATTGAGACACTACTGCAAATTTGAGGGGTGATGACGGAGGTCAGGCTACAGATGGAAGGGTGATGAGGGAGGGGCAGGTGCAGATGGAGGGTGGAAGTGGAAAGGGCGAGAGCAAATAAAGGGGCAATGAGGGAGGAGTTGGTACAGAGTGGGGGGTAATGAGTGAGATTTGCTGTGGATGAGGTCATGCTAAGGGAGATAATCCTGGATTAGAAGTTGAATAAGGTAAGGATCTAGATTTGGAATATTGGAGGCTGTATGAGAATTGTGTGAGATGAGGGAGGTGTGGATTGGGAGTGAAGAGGGAGTTGAGTGATGAGATTGAGTTGTGTGTGAGGAGAGAGTGTCGGCTCATTACTTGGCTGATGGGACCCGGACCTCTGTTTCCTCTATGTACTGTTTGTTCTTGCTGATTATGATAAATCTAAAAAGTTTGACTAATTTGTGTTTACACAGCCCAAATTTGCCCATGGTCTGGCTTCACTGCAAATTCCTCATGGTGCAACCGTGAAACGCATGTACATATACACTGCAAACAGTCTACAGGACACAAAGTAAGTAGACTGCCAAAGAAATGGGTATCTACATGATTTCCCTTATTTACGTTGCCTTATGTACTGTATACTCATTGGAAAAAGGTACTAAAAAGTTTCATGACTGTCAAAAGTCTGTGTTGTCCAATAACTTGATTGGAGCAGAATATTCAAGTGAACTGAGCACTGGTGAAAGTCAGCTTGTAGCAATTGGCCACTTCAAAACAAATCCCTAAAGCTGCACATATTGGGTAATTGCTAGATCTGGTTTGCTGTTGAAACCTGGATTGTATTTGCCAGCAGGTGCCCCTTTAATGGGCAGTGCCTTTGTAATGTATTTCGTGACAGCTGCACAGCCTCAGGATAGTAATTAAAGCCTAGGCTTTGTTGGTTGATGCCACTTGCTTGGATGAGACTTGTCCTGTAAAAATATTAAAGACTAATTAAAGACATGTTGCACAGTAAAGTATGCTCACTATAGTCTCGAATATTCACTACAACCTGTTAGACGCACAATGCTGGAATTATACAGCAAATCTATGAGGATCTTAGAATTTCAGTGGAGTTTTCTGAATTGCTTATGTACTGAGTGCATCAATCTGGCTTTTATAGAGCTCCCATGATGCCACTGAGTTGCTTCTATGGGAACGTGTACACAGAGACTGTTGAAGTATTGAGAGATGCAGTGGGACCCCTGGGCCTCCGGCTGCGACTACTGACGGCAGGTAAAACAAATCATTTTGCACTTTGTTTTGGTGTGGGTGGAGAAAGGGGAAATCTGATAACCCACTTACGTGAAGCCCCCCACACTAATGCTTTGTGCACTCTGTTTAGTACATAATGGTTAGAATGAGCTCCTGGGTACACTTCATATGTAGAGAAGGGTATGCACTTCACTTGAGGTGTGTGGAGGAAAGCCAGGATTGAAAATTTGTACCATTGCCATAGAATGTGGGAGTCCACAGGATGATGAAGTGGGAACAGTGCTGGTTATCTGCATTGGCTGAGGCAAATCTCACAAGTACTGACAGGTGATGTCAACCTGATGAACATGTATGCTTTTTCTACTCGAAAATACCACCAACAAGTACATGATCTTATGACTTTGTCAGCTTGGCTCAATCAGTAGTGCTATTGCTCGAGTCCAAAGTTTGAGAATTCAAATTCCACTCCTGAACTTGAGTAATCTAGGCTGATGCTCCAGTGCAGCCCTGAGGGAATGCTGTATCGTCAAAGGTCTTAAACGAGACTGCCATCTGCCTCTTGTGATCAAGTAATCTTGAGGTCCAGTGGCACTGTTCAAAGCAGAGCAGGGAGTTCTCTTTGACCAACTTTCTTACCTCGAACACTACCAATTTTTTTTTTAAGTACAAACTGATCCCTCATCTTGTGCTGTTTATGGCATCTTGCTGTGTAAAATCGTTGCCTTGTTTGCTTACGTAAGCATTGCTGTACTTCAAGAACATTCAATATCTGGATTTTGGGATTTTTAAGGTGTGTGTATGTATGTATGTATACACACACATCTTCCTAGTCCTCGTGGGTGAGTTGTCTTTGCACTGTATTTCACTGGGCTTGATTTATCTACTGTTTATCTGCCAACCCCTATCTGTATACTGTTTTTTTCCCCATCATTGTATGTTAGAGTAAAATGTTTGCATCAAGAAGGCCATTTGTAAAATTGTGAAGTGAGAGCTTACAAAAAAATTGATTCTAGTCTCTGCATCAACATACCCTATTTACAGATTGATCCCTTTGACTTTGTGAATCTTACATATAAATCTTCTTGCAAAGGCCAGACTTTGATAAATGGCTGCTGATGTAAATATAAAGTGTAGCTGTGATCCTTTCCAGACGGAGCTCCCCAGGTATTGGCAGCAGCGAGGCAGTTTGCCTTTCCTGGATAACTCTGCTTTTTGTCATATTGCTTTATTCCCCATAAAGCTGAGAGAGCACCCTCTGAGCATTGTTGGTATGTCTGAATGGCTTTAGTGGAGCCTGAAATGGGTAGCTGGCCTCTGCAGTTCTGTCTCAACCCCACAGGGAATTCTCAACCAAAGTGAGATTACTGTATTTCTGAATCTTGATTGAAATGATGCCTTGGTTCCCCCTGCTGGTTCAGGTGAGTAAATGAACTGTGTGATTGAGCCCTGTACTACAGTATGTAAACTAGGAATGTTAACTGCCTTGTCTGTGCTGAGTCTGTTCATCTCTCTCATGGAGGTACCACGGTTGATCTGTGTCCCTGGGTTAGGAGTGTAAAAATTCAACCAAATCTCCCAATCTTCAATTCAGGTGAGTTAAAACTGGAAGGCCATGTGTGTGAACACAAAATGAGGAAAAAGATTGGGCTTGGCTGTGATGACTCCTGTCAAGTAGCTCATCCGTCCAAACTCAGGCAGAAGGTGCAGGTACTTTGGAGCAGGGAGGCGAGGGAGCCTTTTATCACAAGTGGAGCCATATCCAAGTACGAATCACTATATGCAGAAGAAAATAAAGACCAAAGTATTTGTACAACTAGAAATGCCAAGTTCAATTATCTGTCACATTATCTGAAGAGCAATGGTAATGCATTTGTTGAATCCTTTCATTTTGAAGAATCATCTTTTATGATGGTTCAGTAGTTAAATTAACCATGTGGTGTGTTGCTGAACCCCACGATCCAGCTGCCAGGGCAGCAGTGTGGGGCTATGTATTTGGTTGCAATGTATCTTATAATACTGAGGTTGGGATTGAGCTGTGAATGGTTATGTCTGACATGTGAAGCATGGGTGTTGTGGGAGTGCACAAGAGGATGAGGAAAAAGAGACAATCAGTGCTCATTTGTTTAGTACCCTGACTCCTCTTCTGTATTTGGGATATCTCTAATGGTGTTTTGCACTAGTACCCTGATTGGGAGATTATTCCAAACATTTATGATTCTCAAGGTTTTCTTCCCGATCTGTTAAATACTTTATGGCTTCTGCTCTTACTGCAGAGCAGATCTTGAAAGGAATAGCGTGTGTTTACCCATCTATGTACCTTAATATTTCATGTGTCTCTTTGAAGTTCTTCCCTTTAACTGGCCTCGTTATAGATTTAGAGCTTAAGCTCCTCTTGAGGGAAAGGAATTCATTAAGATCCATTAAATATTAAATGGTGTATAGTTGGGTAAACTCGCATTATTAATGAAAGGTGGAGCGGAGCCCTTAAATGGAAATGCTGCAGCCTCTGAGCCTTGTCAATCCTGTGTGCAAAACTCAGGTGACCTGTTTCTTCTTTGCTGTTTGGTCCTGTTTGTAGTTGTGGAGTTTTGGAAAGGGCTGCATTTAACACTGTTGCCTCACTGATGTGTAAATCCTAAATCAGAACGCTGGGATCTGTTTGGTTATTTGAGATGTACACAAATCCCTGGGAACCTTGGATTAGATGTGTTGACCAACATGAAATATTAGTAGCTTACTTTTCTTCCAGTAGTGTCATAATAGGAAATTGATTCCACTTGCATCTCTGATTTGATATTGTTCTGCCAGTCTCTACTTGTTACTGTATGGAAGTAGTTCCTCCCAAAATCAACAAGAAAAAAAGGTTTCCATTTTCTGTAAGCTGTAAAACAGCTGAGTGAGGAATCAAAAAATGCTTCAGAAGCATCTCCTGTCGTTTGTGTGCCTGTGGCTGTGCCCCTCCATCCCCCAGCTTGGTGCGCCTATGCCCACCTGCCTGTTCTATTTCCAGATCAGCACTCCTGTAACTGGGACAGAATACTATTACTTATTCTGAAAGGAGGTCATTTCTTCCTGATGTTGCTCCCTGGAGTTCTATGTCACATGATTTCATACGAACTTGGGCATAGTTACCGACTATTAGGAGCTGAAGTGAGAGATCACTGAGTGCTGAAGGCAAAGGCTGATGTTTGTCAGTTTCCATGCATGTGCTCCACAGAACTTGCATTCACTGCTAGGTTTGTGAATGCAGTCTTTCTAGAATTGCTTCTGGCTAGCGCTGGGTAGATCAGGTGTGCAGTGTCTGCTGTCCTTTGGGATTTTTCCCACTCACACTCAATCAACAAGGAAAGAGCATGTGCACTGGTCAGATCCAAATGGAGATCTTCACTCAAGTAGAAATGCAGCAGCGTCACTGCACACTTTCTGTTTTAATGCACTTTTTATTCATTCGAAGGATGTGGGTGTCACTAGTAAGAGCAGCACTTCTTGGCCACCCTAATTATCCTTCAGAAGGTGGTGGTGAGCTGCTGCCTTGAATGGTTGCAGTCTATATGGTGTAGGTACACCGACAATGATGTTGGGTTGGGAGTTCCAGCATTTTGACTTAGTAACAGTGAAGGAATAGCGATATACTTCCAAGTCAGGATGGTGTGTGTTTGGAGGAGAAGTTGCAGGTGGTGGTGGTGTTCCCATGAGTCTACTGCCTTCTAGGTGGTAGAGGTCGTGGGTTTGGAAGGTGCTGCACTGCATCTTATAGATGTTACTGTGTACTGGTGATAGAGGGAATGAATGTTTAAGATGGTAGATGGGCTGCCAATCAAGTGGGCTGCTTTGACCTGGATGGTTTTGAGCTTCTTGAGCGTTGGAGCTTTACTCATACGAGCAAGTGGAGAGTATTCCATCATACTCCTAACTTGTGCCTTGTAGATGCTGGACAGGCTTTGGGGAGACAGGTGGTGAGTTACTCATCACAGAATTCCCAGCCTCTGATCTGTTCCAGCCGCAGTACATGTGGCTGGTCCAGTTAAGTTTCTGGTCAAAGGTAACCCATTTACAGATCAAACTGAAGAAAATATCCATTGGAACTTCTTTACAACTGTGTTATTACAAGCTTGTGATTAACTGTGATCGGGTGGTATTCTAGCGGGTATTAATTGTCAGTCTTGATTTGTGTCATTCCCCATTAGTCTGGCTTGAATATTGAGGCATAGTGTATTTCAGTATTTATTCCATAATCAGGAGACTTGCATGATTAATAGTGTGTAGCGGCTTGCTTTCACTCACAAGCACACAAATGGCGTGCTTAACAAATTGTCCTGTATGTGTGCATGCCTTTCTCCTCCACCTCCAACCCCCTCACTTTGCTTTTCAGCTTCTGAAACTGTTGGCTCTCGGATTACCTCTCCCAATGGCCATTCTTCAGTTCAGTCTTGATGGCCTATTTGTCTATCGAAGCCAGTTAAGTTTAATTCTATCTTTGCATATGACTACTGACTTGCAATCAGTTGGATGAATCCTGGCCGATTTTGGCAGTACCGCCCCATTCCATGGTACTGGGCTGCTGAGTGCAGGTGTAGCACTCTTAACTGGAACTATCGGGCTGAACACCATATGTTGTAGGATCACTTTGAGACTAAGTGAAGAGTCATTGGAGGAAGTGATGTCGTGTTACACGTGACCAGTGTTGTGGGTGTTTCCCAACAGTAAGATGTTTGTCGGTGTGCTCCTGTAGTAGCTGTGTGTTTATATGTTCCAGTTTAAGTTCCAATTAAATCCCACGTATTCTTTGGATATGACTTGTATTCCTGTGAATCTTACAGTAGTACGCACACCAAAGGAATGAGTAATATTACATGGTGGCAGAGGTGAGATTTTTCTGAAGAACACCAAATGTTACGTGGTGACCACTTTTATTTTTCTTCGCTTGAAGAACACATCAAGTACAGTACAGTGACAGCATTTTGAGACATCTGAAACTTACCTGGAGTAGCTGAAGATTCAGGGGAAGAACAGTTGGTAGAAGACCTTCAACAGTACAACGAATTGAGAGTGCAGGCTGGACCCCGGGAAGTGCTGAAAGTCTGAGTAGATGAGGCAAATTGTCTGGATTGGAATATAAGGCTAATCTGTCAGGTTGAAAAATTTGTTAAAAGAAAAAATAGCTGCAGCCATTACAACTTCATGGGTGGGGCCTAAGCCAAAAGAACAGGAAGTACTCAACAACGCCACTGGAGGTCTCCAGCACAAAGTAAAAGTCTGGTTGTGGCAGCTGCCGGTACTGCAAGCTGCAGCAATCTGCAGAGGAAAACTCTTTATTTTAAAAAAAAAAGTCTAAACGAAAAGCAGTTGTCTTTCTCTCAAAGGGGGAGGCCTACAAAAAAACAAAACTGTCTAAAATCGGAAACAGAAAGCTGTGCTGTGAAAAGTCCTATATTTATAGAGAAACAAGATCACTAAGAAAATGGCATTCAGGTATCCAATTATGGTTTGGGAGGCGTCAGACATAGCAGCTGAGTTTAAACTGTTTTGCCAATGAATGGAACTGTGTTTCCTGGATCAAGAAGTGAGCAAATCAGAGAAACATGCTATAACAATCAAGATTGCACTGGCCAATGAGGGTCTGCAATGCATCAGGATTGTCAGCTGCAGAAGGACCCTAGCAAGCTATTGGCATTTCTGGAAGATCAACTCATGGTAAAGATCATTTTATGAGTATATAAGCTTGAACTTATGAACGGCTGGCAAAGGCAAGATGAGTCCATTGATCAGTTTGTTGCAAGGTACCGAGACAAAGCTCAAGAATGCAATTTGCAGATATTGAATTGTCGGAATGGGTTATAGAGCTAGTAATTGCATCTACCCCACTAGAGGCCTTTCAAAAAGACATTCTAGAAAAGAAGGGCACACTGTAGATGCACTACTTAATAAGGGATGCAAATTTGAAGCCATCATGGCTGAGTGCCAATAATTACAAGCTTTTGGGAGCAGCTACAACAATTAGTATGATAATCAAGGCTCAAGTCTGCTAAGCCTTGTGGCAAATGTGGCCTGACTCTTTCAATTTACTGTTGTCCAGCATACCAGGGCCAGTGCAAAGCTTGTGGCATTTGAGAGTATTGGGCAATGCAGTGCAGAAGGTCGAGCTAAGATACTACACACAGGAATGGTGGCAGATCACATACAGAGAACACGTCTGCAAGACAGCATGGTAAATCAACAAAAGGTATGCCAACACCACAAAAGCCCAAGCAGGTACATCAGATCAGCAGAGAGTGTGTGCCAGGAAGACACGGATGAAGAGTGCACTCATGCAGTCAGCGAGTAAGCATTTCACATAGTTAATTTGGATCAATGTATCAGTGCTGTTAAATAATCAAAGTTTGTATCTTAAAATTATGAATGATATGTCTTTACTGGGCATGACAATGTTATCTTATCTCTATCTTTTCAAGTGTGTGTATGTGTGAGAGTGGGTGAAGTTGCAAATATCTGCGGGTATTGTATAATAAACATTTGTTGTTTAAACTTATGAGAAAACCTGTCACTTATCTGTTCGTTGACCATTAAAATGCTGCTTCTCTCCTAAGTCTCCGAAAAGGTTTTGGTCAGCTAGATCTTTGGGTCATCTGTCTGTATTATTGGCTCAACTCTCTGGCGGATCTTGCTTAGCTATGAACCTGGTCACTACACAGTCGAAATATTCCAGGGACTTTCTCCTGTAATTGTTCAGTTTCCTTGGCTTCGTTTGGCTCGTCTAAGACTATCGGGGAGGCAATCACTCTACCCTCAGCCGAATCATTACCTAACAGCAAATCTATTCCAGCCACAGGCAGACTAGGGGGAATCCTTACTGTAACTGGTCCAGAGACTAGGTCGCACCCTAAGTGGCCTTTTACCAGAACCTTCACATTTTCCGAGCTCTCTGGGGAGGGGCTCTAGAACAGTTTCACCAAACCCTGAAAACCATAATCAGAGCCTACTGCTGTGAATATCTCTCGAGATTCACCCAGTGAATCAACAGGCTTCAGTCTGTTTTAACTGGTCTACAGGCCTGGGTGAAAGGCCCTCTTGAGCTGATCAAAGAAACATTTCTAGATCAAAGGGAGGAAACCCCATTAAATTATGTATCAGCTTTACGTGAGTGATTTTTTTCAAGCATGTGCTGTGGCTAAGGAGCACCTTTAAAGCCTCTCGGCAGAGCATAAAACAGCAGACATGCTCAGGTTTGGACATGAAAACCAGGGGATCAGGTTCTGGTGCTGTTGCCATTGCAGGGCAAACCTCAAAGTGAGATTTAGTGGCCTGTAATGCGTGGGAGAAAAAGATCAGTGAGGTCAACTACTTGATTAACACCCCAGACCTCAAAGAAACAGCGGCTGTGCCACATAAAGATGTTAAAGAAATTGGGACTGGGGCAAACCAGTGAATGCCAGGTAGTGAGAGCAGTGAAGGATGGAGACAATAGTGAAGAGGAGCTAGGAGAAAAAGGGAATCTGGAAAATTCATGAACCCCCTACTGTGAAATTAGCTAGCACAGAAATCTTGGGGAGACTAGAGACAGTACTTAACTATTTAACTGACGAGCAGAGGAAAGGCATAGCAACACTGAGTCTGGGGAAGTGTGTAGGGATAAACCGAGTCGTACCTCTTTGACCATTCATGATGTGATGTAGGGGAGCCCCCACCTATTAAACATAACCCATATCACCTGAGCACCATAAGTTGGCTCAAGTCTGAGAGGAGATCCAATACATGCTAATCGAACCTAGTCAAAGCAGCTGGAGTTCACCTATTGTATTTGTCCCCAAGACAGACAGATCACAAAGACTTTGTATTGACTATCGAAAGGTTAATGCAGTGACCCGAACAGACTCCTAGCCGATTCCTCCCATCAACGACTGTGTTGACCAGTTTGGCAACTCCGTTTACTCAGTAAAATTGATCTATTAAAAGGGTACTGGCAATTCCCCATGTCCACCCAAGCCAAGGAAATCTCAGCTTTTGTAATACCAGATGACCTATTCCAGTGCAAAGCCATGCCCCAACAATCTTTCAAAGACTGATGAATCAGGTGGTGGCTAGTTTAAACAACTGTTGTCTACCTTTGACCTGCTGGTCTCTAGCGCCACCTGGGAAGACCACCTAAATCACTTGGCATTATTCAAGGGTCTCCAAAATGCTAACCTAGTGGCCAACTTAGCTAAAAGTGAGTTCACTAAAGGCAAAGTGACCTATTTGAGACATGTTGTAGGTCAAGGTCAGGTGTTGCCAAGGGCAGCAAAAGTACAAACCTGATAGATTTCCTCATTCCCAAGACCATGAGAGAGAGAGAATGTGATGCCTTGGGAATGTTTGGAATTTATAGAAAATTTCTCCCTTATTTCAGCACCCGAGCTGCCCTATTGACTGGCCTACTTAAGAAAAATATCAAGATAGTGTGGTCAGAACTGTGCCTGGTGGCTTTTGAAGAATTGAAGGCTATCCTGACAAGTGAACCTGTATTAGCAGCACCAAATTTTAACGTTCTTTAAGGTGGCTATTACCTATTGATGTGAGTGATGGAGTAGGAGCTGTCTTACTCCAAGATGACGACTCTGGTGTTGAGAGACCAATTGGCAATTTTTTTTTAAAATTAAGTAAACATCAGCGTAAATGTTCAACCATAGAAAAGGAGGCATTGGGACTTCTGCTAGTCCTTCAGCATTTCTAGGTCTATGACAATAATAGACACATGGAAGTTTTACTGTACTCTGACCACAACCCTCTAACCTTGGAGAAATTCAAAGTTGACAATGTCGGGCTGTTCAGATGGAATTTTTACTGCTCCAACTATTTACCTTAAAAATCATGCACATTGTTGGAAAAAAAAATGTCATTGCAGACATGCTATCCAGAGTTTGGACAATACTGCTAGCAAGCTGTGGAAGGTCTAGTGACCGTGACTAAGAAATGCATGTGAATGTTTACTATTGTGTTTACTTTTCTTTCTGGAAAAAAACCAAGGAATTTCACTTTTTCCCTTTTTGTGGAGATGTCAAATACCCTTGGAGAAATTATGGACTATATAATGAACTTTAGAAATAAACGCAAGACAGATACCTTCCCTGAAAAACAAGATGAAGTTGAGTGGTGAGGTGACCTTATCCTGTACTGTCAATACACATGGAAACTACAAGAGCACTGAGTCAATCTTCATGTTTGGACCAACCTTGGAGAAGGCATTAAAATGTAAATGACCATTCTATGTTAAGGGCTACCTTTCCAATAAATTGGGTTAACAATGGCATGGCAGACAGGGTGTCTCCAAATTCAAACTCAAATGAATGGGTGTGGAAAATGAACTCTACTTTATCAAAATGGAATTAAGATGGGTGACATCCAGACCCCATTGTATAACAGTGGCCCCACCATCAAAAACCCTTTTGAGGACAATTGTAAAGAGAAGCCATGGTCACATGACCGAAACCAGGGTTCTTCTGAGCTTAATAAAAGTATATGCTGGCAGGCACAGGGAGAGCCAGAGAGAGAGAGATTCCATCTGCTCCAGCAGAAGGAGGACCCTGCCTAAACACCATTTTTAAACTACAAGTAGGCAGTGACTAGAAGTGGCCTTGAACTCCTTACCTGAGAAACTGTACCAGGGTTTTTGACATTGAACTGACGCACAACTAAACAAAGGCGTTTGCCCTCCTGAAACTTTCCAAGTTTTGTATTTAGTGAAAGGAAAAACGGGCCAGCGTTATTTAAATTTTCACCCCTGCCCCACCCCACC
Organism: Heterodontus francisci; assembly: GCF_036365525.1. Taxonomy (NCBI): domain Eukaryota; kingdom Metazoa; phylum Chordata; class Chondrichthyes; order Heterodontiformes; family Heterodontidae; genus Heterodontus; species Heterodontus francisci. The sequence goes on from NC_090387.1 coordinate 72,359,664, forward strand.
CCCTCCAAAACCAGGGAAGAATGCAGGGTTTACAGTTTTAAAACTATCAGAACTAAATGCATGTTATCTTCTAATCTCTATCTTTTCGTGTCTATCTCTATGCGTGAGAGCGGGTAAAGTTGCAAATATTTTCATGTATTGTGTGATAAGCATTTACCTTTCTTTAAACCTATGAGAAAATCTGTAATTTGTCTGTTTGTTGACCATTAAAATGCTCCAGGGTGAAAACGCATTTCTAATAAAAACACTGTCTTTGGTCAGTTGAGGGGTGAGAAAGGGAAACCATCCCTATCATTTCCCACCTGTCTCTAACATTGTAGAGAAGGTTATAGAGATGGGGAGGGTTGAGACCATAAGAGTTATTTGAACAATAGGAGGAGAACTTTAAGGTCCAGGGATTGAGGGACTGAGACTCAATGTAGATCGATGAGCACAGGGCTGCTGGTCAGTGGGACTCTGTGCAGATTAGGCGCCGAGCAGCAGAGTTTTGAAGGCGCTGGAGTTTGTGGAGGATGAGGGGCTGGCAAGGAGAGCATTGGAATAGTCGAGTTTAGTGGGGGTGGGGGGGGGTGTTGACCGAAGCATAGATGAGGGTTTTACCCTCTTAATCCTGGGTGCTGATGCCTATTACATAGGCCCCATTGCCAACCTGACAGATCAGCTAACTTTGTACTGACCTCAGACCTTTTGGTCTTTTTGGCAGGTAAGTCATTGGGGAGCTCCAACAGTGCATTTTATTTCCAAACTAGAGCACCAGAAACAGTGACATTTCCATTCCATTTTCTATACTTAAAACCAACAATCTGTGGTTTGCCTTGGAAAGATGGGTAGAATTGCAGAGTACGATGTCCAAAATATTAATGATTCTTGGTAACCTCATTTAATAAAAATGGAATTTGATTTACTCATGAACTGTGCATTTGTTGGCCTGATTTGAAGTGGGCAGAGTTACAGAATCTCATCCCTAAAGTGCCGGTTAAAAAATCCTGGAATGCCATGTAATAAATGTGAAATTTAACTTAAACCATGCTGTGGTTATGGTTAACTGTTAATCAATAATACATTCTGTAATAGTTAACAATGTAGCACAGCTACTGAATAGGGATTTATTTATATTTCTGTTCCTTCCAACTTTAGCAGTCGTCAGACCTGGCCTCCTGTCTGAAAATGCTGACAGGTGACCCCCTTCCCTAATTTCTGCTAGTGTTTGTTTAAAGCTTGATATGAGATGTTGAAGGATAGAAGGTAGCCTTGCAGCATACCCAATTTCCACTTGCTTAATTCAGCTGAAATACTCTGTTTAGTGGGGGAGGGAGTGTTTGAAACCCAAACGTGGACATTTCATGGTGCAGAACATTCAGCCAGACTGCTTTGGCACCAGGTGCCAGTATTTTGTTAACTTGAATAAATTTTACTGTCTTGGCAAAAGTGCAACATGTTCCTTTTCCCCAATGTACTGAGCTCTGTGAGCTGATTCTAAGCTGCCGCTCTCTCTGGTTGCAGGTTGTGGCCCCGGGGTATTGGCAGATACAAAGATGCATATGTTTGAGCGCTGTGTATATTTTGGGGATTCCTGCCAGGATGTGCTGAGTGCTTTGGGATCTCCACACAAGGTCTTCTACAAGTCGGAAGACAAGGTGAGCCTGACTTGAGGGTCAGTTAGGGTGATAAGAATTTGTGAAAGTGTAACTCCTGAGGGTTATGGTGCAAGTCTGGGATTGAACTTATTTGTTGCAGGTCGTTATCAGGAGTTGTTGCGTCCAGTGCAAAGTGTTTTTTAAGCAATAAAAGGTTGTGCACTTCCCATCTCGTGTTTTATGCCGGTGACCTTTGATGCACCGTCTGCATTTTTCTATACTGTACAGTTTCAGTTCATGTCCTGAAGACCTAACTATACTCCCACATCTAGCACTGGGTGGTAACAGGGATAAATATCCTTCATGTTTGTGGAAACTCTGGCTATGGAGCCACGCCCATTATGCCCAAATTGTTGTAGAGCATGTAGAGAGCTAAATTTGGTAGTCTGCTCCTTTGCAACATTGAACTGTGCTCATTGTGACTATTGCTGGATTATCTCTTTGTGTCTACAGATGAAGATCCACTCTCCCTCCCCTCACAAGCAAGTTCCCTCCAAGTGCAATGACTACTTTTTCAACTACTTTACTCTGGGAGTGGTGCGTATCTGCAATCTCATTTGTTGCTGATGAGTTGGCATTACACTGTTTGCTTCCTACAACTTCTATTCATCTCTTTCTCCTTGACAGGATGTCCTGTTTGATGCCACCACACATCAGGTGAAGAAATTTGTCCTTCACACCAACTACCCAGGTCATTACAACTTCAATATGTGAGTGTCAACTGCAGCAGTACGCACTGCATTCCAGTGAGAGTTGTAGACTTGGAATCCTAGAATGATACAGTATAGAAGGAGGCCATTCCTACTCTTAAATTTTGAAACTATGGTTTTTAGAAGGAAAAATGCATTTAAAGCTAAATATTTACATTGACAATCCAGACAAGCAAAAATTGCCCAAGGTTTTGGCTCCTGACTGACCGATGACCTCTGCTGAAAAGTGTATATGTGTGTTTTGGAGGCGGTGGGGGGGATGGTTTTGGGTGAGGGCAGCAAGAAGTTTAGCACCGATGCCCCTCTCAGCTGAATACTCAGCCAGTGCTCACTGTATAGGTTCCTGTCTTTAAAACAAAAACTGCCATTTGAAAGAGGTGTAAAAGAATTACAGATTCTCGTGGAACTGTATTTCGTGCAGAAGGCTTGCAGCTGTTACAGGAATACATTCTGAACATGTTACTTGCTGCTGGGCTGCTCTCCTTTTGAAGTTGAGCTGTATATTTTTGTGCTGTAAAGTGAATGCTGAGAGCAGCTTTTAAAGCATGTTGTGGAGCTGCTTCCATTGCACAGTGGTGCAGTGGTTAGCACCGCAGCCTCACAGCTCCAGCGACCTGGGTTCAATTCTGGGTACTGCCTGTGTGGAGTTTGCAAGTTCTCCCTGTGTCTGCGTGGGTTTCCTCCGGGTGCTCCGGTTTCCTCCCACGTGCCAAAGACTTGCAGGTTGATAGGTTAATTGGCCATTATAAATTGTCCCTAGTATAGGTAGGTGGTCGGGAAATATATAGGGACAGGTGGGGATGTTATTGGAATATGGGATTCGTGTAGGATTAGTATAAATTGTTGGTTGATGGTCGGCACAGACTCGGTGGGCCGAAGGGCCTGTTTCAGTGCTGTATCTCTAAACTAAACTAAAACTGCTGTGCAAGCCCCGTTCAGCATTGTACAGGTAGAAAATATGCCTTAAAAATAAAAGCAAAATACTGCAGATGCTGGAAATCTGAAATGACAAAGTGCTGGAAATACTCAGCAGGTCTGGCAGCATCTGTGGAGAGAGAAACAGTTAACATTTCAGGTCTGACTTTTCTTCAGAACTGAGTTGACCAACTGATCTACTGAGACAATATGCCTTGTTCAGTACTGATGGGCCTCATAGGTTACTATAGATAGGCATATGGTACTTTGGAGAGTCTGGTCCTGACTGCCCAGTGAATGAATGCGCTGCCTAATGGGGTCATACAGTTCAGGAAGGTCAACGGTTCAACCGCTGGTACAACAGCCATATGTAAAGAAGGTAGGGAGGGTGGTAGGATTTGGCGAAGCTTCTTGCTTCAGATGGCTGTCCAGTGAATCCCTGCTGGAAAGTATGCACTTGTGCACATTAAGTAAGCTTAGTGTTGGCTCAGCTGTGATGCTGGAACAGTTGAGAAGTCTGCCAGCATTTGGGTAACTTGAGCAAGGTAATGAAGGATTGTTGGTTACCTTGACTAAAGATCCTAGTGCTGGCTGAGGGATGAGTGCATTTGAGCTGCATGGTAAAATTGAACATGATGCCACAAGTTACTTGCAGACTGATCAGTGAAGGAAATCGCTGGGGTGCTTGGATTAAAAAAAACCTGTCTAATCTTTAATTGTTACACGAAATGGCGCGTTAACTGGATAGTATTACATCCGATTGGCTGAGATCTGTGCGTCTGCCACTGTCCTGTGTTTATTATAAATGAAGTGTGTAACGTACAGATATGAATCCAGTCTGGGAGGCAGGCACTGGACAGCAAGTGGTGATTTTACTGTTCACCACCCATGTTGTCTTAAACCTACCTAGCAGACTATGAATTCATTCAAAGGATGCCTAGGCTTTAATCATTTTAGGACTTATCTGGCATGGGATGCACTGCGCTGTGTACAGCTGTTTCAGTGGTGTTGCATTTACTTTAAAGAGTTTGCTGTCGAAGCTTGAACCAAAGACGTGTAATTTTATCCATGGTCCTATATGAGTTGTACTCTTTTTTTTTTTTTGTGATGGTGTTTCTGCAGTCCTTTGAAGGTTAGTTGTTAAAGCTCCTGCAAATATGGAAATTTGAGAATAGATTAATCTCTGAAAAGAATACCTCAGGTATTCAAAGTGGCACCTTGTGCTTCTGAAAGTTGGATAGCCATCAGTGTGGAAGCAGTCCCCTCGAGTGGCTGGGAAATGTTTGTTAGATTCAGGCAAATCCTTTTTGGATTTGCAATTTGATTGCGAGTTAACTTGCCTTCTACACTATTCCTGACATTTCAAGTAGTAGTCTTGACTGTCCTATGTCATGTGGATATTTGGTGTGTGGGATTCTGATTTCTCTGGGTTATTGAGTTCAGTTTAGGGGTATTGACTCTCCTGGGTATTGGGAGGGTGGGAATCTCAGCTGTTCTGTGGAATGGATGACCTCAGGCATTTAATAGACTTTCTTCTTTTATTTTGCACAGATACCATCGTTGTGATTTCAAAATCCCACTTGCAGTTAAACGAGGTGAGATCCCTTTCTTTGGAACAGATGGGGGTGGGTGCAATCCTGCTATTGGGGCAGATTTCAGCTTTCTTTTTGCATTGGAAAGCAGATAGTTCCCGAGAATTCAAAACAGATCTTCTTGGAAGAAGAGGTTGCAGCTCCATGATTAAATGAACTACCTGGTATGGCACTGTGTCCAGTTGAAGAGATGAAGGAAATAGTTGCTGAGATAAGAGAGCAATCGACAGAACAAATGAGTAGTTAATGCTTTGTTTACCTTTTTATTACGTTGAACAAATTTAGATTCAGCATTCCATTCTAGTACAATGTGGTTTCATTTTGAAAGCTATTTTCTATTTAAAAGAATTTATTTTTCAAATTAACTGCTAGAGCCTCAATTCCAGTCAGCAGGGTTGTTTATGGATACTGTGTATATCTTGCTCCTCACGCCCATCTCTGTTAGCTGTGTTCCGAGTAACGGTGTATTTGAAAGCAACTCTGTTAACTCTTGAAATAAAAATGGGGTTTACTTGCTGGTGACAACGTAGCACATCAACAATAACAAATTGCGTCCATATAATCCTTTCAATCTGGGAATGTATTCCATGACACTTCAGAAACTTAATCAAATAACAATTGACACCGGGTCCTTGGAGAGGCTGACTAAAAGCTTGGCTTGCAGTGGGTTTTAAGGAGGAAAGAGAGAGGTAGAGGGTTTGGAAGGATTCCACAGCTTAGAGCTGAGATGTCTGCACTAATTTGTTACTTGAATGCACAGTGTGAAGTTAGGAGTTTGGTAAGTGAGGGGATCTTGAGGGTTAATCTCAAGTCTAGTTTTTGTTTACATTTAATAATTAACTAAGAAGTACTCTTAAGAGGCAAGTTAAGTTTCTTCCAGGCTTTAACAGGAATACTCTGAGTGCTGCTTGTCTGCATTGACTGCTGCTTGAATGCATAGAGAGTGAAGTTGGGAGTTCGGTGAAGAGGGGAAATTTTTAAAAATTTAACGCACAGATGTCACGTCTGCAGCATGTGGGAGCTCCTAGATGCCACTGCAAACCATGGCAACCACCCATGTAGTAAGTATCTGCAGCTTGAGGAGCTTCGGCATGTTAATGAGTTGGAGGCCAAGCTGCAGACACTGCAATGCATCAGAGAGGGGGAAAGTTACCTGGACACTTAGTTCCAGATGGCAGTCACGCCCCTCAGGATAGGGTCGTCTGATTTGGTCAGTGGTCAGAGACAGGAGTGTGAGACTGCGAGTCAAGCAGGTAAGGGAATCGTGAAGGTGGGAGTGGAGGAGCCTCAGCCCTTGCAATTGAGCAACAATTTTAAGATTTTTGCGGCTTGTATGGACAAGAGCGAGGGATGTAGTGTGGATGAGCAGACTGACCCTGGCATCATGGTACAGGAGGACATTTGAGTGGGGGGAGTTAAAAGGAATGTAGTGATTGTAGGGGACAGTATAGTCAGGGGGATAGAAGCTGTTCTCTGCACCTGAGAGCGAGAATCCAGAAGGCCATGTTGCCTGCCTGGTGCCAGGTTTTGGGATATCTGCTCAAGGCTGGAGAGGAACTTGCAGTGGGAAGGGGAGGATCCAGTTGTCGTGGTCAATTTGGGTACCAACAGCATAGGTAGGACAAGGCAAGATAAATAAGATTAGAGAGATGAATGCATGGCTCAAAGACTGGGCTGGGAGAAGTGGGTTCCAGTTCGTGGGGCACTGGCACTAGTACTGGGGAAAGTGGGGGCTGTACCATCGGGATGGACTTCACCTGAACTGTGCTGGGACCAGTGCTCTAGTGAGTCATATAATTAGAAGTAGAGAGGGCTTTAAACTAAATTGGGGGGTGAAGAGATTAAGTGCGGGAAGATTCAGTAAATTACAGGGAAATGACAAGACAATAGATCAAGGTAGCAATAAAGGTAATGATCAGAGTATGGCAGGAAGGGATTTGCAAACTTAAGAGTGTGCCAGCAGATAGGGCCAGAATGTACAAATTTAGTTTTTAAAAAAAGCTGAATTAAAGGCTCTGTATCTGCCTACAGCATTTGCAATAAAACAGGTGAATTGTCAGCTCAAATAGTAATTCATATTGTCAGACAAACTACCCCACCTGCCAAGACTGAGGCACACGTCATTTTGCCGCATGAACATTAAAACCTAAAAATTGCAAACCCGGACTGGAAAGGCATTTACATAGCACCAGACAATGTTGAAACAATGGGGACTCGGCAGTTTCTCCAATACACAGAAATGGTCAAACCAGTTCCAGTCACTTCTAACTGGCTGGATCTTTTGGATTTGAACTTCCAACAAAGGCAGCGAAAGTGAAGGGACTGTTCCATATACAGAACTAGTCACATGACTAATCTGTTGAGCACCCTGGGAGCTGTTTTGAATCTGAATCTCCCAACAACGGCAGAGAAAGCCTTGTGCTCATAGACTAAGAAGATCTCCACTGCCTGCATGTCCTGTCTGCCTGCCTTCATCTCTTCCCAGAGAACTGAATCTCGTGAAAACACATGAAATTCAGAGAAAAGGATTTGCCACACGAACAAAGTTTTAAGATAATTACTGGGCCCCAATGAATCGCAAGACCATAGCTTCAATCAAGGACTACAGCGAACTCGAGAAACAGTAACAAGATATTGCTTCAAACTGTTATCTTTTCTCTTTTCTATTCCTGTCTGCATGTTTATATCGCGTGTTCATGCTGGCGTGAGCGCGTCGTAGATCCGTAAACGTGAACCGTATTCGAGTTTAAGTTTTAAGGTTTTAATAAATTTCCTTTTTTTTCTTTAAGCCAAAGAAAGCGGCACAGTGGTGCAGTGGTTAGCACTGCAGCCTCACAGCTCCAGCGACCCGGGTTCAATTCTGGGTCCTGCCTGTGTGGAGTTTGCAAGTTCTCCCTGTGTCTGCGTGGGTTTTCTCCGGGTGTTCCGGTTTCCTCCCACAAGCCAAAAGACTTGCAGGTTGGGGTAGGTAAATTGGCCGTTATAAATTGCCCCTAGTATAGGTAGGTGGTAGGGGAATTGAGGGAAGGTGGGGATGGGGTAGGAAGATGGGATTAATGTAGGATTAGTATAAATGGGTGGTTGATGGTCGGCACAGACTCGGTGGGCCGAAGGGCCTGTTGCAGTGCTGTATCTCTTATAATAAAATAAAAAAAAGCCTATGTGTGCTCAGTTCTTTGCCTTATAATTGGAAACTGTGAATACAGATTCACAAAAAGGGGAGCTCAAAACAGTGTGTTTAAAATCAAACCCTGTTACAATAAGATCAGGTAAAGACAGCAAGAGATCCCCTAAACATTGCTCACCTGGTCATAACAAAAATTGGGTGCTAGCTTCTGGATTGTTACCCACAGACAAACAAGTGGAAATTGGAAGTGAGAAGCTAAATTGTTGTCAATCAAGAAGAGCAAATCAATACAGGTTTTCTTGTGGTGTGTGATTGAATACTAACATGACTGCAAGTGAAGCGAGTAGCTCTCCAAGCCAGGGTGAAGTAACTTGGGATAAGTTAAAAGCACGGTCTATGGAGGAGTTAAGAAAAATGGCTGAGTAATGTGGGATCACTGTACGTGCAAGGCTAGGAAGTTTGAACTCCTAAGGCTAGTAGCCAGCCATTTTTCCAATGAATCTGACAAAGCAGAAGCAGACCCAGACAGGGTACTGCTAACAAAGTTACAATTGGAACAGAGGAAACTTGAATTCGAAGACAAGGAGAGAGCGGCAGGAGAGGAAGAAAGATAGAGCCTTCCCAATGGAATGTGAAGAAAAACAAAGGGAACGAGAGTGAGAGGAGAGAGAGAATATTCCAGAAAGAATGCGAAGAGAGTTGAGGTGGCTTGAGTTAGCTGGGGGGGGTGACAGAGTAACCCTAGTGAAAGCATAGCCAATATGGAGGATCAGAATTCAGGCTTGGGTACAAGATTGATGAAACTAGTTCAATTGATTCCAAAATTCAATGAGGAAGATGTGGAAGTGTTTTTTCGTGTCTTTCAAGAAATTGGCAAGGCAGCTAAAATGGCCACCTGAGACCTGGTCTCTTACTGCAAAGCAAACTAACTGGAAAAGCCCATGAGGTCTATTCCTCGCTGCCAGATGAGAGTTCATCAAACTATGAACTGACCAAAAATGCTATCCTTGGGGCATACGAATTAGTACCCAAAACCTACCGCCAAAAGTTTAGAACCCTCAAAAAGCAAGCCAATCAAACCTATCTGGAGTTTGAAAGAAGCAAGCCAGCTGGCTTTTGACCAGTGGCTGAGGGCTTTAAAAATACAGCTCAGCTACAAGACTGAGAAGTAAGCCTGTTAAAGGAATTTTAAAACACTCTCCCATTCTCAATAAAAACTCATGTCGAGGAGCAGCGGGTTCAGGGAGCCCGACAAGCAGATGTTCTGGCCGATGAATTTTCTTTAATCCTTAAGTCGGTTTCCCAGGGGAGAACCTTTCCTGATCTCCCCCATAAATCCTAAAAGGACAAAGGGTGGAAAGGTGATAGAAGCCAAGGTAGTCCTGGAAGAGAAAGGAAAGCAGGAGATGCAGGGGGCCCTCCTTCAGCCAAAAAGGAAGGTGCTGTGCGCAAGAGTGAGGTCCAGCGATCTGTGTGCTTCCACTGTAACAAGGCAGGGCATTTAAAAGCTGACTGCTGGAAATTAAAGGGGAAACCAGTAGGGTTAATCAGGGCACACTCGCTCAGTGAAGACGAGTGCCTGATGGAAAACACGGAACGGGCTGTGGCTTTGACTGCTGTCAGAGTGCAACCCAGGAAGCTTACTACAGCCAGTGCAGGAAAAGTTAATAGGATTCCTGAGGGTTTATCAGGGTTTTGTCTCTGAAGGCAAAGTAACCCCGTATCCCTTGAGTAGGGCAAGCAAGCCCGTAGTGATTCTCAGGGACACTGGCTACCAGATCCCTTTTACCGGGAAAAGGCCTGACCTTTCCCCCCAGAATGCAGTGAACACCAAAATGGTGGTGAATGCTATTGGAGGGCAGTGTATGTCTGTACCTCTACACCGGTTGCACCTGGCATGTGCCATAGTTTCGGGACCGGAGACTGTAGGGATCGTCCCTAGTTTGCCTGTGGACAGGGTTGACCGGCTCCTAGGTAATCTGGCGGGTGTGAAGGTGGTAGCTCCCCCCAGCAGTGAAAGGAAGACAGCAGGTGGTCAGAGACAGGGCGGTGGCAGGAGATGGTCTCCTGCAGAGTCCCTGAATGTAATGGGTCAGGCCATGATCAAACCAGCTCCCCCAGAGGAGACTGCATTGATGCTGCAGGCAGATGACCATGAGGTCTGCCTGTCCGAGACTTTCTTTGGAAAGTTAGGAAACCCAGAGAATGAATTAAATGGATTTTCCCTAGGTGAAGCTCAGCGAGCTGACCCAGTATTGCGAGGGTTAGCACAGGCTGCCCAGTCTGAAAGTGAAGCAGAGGGAGTCCCTGACTGCTACTAATTGAAGAGTGAGGTACTGATGAGGAAATGGAGTTCTCCTGACAGACCGGAGGGCAAGGATGGACAGTAGTTCACCAGTTAGTGGTGCCACAGAGGTACTGGGGAGAAATATTAAGGGCCCAAGTGACTACAGTAGCTGTACATGCCAGTATACAAAAGACCAAAGCCTGCATAAGATAACAGTTTGACTGGCCAAAACTCCACAAGGATGTGGTGGAGTACTGCAGGAGTTGCCACATGTGCCAGGTTGAGGGGAAACCCCAACCTACACTGAAACCTGCACCCCTAAGTCCAGTTTTAGGAGGACCCTCCTACAGAGGGCTGGTGAACTGTAAGGGACCCCTGCTGAGGACAAAAGGGGACAGGCAGGCACATGGCTGGCAAATGTTTAGAAGGAGAAGGGGGAAAAGTGACCCAGAGGGCAGGTTAAAGGAAGTCAGGGAAGAATCCCGGGTATAAACCCTTACTGCCTGGTCAACCAGCCCAGGAAAATGTGCAAAGTTAGACCCCACATCCTCTTATGTAAATGCAGACTCTAGAAGCACCCCACCAGAGTTGCTAACAGCATTTACAGGAACTTGCTGAGACAAAGAGAGATCTCTTGGCGGGGTGGGGGGGGGGGGGGGCCAGAGAAACCGTGAAGGTGATGCTTCACCTAGTCGAAGTGTCACTGGAAAATGCAGTTAAGTTTGCACAAATACCTGCAGGTACGAGTGTCCCAGAGAACAAAGGGGAGAGTAACAGAGACTCCTCCCCCACAGTCAGTGGAAAGGGGAACACTCATCCCCTGAAGCCAAAAGTCTTTGCATGAATCAGGGAGTTCAGGGTAGACACGCCCACTACTAACACTCCTGGGGGGGTGCGGAAAGGGGGAATTAAAGCAGCCCTGGCCCCCAGACCAGACCATTTTAATGAGCTTCAAGAGTGGTGAATGAATGAGAGAAACGCATGGTTTCTTTCTGTATCTCTTATTCCCCTCAAACTCTGCAACAGAATGTGCCATTTTCTTCAAATCGCCTTTCATTCCCCTGACTGTGAAGATGTCAGGCAAACCCCCAAGCTGCCAAGACTGAGGCACGTGTCATTTTGCCACATGAACATTCAAACTTAAAAATTGCAAACCTGGACTGGAAGGACATTTGCATAGTACCAGACAATGTTGAAACAATGGGGACTCAGTTTCTCTAACACAGAGAAGTGATCAAACCAGTTTTAGTCACATGTCTAACTGGCTGGACCTTTTGGATTTGAACTTCCAACAAAGGCAGAGAAAGCGAAGGGACCGTTCCATATAAGGAGCTAGTCACATGGCTAACCTGCTGAGCACTCTGGGAGCTGTTTTGAATTTGAAACTCCCAACAAAGGAAGAGAAAGCCTTGTGCTCATGGACTAAGAAGATCTTCTCTGCCTGCCTATCTTCTTCTCTTCCCACGGAACTGAATCTCGTGAAAATACATGAAACTCAGAAGGGTTTGCCGTGTGAGCAAAGTTTTAAGAAGATTACTGGGCCCCAACGAATCACAAGACCATAGCTTCAATCAAGGATTACAGCGAGCACGAGAAACAGGAACAAGATATTGTCACAAACTGTTCTACTTTTCTCTTTTCTATTCCTATCTGCATGTTTATATCGCGTGTTCATACTAGCGTGAGCGCGTCGTATATCCGTAAGCATGAACCATGGGCGGCACAGATGGCGCAGTGGTTAGCACCGCAGCCTCACAGCTCCAGCGACCCGGGTTCAATTCTGGGTACTGCCTGTGTGGAGTTTGCAGGTTCTCCCTGTGTCTGTGTGGGTTTTCTCCGGGTGCTCTGGTTTCCTCCCACATGCCAAAGACTTGCAGGTTGATAGGTAAATTGGCCATTATAAATTGCCCCTGGTATAGGTACGTGGTAGGGAAATATAGGGACAGGTGGGGATGTGGTAGGAATATGGAATTAGTGTAGGATTAGTATAAATGGGTGGTTGATGGTCGGCACAGACTCGGTGGGCCGAAGGGCCTGTTTCAGTGCTGTATCTCTAAACTAAACATAGAGTTTAAGTTTTAAGGGTTTAATAAATTTCCTTTTTCCGCTTTAAACCAAAGAAAGCGTATGTGTGCTCAGTTTTTTGCCTTGTAATTGGAAACTGCGAACACAGATTCTCAATAAGGGGAACTCAAAACAGTGTGTTTTAAAATTAAACCCTGTTGCACTAAGACCAGGTAAAGACAGCAAGAGATCCCCTAGGCATTGCTCACCTGGTCGTAACAATATTGTATGACCTGATTAACCATTACGGAGATGTGGCTACAAGGAAACGAAAGCTGGGACCAGAATATCCAAGGATACTTGATATTTAGGAAGGCTGGAAAGGGTGGAGGGATAGCTCTATTAATTAAAGAGGGCATTCATACTGTAGTGAGAGGTGACCTTTGTTCTAAAGATCAAGATGTAGAATCAGATTGGGTAGAACTAGGAAATGGCAAGGGGCACAAAACATTGGTGGGAGTTGTTTATAGGTTACCAGACAACAGTGATGTAAATCACTGTATATATCATGATGTTAGAGGTGCATGTAACAAAGATAATACAGTAATAATTGTGGATTTTAATCCTTGAAAGTGGATAAATCACCAGGGCTGTAAGAATTGTACCCCAGGTTGTTCAAGGAAGCCAGGGAGAAAATAGCAGATGCTCTGAGAATCATCTTCAAATCCTCACTAGATACAGGCGAGGTACCAGAGGATTGCAGGTTTGGGAGCGTTGTACCATAAAAAGGCCAAATAATTATAGGCTGGTCAGTCTGACTTCAGTGTTGGGCAAATTATTAGAATCAATTCTGAGGGACAGGATAAACTGCCACTTAGAAAGGCATGGATAGTCAGCATGGATTTGTTAAGGGAAGGTCATATCTTACTAACTTGATTGAGTTTTTTGAGGAAGTAACAAGGAGAATTGATGAGGGTAGTGCAGTGGATGTGGTCTACATGGATTTTAGTAAGGCATTTAACAAGGTCCTGCATGGCAGGCTGGTCAGTAAAATGAAAGCCCATGGGCTGCAGGGGAATGTAGCAGGTTGGATCCAAAATTGGCTCCGTGACTGGAAACAAAGGGTAGTAGTCGGATGTTTGTGAATAGAAAGCGGTTTCCAGTGGCGTTCCACAGGGCTCAGTGTTAGGTCCCTTGCTATTTGTGGTATAAATGATTTGGACTTAAATGTGGGAGGCATGATTGGGAAATTTGCAGATGACACAAAAATTGGCCGTGTAGTTGACAGTGAAGAGGATAGCTATGGACTCTAGAATGTTATCAATGGTTTGGTTGAGTGGGTGGAAAAGTGGCAGATGGAATTCAATGCAGAGAAGTGTGAGGTAATACATTTGGGGAGGGCAAACAAAGCGAGGGAATACACAATAAATGGGAGAATATTGAGAGGGGTAGAAGAAGTGAGAGACCTTGGAGAGTATGTCCACAGGTCCCTGAAGGTCCCAGGACAGGTAGATAAAGTGGTGAAAAAGGCAATTGGAATGCTTTCCTTTATTGGCTGAGGTATAGAATACAAAAGCAGGGATGTAATGCTGGAACTGTATAAAACGCTGGTTCGGCCACAGCCAGAGTATTGTGTACAGTTCTGGTCACCACATTACAGGAAGGACATAATTGCTCTTGTGAGAGTACAGAGGAGGCTTACAAGGATGTTGCCAGGGATTGAAAGTTGCAGCTATGAGGAAAGATTGGATCGGCTAGGGTAATTTTCCTTAGAACAGAGGAGGCTGAGGGGTGACTTAATTGAGGTGCACAAAATTGTGATGGGCCTGGATAGAGTAGACAGGAAGGATCTGTTTACCCTAGCAGAGAGGTCAGTTACGGGGGGCACCGATTTAAGGTGATTGGTTGAAGGATTAGAGGGGGCATAAAACTTTTTCACCCAGAGGGTGGTGGGTGTCTGGAATTCACTGCCAGGAATGGTGGTGGATGCAGAAATCCTCAACTCTCTCTTTAAAAAGTACCTGCACATGCACCTGAAGTACTGTAACCTGCAAGGCTACAGACCAGGTGCTGGAAGGTGGGATTAGATTGAGCGGCTATTTTTTTTTTAGCCGTCGCAGACCCGATGGGCTGAATGGCCTCCTTCTGTGCCGTAACTTTTCTATGGTTCTATAGTTTACTCTACATATATCTGCTCTACAGCAGATGGTGAAATTTGAATTCAATTAATAAAATCTGGAATTAAACTAGTCTAGAGTGACCATGAAGCCATTGTCGATTGTTGTAAAAACTCATCTGGTTCAGTAATGTCCTTTAGGGAAGGAAATCTGCTGTCCTTACCTGGTCTGGCCTACATGTGACTCCAGATCCACAGCAATGTGGTTGACTCTTAAAATGCCCTCTGAAATGGCCACTCAGTTTAAGGGCAATTAGGGATGGGCAATAAATGCTGTCCTAGACAGCGACGCCCACATCCCATGAAGAATTAAAAAAAACATAGACTGGGTGAACCTAATTGGTACTAATGTTGTGAAGGACAAATTCTTGGAATGTATGCGAGATGGCTTTCTAGAGCAGTACGTTGAGGAACCAACTAAGGAATGGGCTAGTTTCGATCTCATTGTGCAATGAAAAAGTGCTAATTAATCTTGTAAAAGAGCCTTTAGGAAAGAATGACCATAATATAATAGAATTTTACATTTAGTTTGTAAGTGATGTACTTCAATCAGAAACTAGGGTCTTGTATCTAAGCAAAGAAAACTATGTAGGTATGAGGGGCAAATTGTCTCTGGATTGGGAAACAACGTTAACAGGGTATGACAGGCAATGGCTAACATTTAAAGAACTAATACATAGTTTACAACAAAAATGCATTCCTTATAATGCAGAAAAATCCAAGCAAGGAAAGTGTTCCAACTGTGGCTAATGAAAGAAATGAAGGATTGTGTTATTATCAAAGGAAGTGGTGTATAAGTGGTTTATGCCAAAAAAGTAAGCCTGCAGATTGGAAGCATTTTAGAATCCTGCAAAGGAAGACCAAGAAAAAGAAGGGAAAATAGAATGATCGTAAACTCGCAAGAAACATAAAAACAGACTGTAAAAGCTTCAATAGATATGTAAAAAGGAAAAGATTAGCAAAAACAAATGTGGGTCCTTCACAAGCAGAGTCAAGAGAATTTATAGTGGGGAATAAGGAAGTGGCAGCGAAACTAAAATACTTGATGTCTAGCTGTCTGTCTGTCTTGGTGGAGGAAAATACTAAAAACCTCCCAGAAATACTGGAGAATCAAGGGACTAGTGTAAATGAGGAACTGCAAGACATTAATATTTTTTTTAAAAAGTACTATAGAAATTAATGGGACTTAAAGTAGATAAATCCTCTGGACCTGATGATCTACATCCCAGAGTGTCAAAGAGGTGGCTGTAGAGATGGTAGATGCATTGGTGGTCATCTTTCAAAATTCTGTAGACTCTGGAATGGATCCTGCAGATTGGAAGATGGCAATTGTAACCCCATTATTTAAGAAAGAAGGGGGAAGAGAAAACGGGGAACTACAGACTTGATAGTTGAGGATGTAACTAGCAGAATAGGTCAAGGGGAAACCGGTGGATTTGGTATATTTAGATTTTTAGAAAGCTTTTGATAAGGTCCCACACAAGAGGTGAGTAAACGGAATTAGAGCACATGGGATTGGGGGGAATATACTGGCATGGATTGAGATCTGGATAATGTGCAGAAAACAGTAGGAATAAATGGGTCATTTTCAGGTTGGCAGGCTGTGACTAGCAAGGATCAGTGCTTGGGCCACAGATATTCACAATCTATATCAATGATTTGAATGGGGGGATTAAATGTAATATTTCCAAGTTTGCAAATGGCACAAAACCTAGGTGGAAGTGAAATTTGTGAGGGGGATGCAAAAATTCTTCAAGGGAATTTGGAGAGGCTAAATGAATAGGCAGAAATTTTGCAGATGGAATACAATGTGGAGAAATTTGAGATTATCCACTTTGGTAGGAAAAACAGACATGCACAGTATTTTTTAAATGGTGAGAGGTGTAGAAGTCTTGAACTTGGAAGGGACTTAGATGCCCTTGTTCATGAGTCACTGAAAGCCAACACGCAGGTACAGCAAGCAATTAAGAAGGCAAATGGTATTAAAGCATGGCTCGGATATAAAAATAAGACCCAACCACAGCCAACCCAAACCCAGCCCGAGCCCTTCAATTTTTTTTCGCACCCGACCCGAATCTCCTTCATCTGTTCTGGCAGCAGGCTGTTCCTGCAGGCGGAGTTGTGGGGAATCATGGGTAAGCCTGATCCCAGCAGTGTCCAGCCCGACCTGACCCTAGCCTGAATGCTGGACTCGGAATTTCGACCCAACCTGAGCCCGACACGTAGTCTGGTCCATTCGGGTTCAGGTCGGGTAGCCAGGCTTTAAATGGTATGTTGGCCTTTATGACGAGGATTTGAGTATAGGAGTAGAGATGTCTTGCTGCAATTATATAAGGCCTTGGTGCGATAGCACCTGAAGTATTGTGTGCAGTTTTGGTCTAAGGAAAGATATAGTTGCCATAGAGGGAGTGCAATAAAGATTCACCAAACTAATTCCTGGGATGGAGGGATTGTCCTGTGTGGAAAGATTAAATAGACTGGGCCTTTCGAAGAATGAGGTGATCCCATTCAAACATACAAAATACAAAATTCTTACAGGGTTTGACAGAGTAGATGGAGGAAGGATGGGCTGGGGAGTCTAGGACTGGGGGACACAGTCTCAGAATAAGGGGCAGGCCATTTAGGACTGAGATGAGGAGGAATTTCTTCACTCAGAGGGTGGTGAAGCTTTGAAATTCTCTGCCCCAGAGGGCAGTGGAGGCTCAGTAGTTGAATATGTTCAAGACTAAGATTGATTGTTTTCTACACATTGAAAACATCAACTGATATGGGGATAGTGCAAGAAAATGGTGTTGAATTAGATCAAATGTGATCTTTATGGCGGAGGGGGCTCGAAGGGCTGAATGGCCTACTCCCTATTTATGTTCTTAAGAAAGCATGGTCATCATTGGTAGACCAAAGGGAGTGGAGAATGTGTGAGCCCAGAGTTGGAGGAATGCAGAGGTTATGGGAATGACCTATAGGGAGAGATGAGGCCAATGATGAATATGAACACCAGGATGACCATTTTAAATTGATGGACCAGAGAGGTGATGGGTGAGCAGGACTCAATACAGGCAGGAGTTTCAGATGAGCTCAAGGCTACAAGAGGGTGGAAGATGAGGGACTGATCAGGAAATCATTAGAATAGTGGAGCCTAGAGGTACCAAAAGCATGAATGAAGGTTTCGGCATAGGAATTAGTAAACGAAAAAAGACCACCGTCTATCGAGTTCTCCCACCATCCTGGCAGTTGCTTAATAGACAATAATGGCATGGAGCTGTGGACTAGTCGTGGCATCAATTTATCTATAACAAGACAGACCCAGATGGGCTGGAGGCAGATGTTAGAGATGGAAGTAAATGGTCTTTGTGATGAGCTCAGTTTGAGATCAGATAGGAAGCTAAGGTTGTGAATAGCTTGGTTGAGCTTGGGACAGTGGCTGGGAGATGGGGATGGATCGTTGACGAAGGAGTCTTATTTGTGTCGTGGTGTGGGTGAGTGCAAAGACAATTGCATGCTATGCTGTTGCTGCATTTAAAGCTTTGTGATCCTTAGGCTAATGTAATCCTCTAAATAGCTGTAGTTTTGATCCACGAAAAATTCAGGTCACAGATCTACAATTGGTGCACTCCAGTTCCCCCCACACCTACATGTGTTGAGTCACTTTTTAATAGTATCCGCTGCAGGTTAATTATATTGTTGTCATTGAGGAGACCTCACTTGCTCCTGATTTGGTTGAAGCAAACATTTGTCTGTCCCTGAAATTGTATTGAATCAAGACATCTTGGGAACAAGTTTGTTGGAAGTTGGCAGGTATCTGTCATGAATTTTTCAGAGATAGCATTGAAATCTAGAGTTCTAAGCATCCCCAATAATTGAGCTCCAATTAGACAGCTTTAGTCCTGTTACACCTCTGCCTGGTATTGCTATGCTCGATTTAAATGGCCACCCAGCAATTATTGGCCAGTGGAGTTTCTTGGCCCAATGATATTGGTTTTCTTTTTATTACTGTCTTGGGCAGGTGCTAATTATCATTACAACTGTAGCAGTGTGGTAGTGCTGAGAGCAGGAAATCCTGCTCGTGTTTGAATTTAGCTTTGACAGTTCTTCCCAGTGCAAACTCATCAGAATAACCAACTGCTGACATGCAGATGTGGAAATCTATTCTTGAAGTAGTGGATAGTTATTGGCCAGTATTTGAAAAAGTATCAGTGCAGCATAACTCCAACTGTTAACTTAGCTGAGGATATTGAAGCAAGATGCCAACCAAAATGTCTAGTTTTGTTACCAAACTATGACACTACAGTTAAAATGTCTGCAGTCATTTCTTTTTGTGGCTGGACTCGTGCACTGCACAGATTTTGTAAATAAGGTTTTTGAAGCCTGTGCTTCACTGACAAAGAAGGCAGATATAGGCAAAGCAAATCACCTGTCTTTCATAGGAGAAATTTGATTCTTGACCTCTGTCTTCACAAGAGATCTTTGGGTCCAATATTCAAGAAATCGTAGTATAAAGTTAACATTTATTCAGGCACTATAGTCAGCGGTGATGGCGTGTGTTGTCCGTAAGTCAATTTGGAAGGGTTCAGTGACTTTAATGTTTATCAGACTCCTTGTCACTCTCTCACCCAAACTTTAAAGCAGTTTAATGTTTAATTGTTTTGTGTATTTTATTTGGTTAATTGTAGATGGTACTCCTACTATGTCGCTGAGAACATATGAATGTTGTTACGACTGACTGCTCAAGTCAAAGCCCTCAATCAATATATAAGATTCTGATTGTGGTGGGAGAAATGCACCGTTGATTCAGTCCCGTCCCTCCACAGATCACCTAACATTTTAAACTTTCCAAATTAAACAAAGACTCTTCTAAATTGTACCATCTATTATCCCCCCCGAATGAGACTAACCAAACCAGGTGTCTTTAGATCAATAAATCAACTGTATAATTAGAAAAACTAAATTCTTAAACACTACTGAAATATAAACAACATTTAAAATAGAAACAAATTAGAGTCCTTACCTATTTACACTCCTGCCAAAGTGAAATATTCCAATATGGAATAGTCCAAGGTTGCTTGAAGTCCTCACAGCTGTCTGATGGGGGGAAAAGAAAGGTTCTTCCAACAGTAGAACAGTCCGTAGACTAATTCAGCGGTTGAATTGATGCTTTTATTTCCAGCGATGAATTTCAACAATTGCAGTTCAGTAGTTAAAGGAATTGGTTATTTTCTTTGAAGAAATTAATCTGGCTTGACATCTGAATTCTGAGTGTGTACTAAATACGATTTAAATAAAACCACAGACAGCTCTCATTACCTTCAGTACACGCAGGTCCAGCTGTCTGTCTGTGTCTCTGTCCAAAAGCCAGTTTCAAACATCAGTTGGCAACAGTGTATCGCATGTCCTTGTTCTCTGGCTATATTCCGGCAATGAGAATGCATTCTTTGACTCCGTCCCTGGAGCTTGTTGCTTAAAGCAGTACTGCTCCTTTTCCAGCCTTAAAGGCACACCGCATTCTTCCTGGGGAAAAAAACTACAGGATCATAACACCTCCGCCCCAGCGGAATGAAACGCCGTTCCTGAAATGTGTTTCATCACAATGTGTAAAAAAAAAAATACAATCTGAAAAAAAGTTAACACTCTTTTTTCGCATTTACAGGCATACGCTTTTCTAAAATGTTAAGACTAAAGCAACAAGTTCCATCAGAACACTTCGGCTTTAAATTTTCAAAAGGTGTCCCAATTAATCCATTTAAAATTTTCAAGCATAGTCTTCCAATGGTTTTGTGTTTTCCTTCCACATGTCCCTATTGTCCATCACCACAGCTAGGAACACTGGCCACTACTGGGTTCACTATTCTGAGAAGTTTCTCGAGTACCCCTTAACCTATGTGGCATCACGACACTGGAAAACCCTGTCCAGTGTAACAGGTGATTTTTTTTCTTACCCTAGGGTGTCAAAGGAATTTGACAGTATCCCTCCAACACATCTGTCTTTTTAAGAGACAGTGTGTTGCCCACTCTGTCCATACAGTCCTTTTAAATGAAAATTTGGATAGGAGTCTGCCTCCTTTACCACAGTGACTTTTCTAGAGTCTATTCCAGTTTGAGCTGTCCCACAAGGTTTAGACATCAAGACCATTTGCGAATTCCAGCTGTCCCGACTAGGTTCAACTAAGCTGCCGTTCAGCATTGTACCTCTGCTTCCACTTGGGCCTGTCTGTCTGGAACTAAGCAACAAGGATGTTGTTTTAATGGAATGGCTCCCCCTAAACCCACATAATGTGTAGCTATGGTTGTACATCCTGACTTATCCCTACAAACCTTTTGAAACATTGTGAAAACCCTGGTTAGGACTTCACGCTGTTTTGCTTCTAAGTGTAAAAGCCTATTGTTTAATTTTCCTAGCCATTATGTATTCATTAATTGGATAGTTGGAGGTTCAATCTGAATTTCCGAGGCCTGCTTCTGCCTCATTCTCACTATCCTTTTCCTTCTCAACACTCCCGATTTACCTGACATACCTGTACTGGCTGATCCTCCTCCCTGCAATAATATTGTTTGAGCATATTAATATGACACAACTGGTTCTTGCGATCAGGGTTCTTGTCAATCAAGTAATCTAACTTATCAACTCTTTTGATCACTCTATGGGCTGCTGAATGGTTCTTCCTGCGATGGTAACACTGATGCTTCATCCCCTGGTTTTATAGTAGGTTGTGGTTTTCCCACCATTTGACAGGTGTGGCATGACCCACCAAATTGTGTCTTATCCTTTGTAAGACCTGGCCAGTAGTAATGTTTGCATATGTGTGCTTTGGTCTTCCGAATTCCCGTGTCCTGCAAAAGGAATGTCGTGTGCTAACCTTAATAATCCTTGTCGATATTTAGGTGATACCACTATCTGTTCAACAACTGTCCAGTCTTCATCAGGTCTATGAGGGGGTCTCCATTTCCTCCTCAAAACCCCGTTTGCCATATAATAGCCTCCTGGAACTGCTTTAGTCTCAGCTTCTGTCCGAGCTGTCTATGCTATTCGCTACATCTCTGGATCAGCTTCATGTGCTGCAATGATGGAAGATCAGTTCCACAACTCATTTGGATTATCTAAATCCCCAAATAAGGTTTCAGGTACTTGGCTATCTATTTGTGGTGCCCCTTTTACCTCCGACAATGGATCCTGTTTAGCCATTGCTTAGGTAACTACACACGCAGGAAATATTCCTGGAACTTGTTCCTGTAATTGCTCTATTTCCTTAATTTCACTTGGTTCCTCTGTAACTATAGGAGAAACTGATACTTTTGATCCTGTCAAATCATTTCCTAGGAGTCGATCAATTTCCTTCACTGGTAAACTGTGGACAACACCTACATAACTATCCCAGATATTTAGTCACACTCTAGGCGTACTTTATACAAAGATATGTGTGTATACTCCCCACCAATTCCATTAACTAAAACTTTAACATTCAAGATGCTCTCTGGTGGAAACCTCATATCTTTCCCAGCAAGAGTGTTTGGGTTGCTCCTGTGTCCCTGAGTATAATAGGTTTTCCTGCCTCACTTACAGGATATGGAGTTACTCTCCCCTTTGACAAAAATTCATTGTAACACTCAGGTATTTTATTCTTACCTCTGCACTCCTTTTAGTTTTAGTATCTGGTTTCACATTCACAGTTGTCGTTAAAGCTATAGCGTGGTCTGCTATACTCTCAGTCAGAGTCTTTTCCTCTGCACTAACTTTGCATACCCCAACAAGTCCAATGGGTTTACCTCACAATTTCCAGCACTCTGAACGCAGATGACCCATTTTGTTGCAATGGCTTGTGAACCTCACTTCCACCCTCAACACCTTCCTTTCTGACCTGAGGAGGTGATCCTGGGTATTCCCAACTGTTTCTTCTTGTCACTGGCTACTTTCCTTCCTTTCACTCTCCCACTTTCTATCCTTCTCGGATTTGTGGGGGTGACGGACAAAATAGTTTGGCTTATTCACAAGCTCCAAATCATCAGCAATCTCTGCTGCTTGCCTAGCTTTCAAAACTTTCAGGTTATCTGTGTTCTCGTTACTGAAGGAATGGAGTTTTTTTTTTAACTCTTCTAAGAGAATCAATTCTCGAAGGTTCTCATATGTGGTTTCTATCTTTAATGCCCGTATCCAATGGTCAAAAGTAATTTGCTTCACCCTGTCAAATTCTAAATACATTTGCCCAGCCAATCTCCATAAGTTCCTAAACTTCTGACGGTAAGCTTCAGGGATTAGCTCTCACGCAGTGAGAAAAGCCTTTTTTGTCATCTCATAATCTGCAGAAGCCTCTTCAGGAAGCATGGTATAAGCTTCATGAGCTCTGCCTACCAACCTGCCTTGAATAAGTAGTGTCCAACTTTCTTTCGGCCAATTCATCTGGCTATTTTTTCAAAAGTTATGAAAAATGCCTTTATGTCCCTTTCCTCGAACTTAGGAAAAGCCTGTATAAGTTTAAAAAACTTTTCCCTGGGTCCTGATCTAAATTCAGATTCTTCCTGACCCTTTTGTCTTAGTTCAATCTCTTTTAACTTAAATTCCTTCTCTCTCTTCCTGTCTTCCAATTCAAGTTTTCTTATTGCTATTGCTTTTTCTTTTTCCCGTTCCTCTTTTTCCAATTCAAGTTTTCTTAATTCTTTTTCTGCCTCAAGCTTTTTTGTTTCTAACTGAATCCTAGCCAATACCATTGCATCACTCTTGGACCTGCTACCACCTTGTCTCTCGTATTCCCTTTCATCAGTATCATCATCGTCTTCTAATTCCAGATGTTTGGCTATTAAGTCAATGATCTCTGCTTTTTTGGCACCTGATTTCAATTCCAACCCCAATTTCGCTATCAATTCTTTTAATTTGTTCTTCGTAAGTTATCAAGTCACGCAGGGAAGCATTCTGCTTTCCCAAAAGATCTGCAACAACCGCTAATGCCAATACAATGGTATAGACTGTAACTTATTATACAAGAGACCTGGTTCTTTTATTTGTTTGTAATTGGCATTAGATTTAGATCCCAACAATTGAGTTTCCAATTGATATAATTCCAGACGCGAGAGAAATTAAATATGATGCCAAACGCAAGACCCCAATTTAAATGTTATTTCAGAAACAAGTAATTAATATGATTTCAAATGCGAGCCCTCCAAATTAGTCTGATTCAATCTCAACCGAGCCCCCAATTAAGATATGATTCAAATCCTGGACGAGAAACCCAATTAATATGTTATGACTGACCGCTCAAGTCAAAGCCCTCAATCAAAATATACAATTCTGATTGTGGTGGGAGAAATGCACCGTTGATAGAGTCCCGTCCCTCCACAGATCGCCTAACATCATTTTAAACTTTCCAAATTAAAGAAAGACCCAGCTAAATTGTACCATCTGTTAACCCCTGAATGAGGCTAACCAAACCAGGTGTCTTTAGATCAACAAATTAACTGTATAATTAGAAAAACTAAATTCTTTAACACTAAGATATAAACAACATTTAAAATAGAAAAAATTAGAGTCCTTGCATATTTATGCTCCTGCCAAAATGAAATCTTCCAATGTGGAATAGTCCAAGGTTGCTTGAAGTCTTCGCAGCCGTCCGATTTTGGGGGGGGGGGTGGTGGTGGGGGGAAGATTCTTCAACAGTAGAACAGTCTGTAGTCTAATTCAGCGGTTTTCTTTTAAGAAATTAATCTGGTTTGACATCAGAATTCTGAGTGTAATAAATAAGGTTTAAATAAAGCATGAGAGAGCTCTCATTTCCTTCAGTACATGCGGGTCCAGCTGTCTGTGTCTTCTGTCCAAAAGCCAGTTTCAACTAGTTTCAAACATCAATTGGCAACAATGTATCTCGTGTCCTTGTTCTCCGAATGGCTGTATTCCAGCAACAAGAATGCATTCTTTGACTCAGTCTCTGGAGCTTTTTGCCTTAAAGCAGTACTGCTCCTTTTCCAGCCTTAAAGGCATACCATATTCTTCCCCCAATAAAACTACAGGGTCATAACAATGTCAGAAACTGTCTCCCACATCTCTGCTTAAAACTTACTGAGGTTGAACAACTTCAGACTGGCTGCAGGCTGGGCAGCAATCACAATGTTTTGTTTTGCTAATTCTCCCTCTTACCGATGGCTTTTGTTTTACCAACAGACGGCAGCACTGAAACACACACAGGAGCGTGTACTGTAACCACATACAGCAAGGTGAGGCATTAAAAGTGCAACTGCTGAACAATTCAAGACACCTCATCACTTGCATATGACCTCAGTTGCATTCCACCAGTATCTGAACAATACGCATTAGTCTGCTGTCTTGATTCACATAAATGTTAATGGCTTTAGCTTTGATATTTATAGATTAATTCTAGTCTTCAGTGCTATGTGATGAATGGGAGACGCATACTTTAGTTGCTTTTCAGCTTTTTTTATGAAAACCCCCACCTCCCCCCCCCCCCCCCCCCCCAAACCAAAAAAAAGTGACACACTCCCATACCAACCTCTGAAGACTGCCCCAGCTACCCAGAAAACAGTGCTGTCATAGTTATACAGCACAAGAACAGGCCCATCGTGTCTGTGCTGGCCATCAAGCACTTAACTATATTAATCCCATTTTCCAGCACTTGGCCCATAGCCTTGTATGCTATGGCATTTCAAGTGTTCATCTGAATACTTCTTAAATGTTGTGAGGGTTCCTGCCTCTACCACCCCTTCAGGCAGTGTGTTCCAGATTCCAAGCACCCTCTGGGTGAAAATTGTTTTCCTCAAATCCCCTCTAAACCTCCTGCCCCTTACCTTAAATCTCTGCCCCCCCGCCCCCCCCCCCCCCCCCAACTGCCGGTTATTGACCCCTCCACTAAGGGAAAAAGTTTCTTCCTATCTAACCTTTCAATGCCCCTCATAATTTTGTATACCTCAATCAAGTTCCCCCTCAGCCTTCTCTGCTCTAAGGAAAACAACCCTAGCCTTTCCAGTCTCTCCTCATAGCTAAAATGCTGCAGCCCAGGCAACATCCTGGTGAATCTCCTCTGCACCCTCTCCAGTGCAATCACATCCTTCCTATAGTGCGGTGCCCAGAACTGTATACAGTACTCCAGCTGTGGACTATCTAGCGTTTTATATAGCTCCATCGTAACTTCCCTGCTCTTATATTCTATGCCTCGGCTAATAAAGGCAAGTATCCCATATGCCTTCCTAACCACCTTTATCTACCAGTGCTGCTGCCTTCAGTGATCTATGGACAAGTACACCAAGGTCCCTCTGACCTTCTGTACTTCCTAGGGTCCTACCATCCATTGTATATTCCCTTGCCTTGTTAGTCCTCCCAAAAGGCATCACCTCACACTTCTCAGGATTAAATTCCATTTGCCACAGCTCTGCCCATTTTACCTGCCCATCTATATCGTCCTGTAATCTAAGGCCGTCATCCTCATTATTTACGGCATCACCAATTTTCGTGTTTACTGTGACCTGACTGATCATACTTCCTATATTCAAGTCTAAATCATTAATGTACACTAAAATAGCAAGGGTCCCAGCACCGATCCCTGCGGTACACCACTGGTCACAGGCATCCAGTCGCAAAAATAGCCCTTGACCATCACCCTCTGCCTCCTGCCACTAAGCCAATTTTGGATCCAATTGCCCTGGTTCCCATGGGCTCTTACCACCTTAACCAGTCTCCCATGCGGGATCTTCTCAAAAGCCTTACTGAAGTCCATGTAGACTATATCAACTGCTTTGCCCTCATCTACACATCTAGTCACCTCCTCGAAAAATTCAATCAAGTTAGTTGGACACTATCTCCCCCGTCAATGTCGTGCTGACTATCCCTGATTAATCCCTGCCTCTCCAAGTGGAGATTAATCCTGTCACTCAGAATTTTTTCCAATAGTTTTCTAACCACTGATGTTAGACTCACTGGCTTGTAATTACCTGGTTTATCCCTGCTATCCATGAATAATGGTACCATGTTCACTGCCCTCCAGGCCTCTGGTACCTCTCCTGTGGCCAGAGAGGATTTGAAAATATGTGTCAGAGCCCCTGCTAGCTCCTCCCTTGCCCCACATAACAGCCTGCGATACATCTCATCTGGGCCTGGGGATTTATCCACTTTTAAGCCCACTAAAACAGCTAATACTTCCTCCCTTTCAATGCCAATATGTTCAAGTATATCACAATCCCCCTCCCTGATCTCTACACCTACATTGTCCTTCTCCATAGTGAACACAGAAAATGTTTGAGTATAGCAACAGGAATCACATACTAGTAGGTCACCAGATATAGAGAAACATGAGATATATGATGGTCAAAAACTGATAACCTTTGGTGGGGGTGGGCGGGAAATTCCCTTTCTGATTCCGCAGAGACATCAACTTGAAGAGCTATGGATTGACAACTCTGGGGTATTGTGTTTCAAATTGATTGCAGATTGGTGAGATCAAAGTCTGCAGGCTTTCAGATTCCTATATGAACTCAGTACCTAGTGAATGTAAATGCATAGCAGAAAATTGCCCATAATTCAGCTGAGGCTCCATAAAGGCATCCTATTTGAGAAATCACAATGCCATACTGGTGTAATAGGATGTTTTTCTGAAGTTGGGAGTTTGGCATACAATTGAGGCAGGTTCAGTCGAGGCATTCATAAGGAAATTGAACTCTTATCTGAAAATGAAGAATGTGCAGGGTTATGGGAAGAAGGTGGGCAATGGCACTAAGCGAATTGCTCACTCGGAGAGCAGGCGCAGACATGATGGACCGAATGGCCTTCTGTGCTGTAACAATTCTGTGATTCTATAACGTAAAGACCTATGTTGCATATCCTGGAGGTAGCTGATGGGACAAGGTAGATAGTGGCAGCTTTACCTTGAATCCAGCTGTTGCTGTAACTGGTTTAGGAATGCTCACTAGAAATACTGGATGCAAAAATGGCAGTCTTGATATCCCAACACATGTTTCGCCTTGAGTACAATCTTTCCCCAGGTTTTTCATGACCCCCACACCACCATTTAAAAAAAAAATAACCCCATTTCATTCTGCATAAGCCTGACAGCATCCAGGCCAAAACTGTCTGCTTGACTGGCACCCCATGCACAAGCTTATACATCCACTGCCCTCGCCACCAGTGTGCAATTGCTGCAGAGTGTACTGTCTACAAGATACACTGCAGCAATTCACTAAGTTGCATTGGCAGCACCTCCCAAACCCACGATTCCCAGCATCTAGAAGGGCAAGGGCTGTCGGTGCAAGGGAATGCCATCACCAAGATCCCTTCCAAGTTGAGCACCATCCTAACTTGGAAATATGTTGCCATTCCTTCATTGCCCCTGGCTCAAAGTTCTGGAATTCACTGCCAAACAGCACTGTGGGAGCATCTCCAAATCATGATCTCCAGTGATACAAGGCTGCTCACCACCATCTTTTCAGAGGGCACTTAAGGGTGGGCAATAATTGCCAGTATTGCCAGCAATGTCCAAATCCAAAGAATTAATGCTTTTTTAAAACAAAATGAAGATTAACTCATCAAAAGTAACCCTGTCTGTATGAAAGCTTCTGTTCACCATAGACTTAGTCACATTTTCTGTCATTCCCTCACTTGTAACAGTTGCCTTTTGTCTGGTTCTTTGTTTCTCTCCCAGCAGTCATTTTGAGCTTGTTGTAAGTCCTCCAATTATACCTTATGTTTTTCTTTTATTGTATGTGGGCAAGACATGAAGCAAATGTTAGAGCAATGTATTTGGAGGTGGTGGCAGATTTTTTTTTTTTTTTACCAAGTTGTGAAGCTCATCAGATGAGTCTCATTTGGTCTTGTTTGTTTAGAATCGGCTCTTAATTTTTACTTGGCTTACTTTGTTTCTCTTCCCAATCCCTCCAGCCTCCAGTCAATTCTAGTTTCCTCATCAAAATGAAGTATGAATTTGCATGAGGTTGTTTGAGCCAGCCTCATGCAGCCACTGGCCACTATGATCAATGCCACCTACAAATTGATAGCAAAGGGGGAAGTTGAAAGTTGAGTTGTACTATTCTAACATGCAAGCATAACTCATCCAATGCCATGTCCAGGCCTGAGTGGAGCTGTGGTGCTGCTTTAACTAAATCTGCATGTTGTTTATAAACCTTCCAGTGTATTGGTGAGATATTGATTGGCACTGATACCAGTTTTACAATTTTTCAGTGGGATGCGATTCAGGAGATGCTTGGACACCCCATGGAGAAGCCAGTGGTCCTTCACAGGTACAGTATGAGATCAGAGCATGAAGTGTACTGTTATGAGAGGCTTCTATTAAAAAATATGTTTTTAAGGACTTGTATTTAAATTGTGGTATTGGATTAATTTGGAAGCCTGAAAAAATGCTGGACTTTTTTTCACTGCGGTCATTGAAAGGACACTTGACTGAAAACACTTACTGGAAGAATCAAGGAGTGCTAAAAACAACCTCCACTGGAGCTCACGTGCTTTAAGATAAATAAACAACAGGAACCTTGGACTAAGGGGAGATGTTTATAGAGAAGCCACATGTCAAGGTTTATGGAGGTCAGTGGGTTCACTTTCTGTTTTGGGGTTTGGATTGTTTTCAGTTCAGTTGGGGTGTGAAATGTTTTGAAGACAGTTGGTGTTTTGACTGCCAAGGAAAAAGATACCCCCAGCTCATTTTGCCTGCACCTCTCGAAGGGACCCTGGGAAATCCAGTGTGTCAGCTCCTCTTTCCTTCTGTCTTTGGAAAAACCCTGCGGTTCAAGTGTGTGCTGGCTGAAACCCCGCATTTCTCCTTGAAAGCCTACTAGACGATTTCTCGACATCTTGTTATGAAGGTGATTATTATTCTTTTGTTAAAATGTTTTTTGAGGAACTTATAGTCAAACTGAAGAAATGTTGGACCATTGTTTTTCGAAAGGCGACACTGGAAAGAACTGGTTTGGCAACAATGTTTACTGGTTGTCACATGACTCAAGTTAAAAATAGAACAGAAACCCTGGTAACGGGGAGATGTGGGCAGAGAAGTGACAGGCACCCCTTGATAGGACGAGCCCAGGAGTAGCAGTGCACACCTGAAAGGGCAGAAAACTCTCAACCTTTGGTTGTAGTGTCGGTGTGTTTTACCTTCTGGAATGAAATAAAGTTAGCTCCTGCTGCTGAAGTGTCCAGGAAGGAGAGAAGACCACAACCCAGTTCGCATCCCAGCAAATGCCGCCTGAAAAGAACTGTTCTAAAAGATCTCAATGACCCGTCCACATGTACTTGGAAGTTAGACTGTATGCCAGTTTTGAGACACAATATATCTCATCTGTTTTCTTCAGGAATAAGCAAGTATTCAGCCCAACTGTTTTTTGTTTTTGTTTAACAGAACTCTGAACCAAAATCCCTTTTATTTTTCCGGTTAACCGGTATGTGTGTGTAGGGCTAAAGTAAAAAGGGGACTTGAAAATTTAAATCTGTGTGTTTATGCTTTACTTCATTACTGGTTAAGACTTGTTTTATAATCTGATAATTTTGTTGATTAAAGAAACCTGGTTAGTGTTCTGTTCTGGTAAAAATAGAATATATGATTGACTTAAGCGGGAAAATTTAAAATATGTTACCTGTGGAGAAGCGGGACGAGAATAAACTGTGCACTCTTCCTGCCTCAGTTGTAACAATCTCCAGAAGGAACTGCTTCTGAAAAGATCCCAATGACCCGTCGCTGTATACTCAGATGCCAAGACCAAAAGTGGCAACTGACATCTTTCCATATCTCTTCCTCACGCATTAGCAAGTATTTAACCAAAGTATTTTTTTGTCTTTTTCTTGTAACAGACCTCTGCAGAGAGAATTTTTTTTTTCAGTGTGTGTGTGTTTGTGGGCTTTTAAAAGGGAACTTTGATATTTCACTCTGTTAATGCTTTGCTTCGTTACTGGATAAATCTTGTTTTATAATCTGATTATTTTGTTCAGTAAAGAAACCTGGTTTGTGTATTTTATTCTGGGATAAAGAGTAGAGCATATGATTGACTGCTTCGGGAACTGGGTAAACATTTAAATAGATGTTGTGACCTGTGGAGAAGTGAAACTAGAAAAGACAGTGCACTCCTCCCACCTTGGTCCTAACCGTACCAATAAGAGGGTAGTGGTGGAGTCTGTAAGGAATAACAGGCAGCTCAAAAACAGGAAACTAGATTAAAATGCATGTAGATGTTCCTACTAAGTCTAACTTATTGCTACTTATTTTGCAAAGACATGTTTAGACTTACAAATGTCGCTTAAAATCAGGTATTGTGCTGGATGGTGTAGAGTCGTTCTTCATCATTGCGTTATATAAACTAACCTTGCTGTTATTTCTTTCCCGGTGCAGATCCTCTTCGGCAAACAACACTAACCCTTTCGGATCAACTTTCTGCTTCGGACTGCAGCGCATGATCTTTGAGGTATGATAAACTGGTCTCTGCATCCCTGGATTGTAGGGGGAGATGAGCCCCGTTTCTCCTTCCTGTGACCTTTTACCAGGGTGTGCATGTGTGGATAGTGTGTGCAGATCGGACAAAGCTCAGCAATGATATTCCTTGCAGCCAGATAGCCTTTCAACACTCGTCATCAAGACCATATTAATGGTCACTTAAGTCAGATACCATAGGGCAACAAGCACTCATGATACCATACACCAGCCCGTAGAGGAGAAAATAAATAGTGTGGGGAACCCAGTGTACATACATGTGTATATGGATTTATATACACATATACACATTTGTTTCCCATATGTGTATTTGTGTGTATAGATAAACAAATCATCTCAATCACTTTTTAAAAGTACAATGTTCCTCTGCTTTCTTTTCAGGTCATGCAGAACAATCACATAGCATCGGTAACACTTTATGGCCCTCCCAGACCCAGCAGCCAATCTCGAACCACAGAGCTGACCCAGTGAGTCGCAGTCTCGTTTGAATCAACCAGGACACTACCGGTTTAGTACAGTGTGCCTTGATTTGCTGCCACAATTGTACAGAACAGCACGATCCAAGCTACGCAGTGCCCCTGGCCTCATCTGGCAAGAGGAGGGGTTCTGGTTCGTCACTGACCTCATCGCTGGTGATGGCCCCTGGTGATGGGGTGTGCAGCTCTATGCTTGTATTATGCCAGTTTCTCTCCCTAGTTGTACAGCACAGGCCATCTGGGCTCTGCCCTGTCTTGAGTCTGTAGAAGTTGAGGAGGCAGGCAATGGAGCTGCAGACACAAGAAGCACAAGTTGTATGAGCCTCGAATGAGCAGTGTTTCAGGTTTCAGTTAATAGGTGTTACTGTAGTGTTGTGGTACTCCATACACTCATGTTTCTGTGTCCCAGCACAGTATGCAGAGACAGAAGTTTGTCCATATGTTCAGGCACAACCTATCTCTGTAGCTTAGACAGTAGCACGTTTTTATAGAAATGGTTATATCATTTGCACTACATACACTTTAATTACTTGATTAATGTGTTTTATCCACTGAGGAGTGTCAGGGTATAGTGCCAGCTAATCGGGTGAGACTGGGGTGTGGAGAGGAGTCCAGTCCATGCACACAGCCGGTCCTGCTGCTCGGTGGGGAAGGGGGAGTGGTGTTGTTTTGACTTCACCGCACTATATATTGGGTTGAAATGCAATCCTCTCTGCCATGTCTTGAATTGCATGTTATTAATTTGATGCCAAAGACGTATCTTCAACACGCTTAGTTTCCTCATCTCTGTGCTATTTCACAAGATGGACTGCACACCCCCAGCAATGATGCTGGCCATTGGCAGATTTTTGTCAGTCAACGGGAGAGATTGCACACTGCAGATGCTCAGTGTGGAGACTCCTGCTCTTTGCAGTATTCTCGACAGGTCTGTTCATTCATAGGAAGATGTGAAGGTACTTGGGTTGTTCCTTCGTCAAAATATTGAGAGCTTAGTGCTTTTTTAAAATTAAACTCTTTTAGCCATGACTCATTTTTACATCATACATTGTAGCAACGTAATTAATAGACAAATTTTGTGTGTTTACACTGTGTGTACAAATCTGTAAATAATGCATTTTGTAATTTTAACAATGTACAGGGAGTGCGTGTATAGTTTAATGCTGAACAATGAGAAGGATGTATTTTGAATTGAAATCAATGTTTTGACTCTGGACCAGTAGCAGGGATGTGTGATGTGTGTTATAGTGATACTTTGCATTCTGTCTTCCTGTAAACTGTGAGATTCCAGACTCTTGTACCCAGCACATGTGGATGTTGTTTAAAGACTATATTACAGTTTACTTTTGAAGCTGAAGCTGTTCTCTTGTAACTGTTGATCCTTAACTAAACTTGCTTCGTTTAGTGCTGTTTCCTGTGCTCTTTGCTTACCATGGGAACTATTTGTGCCTCTTTCATTTTTCTTCACAATCCTCTGACTTTTATTTTTAAAAAAAATACAAAAAGGAAAAAAAATGCCCATTAAGAGCATGTATTCTGCGATGCAAATAAAACAGACTCCAGTTCATGGTTTGAGATAATTTGAGTTGATTTTATTTTGGTGTGTTTAGGGCATGTGAAGAAGAGCTCATCAGTGGGGAATGGTTACCCTCTCGTTTCCCAGAGCCTACACACCTGGATACCACTTTTTGGTGTTGGCTTTCTTTACAAAGGCTGTTTTGGGTGGGGATCCATCTCCCTGTGCATTTCCACCACCCCCCCCCCCCCCCTGCCAACCCTGATCACTGATTCATTACTAGATGATAGGGAAGCTCACCAGAACAATCGCACCATGCTCTGCTACATCGGAGGAACTGAGTATTCATCACAACAACATTCTCGACTTTCCTTAATGACCAAGAGGCTTCTGGTAAGTAAAAGTCTTTATATTGCATAACAATCTGTCCGACTTAACAGATGTTGCAAGTTCATCCCATGGATGGATTCTCTGCTCATGTTGCCTGGAAACTTCAGAATATTTAACTTTTTTTTAAATATCTCAATGCTTTGGGCAGAGACTCACTCAAAACATGTCAACTAGGGTAGGGGTTGATAGCATAGTGGTAATGTTAATGGACTAGTACTCTGGAGGTTTGGACTAATGCTGCAGAGACATGACTTCAAATCCTAACCAAGGCAACTGGGGGAATTTAAATTCAATTAATTAATAAAATGCCAATCTCATTAAGCATGAAACTACTGTTTTGTCATTAAGTGAAACAGATGTGTTTTTTTTTTAATGTTCTTCAGGGGAGGAAATCTGCCATCCTTCCCTGGTCTGGCCTACATGTGACTTCAGACCCACACCAATGTAGTTGACTCTTAACTGCCCTCTACATAAGAACTCTGAGCAGGAGTAGGCAATTCAGCCCCTCGAGCCTGCTCCGCCATTCAATATGATCATGGCTGATCTCATCTCCGCCTCAACTCCACTTTCCTGTCCGTTCTCCATAACCCTTCAAACCATTACTAATTAAATATTTGTCTATCTCCTCCTTTATATTTACTCAATGTCCCAGCATCCACTGCACTCTGGGGTAGTGAATTCCACAGACTCACGACCCTTTGAGAGAAGTAATTTCTCCTCATCTCTGTTTTAAATCTGCTCCCCCTTATCCTAAAGCAATGACCCCTCATTCTAGATTGCCCCAACAAGAGGAAACATCCTCTCTACATCTACTTTGTCAATCCCCTCAATCATCTTATATACCTCAATTAGATCTCCTCTCATTCTTCTAACCTCTAGAGAGTAAAGGCCTAAACTGCTCAATCTCTCAAGACAAGCCCCTCATCTCTGGAATCAATCTAGTGAACCTCCTCTGAACTGCCTCCAATGCAACTACATCCCCCCTCAAATAAGGGAACCAAAACTGTACGCAATACTCCAGATGTGGTCTCACTAATGCCTTGTACAGCTGCAGCAACGCTTCCCTACTTTTAGACTATTCCTTTAGCAACAAATGCCAAAATTCCATTTGCCTTCCTCATTACCTGCTGCACCTACATACTAGTTTTCTGCACTTCATGCACGAGGACACCCAGATCCCTCTGCACTGAAGCACTCCAGTTTCTCTCCATTTAGATAATTTGCCTTTCTATTCTTCCGACCAAAGTGGATAACCTCACACTTATCCACGTTAAAATCCATTTGCCAAATTTTGGCCCATTCACCTAACCTATCCATATCCATTTGTAAATTTCTTATTTATTTATTGCAACTTACTATCCCACCTATTTTAGTGTCATCTGCAAATTTGGCTATAGTACCTTCTATCCCTGCATCCAAGTCATTAATATAGATCATAAATAGTTGGGGCCCGAGGACCAAACCCTGTGGTATCCCACTAGTTTACATCTTGGCAACCAGAAAAGGACCCGTTTATCCCGACTCTTTTCTGTTGGTTAGCCAATCCTCTATCCAAGCTAATAAATTGCCCCTAACCCCATGTGATCTTACCTTGTCCAGATATACGACATCTACAGGATCCCCATTATCCACTTTGCTTGTTACATCTTCAAAGAACTCTAGCAAGTTAGTCAAACATGATTAACCCTTCATAAAACCATGTTGACTCTGATGGATTGTGTTTTGACTTTCTAAATGTCCTGTTATTACTTCCTTAATAATGGATTCTAGCATTTTCCCTGCGCCAGATTTTAAACTAACTGGTCTATAGTTTCATACTTTCTGCTCTCCCTCCCTTTTTGAATAAGGGCATTATATTATATTATAACCAATGGATCCACTATCTACACTGCCACTTCCTTCAAGACCCTAGGATGTAGGCGATCAGGCCCTGGGGACTTGTCTGCCTTCAATCCCAATAGTTTGCTCAGTACTTTTTCCCTAGTGGTGATTGGTCTAAGTTCCTCCCTTTCTATAACCTCTGCATTACCTGTTAATATTGGGATGGTGCTAGTGTCCTCCACCGTGAACACTGTGGCAAAATACTGATTTAGTGTCTCTGCCATTTCTGTGTTCCCCTCTATTAACTCCCAGTCTCATCCTCCAAAGGACCAACATTCACTTTAGCTACTCTCTTCTCTTTTATATATTTATAGAAGCTTTTGCTATCCGTTTTTATATTTTGCGTTAGTTTTATTTCATTTATCTTTGCTCTTTTTATTACTTTTTTAGTAACCCTTTGTTCTTTAAAAGTTTCCCAATTGTCCAGCCTGCCACTGGCCTTTGCAATATGGTCTGCCTTAGTTTTGTCTTTGTTATCCTTAACTTCCTTTCTTAGCCATGGATGTTTTTCCCCCCTTACAATCTTTCTTCCTCTCTGGAATATATTTTAGTTGGGAGGAATTGAATATCTCCTTAAACATCTGCCACTGCTCATCAACTTTCCTACCTTTGTCTTCCTGCCCAGTCCACTAGGGCCAAACCTGTCCTCATACCTATGTAATTACCTTTGTTTAACTCCAGAGCACCAGTGTGGGACTCCAGTTTCTCGCCCTCAAACTGAATTTGAAATTCTAGCATGCTATGATCACTCTTCCCTAGAGGATCCTTAAATGAGATCATTCATTAATCCCACCTCATTATACAATACCAAATCTAGAATAGCCTGCTCCCGGGTTGGTTCCACAACATATTGCTCCAAAAAACAATCTCTAATACATTCAATGAGCTCTCCCTCGAGGCTACCTTTGCCAATTTGATTAATCCAGTCTATATGCGTATTAAAATCACCCATAATTATTGCCGTACCTTTCTTACAAGCCCCCAGTGTTTCCTGGTTTATACTATGCCCCACTGCGGAACTACTGTTTGGGGACCTATAGATTACTCCCACCAGGGACTACTTTCCCTTGCTGTTATTTCTAGTCAGACTGATTCTACGTCTTGCTCTCCAGTGCCTATAGCATTTCTCACTACAGCACTGATCTCTTCCTTGACTAACAAAGCTACACCACCACCTTTTCCTTCCTGCCTATCCTTCCAAAATACTGAGTACCCTTGGATATTCAATTCCCAAACCTGGTTTCCCTGCAACCACGTCTCAGTAATCGCCACTAAATCATACCCATTCATCTCTATTTGCGGCGTTAACTGATTTATTTTATTCCGAATGCTTTGCGCATTCAGACACAAAGCCTTTAAGTTTGTTCTATTATCAAATTTCCCTACTCTTGTACGATTCCTTGGTGCAATGTGACGTTCACATGTTCTGTCCCTTCCTTTTATTTTCTGGTAACAATCAGCCTCATCACTAACCTGCACTCCTACCTTCTCCTTTAACTTTGACTTCCTAATTTTCTGTGCAACTGAACCCTCCCCTCTTCACTCCCCCTCTTTCCCCCCCCCCCCCAACCCCCGCTATTTCATTTAAAGCCCTATCTACTCTCCTAGTATGCGATTCACCAGGACTCTGAAAGGGTCTAGCAAACTATTCAGTTGTCGGCAGCTCACCACCACCGACTCTAGGGCAATTGGGGATGGGCAATAAATGCTGGCCTTGCCAGCAATGTTGACATCCCAAGAATGAATATTTAAAAGTAGAAGTTAGTCTGAGACAGGATGTGGTGGCTGAGCTTTGGTGCTTATTGAAAGGAGATGATGGGAGGCCAGTATGGAAGTAGTTGGGAAAAATAGTGTGTAAAGTTGAGAAAAGTCTAGCTATGAATTTTGGCAATAGTTGAAGGATGCAGGGTTGGAGTAAGCAGTCTTGGTGACTGATAGGATATGGGGTTTGAAGCTCAGTTCTGGGTTAAACAGGATGCCAAGATATTGTACAACTTAGTTCAACCTGAGTGGCTGCAATGGGATTGGCTTTTATCACGGGAGACTGAAAACAATGGCTCAGGTCTAATGGGAGGAAATTATGGCTTATTCATAACATGCAGTCAGTCAGGCAACCTGATGTCAGAAATGATTGAGTGATCAAATAGAGCTGAGTGCAATCAGTATATTCTTTTGGGCCTCCTTATCTCGAGAGACAATGGATACGCGCCTGGAGGTGGTCAGTGGTTTGTGAAGCAGCGCCTGGAGTGGCTATAAAGGCCAATTCTGGAGTGACAGGCTCTTCCACAGGTGCTGCAGAGAAATTTGTTTGTTGGGGCTGTTGCACAGTTGGCTCTCCCCTTGCGCCTCTGTCTTTTTTCCTGCCAACTACTAAGTCTCTTCGACTCGCCACAATTTAGCCCTGTCTTTATGGCTGCCCGCCAGCTCTGGCGAATGCTGGCAACTGACTCCCACGACTTGTGATCAATGTCACACGATTTCATGTCGCGTTTGCAGACGTCTTTATAACGGAGACATGGACGGCCGGTGGGTCTGATACCAGTGGCGAGCTCGCTGTACAATGTGTCTTTGGGGATCCTGCCATCTTCCATGCGGCTCACATGGCCAAGCCATCTCAAGCGCCGCTGACTCAGTAGTGTGTATAAGCTGGGGATGTTGGCCGCTTCAAGGACTTCTGTGTTGGAGATATAGTCCTGCCACCTGATGCCAAGTATTCTCCGAAGGCAGCGAAGATGGAATGAATTGAGACGTCGCTCTTGGCTGGCATACGTTGTCCAGGCCTCGCTGCCGTAGAGCAAGGTACTGAGGACACAGGCCTGATACACTCGGACTTTTGTGTTCCGTGTCAGTGCGCCATTTTCCCACACTCTCTTGGCCAGTCTGAACATAGCAGTGGAAGCCTTACCCATGCGCTTGTTGATTTCTGCATCTAGAGACAGGTTACTGGTGATAGTTGAGCCTAGGTAGGTGAACTCTTGAACCACTTCCAGAGCGTGGTCGCCAATATTGATGGATGGAGCATTTCTGACATCCTGCCCCATGATGTTCGTTTTCTTGAGGCTGATGGTTAGGCCAAATTCATTGCAGGCAGGCGCAAACCTGTCGATGAGACTCTGCAGGCATTCTTCAGTGTGAGATGTTAAAGCAGCATCGTCAGCAAAGAGGAGTTCTCTGATGAGGACTTTCCGTACTTTGGACTTCGCTCTTAGACGGGCAAGGTTGAACAACCTGCCCCCTGATCTTGTGTGGAGGAAAATTCCTTCTTCAGAGGATTTGAACGCATGTGAAAGCAGCAGGGAGAAGAAAATCCCAAAAAGTGTGGGTGCGAGAACACAGCCCTGTTTCACACCACTCAGGATAGGAAAGGGCTCTGATGAGGAGCCACCATGTTGAATTGTGCCTTTCATATTGTCATGGAATGAGGTGATGATACTTAGTAGCTTTGGTGGACATCCGATCTTTTCTAGTAGTCTGAAGAGACCACGTCTGCTGACGAGGTCAAAGGCTTTGGTGAGATCAATGAAAGCAATGTAGAGGGGCATCTGTTGTTCACGGCATTTCTCCTGTATCTGACGAAGGGAGAACAGCATGTCAATAGTCGATCTCTCTGCACGAAAGCCACACTGTGCCTCAGGGTAGACGCGCTCGGCCAGCTTCTGGAGCCTGTTCAGAGCGACTCGAGCAAAGACTTTCCCCACTATGCTGAGCAGGGAGATTCCACGGTAGTTGTTGCAGTCACCGCGGTCACCTTTGTTTTTATAGAGGGTGATGATGTTGGCATCGCGCATGTCCTGGGGTACTGCTCCCTCGTCCCAGCACAGGCATAGCAGTTCATGTAGTGCTGAGGGTATAGCAGGCTTGGCACTCTTGATTATTTCAGGGGTAATGCTGTCCTTCCCAGGGGCTTTTCCGCTGGCTAGGGAATCAATGGCATCACTGAGTTCCGATTTGGTTGGCTGTATGTCCAGCTCATCCATGGCTGGTAGAGGCTGGGCTGCATTGAGGGCAGTCTCAGTGACAGCATTCTCCCTGGAGTACAGTTCTAGGTAGTGCTCAACCCAGCGGTCCATCTGTTTGCGTTGGTCAGTGATTATGTCCCCCGATTTAGATTTGAGGGGGGTGATCTTCTTGATGGTTGGCCCAAGAGCTCTCTTCATGCCATCATACATTCCTCTGATGTTTCCGGTGTCTGAGGCCAGCTGAATATGACTGCATAGGTGTTGCCAGTAGTCGTTTGCGCAACGCCTGGCTGTTCTTTGTGCAGTACTTCTGGCTGCTTTAAGTGCTGCGGATGTTAAATCGCTGGGGGCTTTCTTGTAGTTCAAAAGTGCAATGCGCTTAGCGGCTATGACAGGTTCCAGCTCTTCATTATGAGATTGAAACCAGTCTGCATTTCTCTTCGCACTTTTGCCGTAGGTGGTCAAAGCTGACTCATAGATGGCGTCTCTGATGTGGGCCCACTTGGTCTCAGCATCCCCTGTGGGAGTGTTTTGAAGGGCTGTTACAAGTGAATTTAGAAATTTTTGTAACAGCTGTGGGTGAGAAATTCTGCTCGTGTTGATGCGCGGGTGGCCCTTCTGCTTGGAATGATGCAACTTCTTTGGTCTGAGTCTAACCTTGCTGCACACCAGGGAGTGGTCGGTGTCGCAGTCCGCACTGTGGAAGCTGCGTGTGATTTGAACACTGTTTAAGGCGGCTCGCCTTGTGGCAATGAGGTTTAGCTGGTGCCAACGACGTGATCTTTGGTGCCTCCATGAAACCTGGTGACAGGGTTTAGTGTGAAAGAACGAGTTGGTGATGCAGAGGTTATGATAGGTACACAACTCAAGCAGTCTCTGCCCGTTCTCATTCATCCTTCCAACGCCATAGCGCCCAAGGCAGGAGGGCCATGAGTCATGGTCGGCCCCAACCCTGGCATTAAAGTCCCCCAGCAGGAATAGGTGTTCGGTGTTGGGGATGCTGCTAATGATGTTATGGAGTTGTTCATAGAACTGGTCTTTAGCTTCAGGTGCGGAACAGAGTGTTGGAGCATAGATGCTGAGTAGGTGTACTGGACCAGAGGTGGTGAGCAGTCGGATGGACAGTATGCGTTCCGAGCCATTTGAGGGAGGCTCTATCATGCTGAGCAAGGAGTTTCTGATGGCGAAGCCCACTCCATGCTGTCTTGGTTCTTCAGGATCCCTGCCCTGCCAGAAGAAGGTGTAGTCTTGCTCTGCTAGAGAGCCACTCGCGGGGAGGCGAGTCTCCTAAAGTGCTGCAATGTCCACATTGAGTCTACTGAGCTCGTTGTTAATGATGGCGGTCTTCCGAGAATCGTTGATTTGTGTAAGGTCTTCCGACAGGCCAGGACACATAGTTCTGACGTTCCAGCTTGCAAAGCGAAGGGCTGGTACCTTCTTTCCTTTTTTCATGTTGTTTGGTGCGGTGTATCAGTCCACCTTTCGGGCAATGACCCTGAGCTCCAAGCACCCATTGAAGCAGGCAGACTGTGGCGGGACAGAACCTTATTGACCGGGGGCTGCCCGGTTTGAGGCGGGCGGTAGCTGTCCAGTGAGGTGCAATGACCTCTCCCACCGACAAAGGCAACCAGTATATACAGTATATATAAGGAAGCTAACACCAGATGTATGAATTATGTCAGCAAGACCCAGTACACCGATGGAGAAAATGGTCAAAGATAAGTTGTTGAGTTCCATAGGTGATTGCAGAAGTGAGAATAGAAGCCATTGCTGGAAATATGCTAGTAGTGTTGGGAAAGGTAGGAGTAGAATAACTCCAGAATGGCCCTACCGAAGAGGAGGATGTTGTAGTGTCCCTTGCTTAATGCTGGGGAGTGGACTTGATTTAGGAATGGTGGCCAATACGCACATAAGTGTTGATACGCAGCCTTTAGTTTATTTGGGCAAGTGGCCCAGTGCTTGGCATAGCATTGAGGATTCTCAGGGTTGGGCATTAAAATGAGGTAACCACTCCAATCGCTTGAAGGTTTGTCTTGAAACAGAAGTTGAAGGATGGTAGGATAACATGGTGCTGATCTGATTTTTTGCCGACAGTCGCTACTTGAAATGGTCATTGAAACTCCTGTTCTCCCTCTCCTCATTCTAAGATGTGGTACTGATTTTATCCACTTCAGAAGGCTGAAAGGCTCAGAACTATGCTGGGATTTGATCTCTAGTTCTCGAGCCGCCTGTTGAACATGTCATAAACAAGCAAAAATTTTCAGATCTTTTACTGAAAAATTCATTTACCAATAATGTATATGATTGAGAACTTGAAGGTGATGAATTCAAAACCCATTGCTGCCTTTTTAACTGAAATTCACTTGGACCCATTTGGATGTTTTGGTAAAGCTCTACTGCAAAATTGCTTCGAATGGCTATCGAGGCACCTGTTGCCGGCTCTCTGGAAATAGCAAACCCAGTTGCCTAATTTTTTCGGTGCAGGTGGCCATTCTGCCCTGTTTGTTTGCTGGACGCTAACATCTCTAACCTATTGCCTTCCCTCTTCCATTCTAGGGAGAGGGTGGATACTATCTCTTACATCCTGCAGCCCAACCATGGAGTGTTACTTGGGCATTATTTTTTAAACTGTAGCTCTGATAATGCCTGGGGTATGGGGATGTTGGTATTGTTCACAGTAGTTTTAAAAAGGAAAGCAAACTCGTTAGTCAAAACATCTTCAATCATTCATTCAACAGAAGCAAAATACTGTGGAAGCTGGAAATCCGAAATAAAAGTAAAATATGTATGAGTATTTCCAGCATTTTCTGTTCAATCATTGTGTTTCGTTTGTGACTGATGCTTTACACATTGACAGCAATATGCACAGTAATTAAAACCGGTTCTGGCCATTCATTCATTTGGATTTTGCTGTGTGAAAATGGACTGCTGTTTGCCTACATTGTAGTGATTGCCCTTCAAAAGTGATCCATTGATTAAGTATTTTGGGACATCCTAAACATTTTCTACAATAAGTGCAAGTTCTTTTAAAGGGAAGGGATTAATTTTCAAAATATTGTAAGTCAGCTTTTGCTATACTACTGTAAAATTGTGAATCTCAATGTTCCTTCTAAGTTGCGCGGCTGTGTACAAGTCAGCTCCTTTAAGCTCCTTTAATAATTAGAGGGTACATTGATCACGAACCTGCCTCCGTTCACCAACTCGTGGAAGTTTTATTCATTTTACAATGAATTGCCTGCAGCGGTGAGGTTTGGTAGGGTTGCAGTAAATATTTCTGACCTTTGATGAACTGAGACGGGGAGGAGGCAGGAGCCAAGCTTCCAAGGCAAACATCTGCACTGACTCATAAGTACTGAAAATGATTCCAAAATAAATATCAAATTTTAGTAAATGGCTCCCTGCCATTCAGAGCAGCAGCAGCGGTCAATGCAGGGAATACAAATGATTGAGGTGAGAGCAACATTACAACCCTGTGTCTTTTATCTTCAGTTGATCTGTTTGTCCAGAAACCCTTATATCCTTGTGCCATTATCTTGAAGTTGTTAGTTGTCCCCCATAAGAAATCTCAGAAGAAAACAGATCTGTATCAATGATTTACTGAGAATGGGCCATTGCGTCCTTCCTTATGCAGACTAGTACCTCCCGTTATTCCAGGCTCAATTTCCAAACTTACTCTGCCCAGCCCAGATGCTCTTTCTCAAAGTTGTCAGTGATTTGCTGTTTCAAATGAACAAACATTTAGCCTTTAGACCACATTTTCAGCCAAATCAGGCAATGGCAGGTGTACACATGGTTTATCTGGGTTAATTCGCTTCATGTTACCATAATGCAAAACTTTGGGGCTTGAGTGCATTGTGTAACCTTTTATGCGTACAGATTCAGTGCTAATGTATTATTGTCTTAGACCTCTGTCTTTCTTACATTCCCATGCTCCACATAACTGCTGCTGGTACTTTCCAGTTGTATGAATCAGCACTGATTCCTCTCCCTCTCCATGAAGAGATAGGAAGGGAATACTGGAAGGAGCTAGTATCCCTAATTACACTTTATAAGATCAGGACCCCACCCTCTTCTCAGTTCATCTGCTGTGGATTCTGTGATAGTCCTACTCTCCTAGCAGCTTCCCCTTGCCTTCCATCACTGGAGAGGAAACATTAGATTTCTGTAGGATTGATAGGGGTGGTGGGAGGGAGAGACTCCTGCAAAGTATGAGGTCATTAGTAGGCCTACAAAAATAATATAACATTGTGCTCCATTCAGTAAGCCCCTGTCCCCATTCCCAATCTTTGAGACTACAAGAGTTCCTATTGCAAGGCACGAACACCCCCATCCAGGCTTGTATGTTATTTCCCAACATGCAAGAATATTTGTACTTTGATCGGTACTCTGGCAAGAACCTGATTAATTTATGTCTGTCTCTGGGATTGCATATTGAATTCGAAGCTTCCAGAAATACCGATACAGATGAGCAGAATCACTCTGCCTTAACAAATTCCATCGCAGACCAGGCAAGGAGTCTTCCCTATCTGCACTGATTATGTGAGTGATTGATTGAAGTGATTCAAGGTAATGGAATTAGTTTGTACCTTTTTCCCATATTTAGGACATTGTTGTTATCAAAATATTTTCCAGACAAGTTGACACACATTTGGGAAAAGCATAGGTAAAGAGCTGCCTTCCCTTTAAGTCAATTTGTTCACAAAGCTTAATACTGAGTCTGGTTACTGACCAGAACAAATTTAGAATACTTTTCAAATCCTTTTGATGCCATAACCTGATACAAGATGGAGAAAGTAATTAAACATGCAATCTAATTTTTAAAAGAAGAAATATTAGACTCACAGTTAATCCAGATTCTATAATTCTGGTTGTGGTTGTTGAGGGGAGACAAAGTATAAAAATACATTTATTTTAAAAAATGTATATTTACAACAATGGAACTGTCTATAGCAGCTTAAAGTGCCTTAATATTTATACTGGCTAGGCCCTAGCACAGGGTGACACTATTAACTAGCCTGTCACAGTAGTGAGGATAAAAGATTAGATTACAGTACAGTGTTAACTCTAAAAGGAGCAGATGCATAAAAGTTACAGCTTACTCTATACAGATTTGTTACACATTATGATTAAAACATGTGGGAATAGTAAACTGACATCTCATGATGTTTATCCACCAGATTTATGAAAAGATTGATGCCAGTTGATGATGGAGATGAAAATGGTCTTATAAGCATTAGACTGAAAGTAAGTGAATGCAATGGGTTGAATTGATGACCTTTCTTCATTCCTACTATCCTAAACTCTTTGCTCATTTCATAAAATGAGAATGTTGATATCTGAATATAAAGT
This sequence comes from Heterodontus francisci, assembly GCF_036365525.1. NCBI lineage: Eukaryota > Metazoa > Chordata > Chondrichthyes > Heterodontiformes > Heterodontidae > Heterodontus > Heterodontus francisci. The sequence continues at coordinate 72,404,095 of NC_090387.1, forward strand.
CTGATACCTACAATCGAATAATGCAAAAATGTGAAAGGCAAATATAAAGTGTTGAACATTTGACAGATGGCAGACATGGAAAGAATGACAGAATATTGAACCAAAATAACTTTGGACGTTTTGGTTTAAAAATGTAATTTACATTGTTGGTCTTGTAGGTAATGTCTTTGCACAACAAAGCCATTTGGGGCACTATGTCATTACTGCTTCAATTCTTCCTTCATTTTGACTTCTTGAATCTAATATTCGTTTCCTGATTCATCATTCTGAATGGAATCCTAGTTTCAGGATTTTTAACCCAACACTAGATCCTTCAAAATCACTAGCACCATTTTTAATATCTGTCTTGAAAAAGACTATATCTTGAGAAATACTGCACCCGAGTATACAAAATAGGGGTTATCTGATGGCTAAGATTGTAAGCTAGTTTATGTAAAATGTTTGAACTCAATTTTTCTAAGAAATCTTTAAGGGCAAAAATCTTAACAATTATATTGTCATTAAAATGGTAGTTTCATTTGGACAAAGTTTGGAACACTGCTTGTATTCAATGGTAAGAGAAATCAGTTGGGGTTACAAAGAAAAAGAGGAGCTTCTAAAGAATGTAAGAAACCGGAGCTGGAGTAGGCCATTTGGCCCTTTGTGCCTACTCCACCATTTAACAAGAACATGCAGCTGACCTTCTACCTCAACTCCAACTTCCCGCACTATCTCTTAATTCTCCAAAAATCTATTGACCTGTCTTGAATATGACTGAGCTCTCTGAGGTGGAGAATTCCAAAGATTCACAAGCCTTTGAAGAAATTGCTCCTCATCTCAGTCCTAAATGGCAACCCCTTATTCTGAGACTGTGACCCTGTGTTTTAGATTCCCCAGCCTTGCAAAACATTTTCCAGCATCCACCCTGTCAAGCCCCTTAAGAATTCAATATATTTCAATGAGATCACCTCTCATTCTTCTAAACTCCAAGAAATATAGGCCTAGTCTACTCAATCTCTCCTCATAAGACAATCCCCTCACCCCTAGTCTAGTGAACCTTCGTTGCACTCACTCTCAGGCTGTATTTTTTTTTCTTCACTCATGGGATGTGGGCGTCACTGCTAGGCCAGCATTTATTGCTCATCCCTAATTACCCTTGAACTGAGGGGCTTGCTAGGCAATTTCAGAGGGTATTTTGAGTCAGCTGTGGGGTCTGGAGTCACATGTAGGTCAGGTAAGGTCAGCAGATTTCCTTCCCTAAAGGACATTAGTGAACCAGATGGGTTTCATGGTCACCATTAGACTAGCTTTCTAATTCCAGATTAATTAATTGAATTCTAATTTCACCATCTGTCATGGTGGGATTAGTTTGGATGGCACATAGAATCCAAGAGAAATGAAAATGGTATAAAATACATGAACACATAAGTGCTGAATCACATGCAAATATTATAGAACACTACCAAACGCTGTAGAAAACAGGATTCAAATTAGGATACAGTTGAATTGATGCTGATGGATCCCAGTACAGGACAAGTGGCCACATCTTATGAGTGAGTCCGGGCAGTGAATATCAACAGGCTATTCAACTGTGCAGGCACCATAGCCAACTCTAGAAGGGGCCAGTCCAATAGAGAATGATCAAGAATGAAAACCTGAGTTGATTATTTTTCCACTGCACAAACAGCTTCTCCAGGCCAGAGCACTGAGGTTAATATTAGCACTTCTGCTGTCACCTTGGCTGAGATCAGTGAATTTGCTCCAGACCAAGAATCAAACCTGGGATCTTCCTGGTCTGCATAGCTCTGCACCACACTGGGTTGTGCACTGTGGAGGGTTTTTTTTTGTTGGGGGTGGGGGGCGGTTAAGTAGCTATTAACTGGTTCTGCATTTCATCTAAGACTAGCTGGTACTTGTTGGTTTGTTAATTAATTCCATTCAGGGCAGTGGGACTCATTTTGGATCACTCCAGCAAGGATCGAGCCCAGATACCAGGAACCAGGATTATACATTTCTCTGGCTTGCTAAAATTGAGACTTGTTGCGGTATTGTGAAAACTGTCAGGTTTTAATTTTTATGATTTTTCACTTCTAACCCACTCTAATTAAAGAAGCTACAAGGGGTTCTCACAGAAAGTATACATCTGAGTGAAACCATTGATAAGGGTAAGGAACAGGTGCCTCTATTTCCCAATGAATTCCGAAGAGCTCGTTTGTTGTGCTTGATATCACAGTTTGACTTTTATGCTAATGTGTTTAATGGAAGTGCAGGCACTTCGATGCACTGTTGCCACCAGTGACATTAAATAATACAAAAAGATTGATATATTTATAAAACAAAAGTATACATTTGCAGGGATAGTTTATTGAGGGCATTATCTCCTGGTGATGGGAGAGACATTCCCTCATGTCTGCCGTCAGTGTCTTAATTTCCTTATAGAGGCGGATGTGGCCTTTCCCTTGACCCGCCACCGGAATGGGCGCTTTATCGACCCTTTGCGAGCGCAGTCCAGATTAGAATCGTGGAGAAGGGTCCACATCAACCAGATCTCAGGCACCTTAAGGCTGTGGACCACCATCAGCTCCTTGTAGAAGCACGGGTCAAACATTTGCATGTGAGGAGCTGCAGAGGGTCGGACGATGCCGAAAGTTCTGAAACCCTCATGAGTTAGGGGTTCGAGGCCGATCCGCAACAAGCACATCCCCAAGAAGACATCGTCGATGGGGAAGAGATCCACCTCTTTGCTGGCGCGGTACAATCTCTTTGCCGTGTGTCCAGACATAAGGAAGCCTCCACCTCCTGCATAGACGGGATAAACTCCTGGGCCATACATCATCTCCGGGATGAAATACTTACTCTTATTGGACCTGATGGGGAGGGCTTGGTAAATAATATGTCCAACAAATAAATCTTCCTTGGGATCGGTGTCGACCAAGAAATCGGCAATGTTCTCCACGTTTACAAAGACATCATCATCCCCTTTGAACACGAACTCTGCGGTGGGACAGAACTGGTCAACCCATTTCAGAAAGTGGATCTCCTTGAGTGTCAGGTTGAAGAAGGTGTCTTGGAAATCCCACAGCAGGATGTCCTGGTAAATCTGACTCTCGTGTTCCAGCAGGCGGCTCCAAGAAGCCAAAGCGCTTTGGTTGGCCGGAATTCCCAGGAGGAAGAGCCTGCGGACTTGCAGATTGTGGACACGACCTTCTCGGGCCCAGGTCTTCCGAGCCACTTCACGCCTTTCAAACTCCTCCACCTTGGACTTGATGGAGATCAACAGGAGTTGTTCCCCGTGGTGCTTGTGGCACTTGTCCTTCTGGTTAATGATCTGGTTGAATTCCCGACAGTCCTTCTGCCAGAGGTACTGGCGGTAGTTCCAGGGTAAATGGTCTGTGGTTGGAGATGTTTTCACCTGGACCTGGACCTGGACATTCTCCAACCATTGGCTCGGCTGACAGATGCGCTCTGACTTTGTCACGCTGGTGGTGAAGTCCGACTGAGTTTCTGCCTTGGTGCTTTGCAGCATTGTGTATCTCTCAGTTCCTGGTTCCCTTTGGTTCTTGTGTTTGTCCAGCCGCAGGGTTCCAGAGTGCATTTGGATGTAAAGCAAAATACTAAGTGCTATTAGCAGGATGAAGGTGCATATAAGATCGCCTTTCCGCCGGAGTCTCATGGTCCCAGGAGAGCAGAGGCCGAGTACAGATCAGTGGATGTTCAGGGCAATTTTACAGAAGACTGGGTTTTACAAATCGAAACTGGGCCGGTTGATACTGACTTGGGGTTCACGGGCTGGTTATGGGTGATTTTATACAGCGTTGGAGTTCACAGGCTGTTTCTGCGTTATGCTATACACAGTTGAAGTTCTCTGGAAGACGTTAGGTGATTTACACAGGGCTGGAGTTCACAGTCTAGTCTGCGGAATTTTATATAGGGCTGAAGTTCACAGGCTGGCTGTGGGTAGGTTTCTTTTATACAATCACATCTGTAAAACAAACAGAGAAAAGCAGAGTTAAAGGAAACAGCTGTCCAGTCTGCCACGTGGAACCTTGAGAAGCATTCCTGGATACTAGGTCTGACAAGAAACAGCAGTCTTAGAGAACAAAAATATACTTTAATAAACCCCCTGGTTCTCCGCCTTGGTACTTTGCTTTACCGCGGTTCTCTCCATTAGTCAGATGGCTGTATTTTAGAAATGGTGCAACACCTAATTCTAGATTAATAGACAGCTAGATATAACTGGTAACATAGAGACTTACAGCAGACACACATATCTGTGTAGACATAGCTACACAACTAATACTTAGCTGTAACTCTTACAAATATTCAAGCATGTAAAATGCAATCTAAAAAAGTTACTATTTCAATTCAAACATGAGAGCCGACAAAGTTCCAATCATGCGATCTGATGGCAGCAGCATATTGCTGTTTGCTGTACAAGTCAAAACTCACAAAAGCTGAAACAAATTAGCTCTATTTGTGCATATTATTTGGAACAATGCAGTGTGAAGTGTACTGCTGAAAGAAATCTCAGTCTTTGACACGGACACAACCACCTGAGCTTTGTTCTAGCACTTTGTAACAACGTCTACACTGTTCCATGTGATAGTATCTCACAACCAGCGGTTAAAGTGGCTGCTGCTCCACTCCTTGCCTCACTGGATATTCTTAATTTTCACACCGGATTTCCAATATTGGCCATTTTTCATTAGCAGTGCAATCGACTGAGATTAAGACTCCTATCTGCCCGCTTCCTTTCTGACACTTCTGATTGAGCGCCACATGCTCCTAATCCAATGATTTCCCACAGAAGGTACACGTGGAGACACATTTTAAACCATTTATCAGATGGTCTCACCTGACTGTTGAACCTGCTCCCGCTGGCGCCCCCCAGGTGCCCTGCCTTGTCATACATGTCGAGCTAGAAAAATAACAGAGTCAAACTGAGGTCAAACAGCTTTGGCCTCATGGTGAACTTCTGCTGCCTGGTATTACTGGTGCATGGTTTCAGCCAAGTTTCGAAGTGCGACCGTTTCTGTGTAAGCAATAAACCACTTCTTTTCACAGACATCTGCTTTTTACAGACCTCATGTAATATATTCCTGCATCTCTCCATCACACAACTAATAACCAGAGCGGCACAATGGCGCATTGGTTAGCACCGCAGCCTCACAGCTCCAGCGACCCGGGTTCAATTCTGGGCACTGCCTGTGTGGAGTTTGCAAGTTCTCCCGATGTCTGCGTGGGTTTCCTCCCACATGCCAAAGACTTGCTAGTTGATAGGTTAATTGGCCATTATAAATTGCCCCGAGGGTGGGAGGTGGGAGGGAAATATAGGGATAGGTGGGAATGTGGTAGGAATATGGAATTAGTGTAGGATGAGTGTAAAATGGGTGGTTGATGGTGGGCACAGACTTGGTGGGCCGAAGGGCCTGTTTCACTGCTGTATCTCCAAAACAAAACTAAAACACAAATACACACCCCACCAACCCACATTTAATACCCAATACACACACCCCACCAACCCACATTTTAATACCGAATACACACAACCCTCCATACCACATTTAATACCCAATACACATACCCCTCCATCCCACACCTAATACCCAATACACACAACCCTCCATCGCACTTTTAATACCCAACACACACACCCCTCCATCCCACAATTAACACCCAATACACACTCCCCCATCCCACAATTAATACCCAATACACACCCCCGTCCATCCCACAATTAATACCCAATACACACACCCCTCCATCCCATATTTAATACCCAATACACATACCCCTCCATCCCACACCTAATACCCAATACACATACCCCTCCATCCCACACCTAATACCCAACACACACACCCCTCCATCCCACACCTAATACCCAATACACACAACCCACCAGCGCACATTTAATACCCAACACACACACCCCTCCATCCCACATCTAATACCCAACACACACACCCCTCCATCCCACATTTAATACCCAATACACATACCCCTCCATCCCACACCTAATACCCAATACACATACCCCTCCATCCCACACCTAATACCCAATACACACAACCCACCAGCGCACATTTAATACCCAACACACACACCCCTCCATCCCACACCAAATACACAATACACACACCCCTCCATCCCACACCTAATACCCAATACACACACCCCTCCATCCCACAACTAATACCCAATACTCACACCCCACCATCCCATACCAAATACCTAATACACACCCCCCTCCATCCCACTATTAATACCCAATACACACACCCCTCCATCCCACAGCTAATAACCAATACACACACCCCTCCATCCCACACCTAATAACCAATACACACACTCCTCCATCCCACACCTAATACCCAATACACACACCCCTCCATCCCACAATTAATACCCAATACACACACCCCTCCATCCCACCTAATAACCAATACACATACCCCTCCATCCCACACCTAATACCCAATACACGCAACCCACCAGCGCACATTTAATACCCAACACACACACCCCTCCATCCCACACCAAATACACAATACACACACCCCTCCATCCCACACCTAATACCCAAGACACACACCCCTCCATCCCACAACTAATACCTAATACACACACTCCACCATCCCATACCAAATACCCAATACACACCTCCCTCCATCCCACAATTAATACCCAAGACACACACCTCTCCATCCCACAATTAATACCCAATACACACACCCCTCCATCCCACATCTAATACCCAAAACACACACCCCTCCATCCCACACCCAATAACCAATACACACACCATTCCATCCCACACATAATAACCAATACACACACCCCTCCATCCCATACCAAATACCCAATACACACAACCCTCCATCCCACACCTAATAACCAATACACACACCCCTCCATCCCACATTTAATACCCAATACACACACCCCACAATCCCATACCAAATACCAAATACACACCCCCCTCCATCCGACAATTAATACCCAATACACACACCCCTCCATCCCACATCCAATACCCAATACAGACACCCCTCCATCCCACACCTAATAACCAATACACACACCCCTCCATCCCACATTTAATACCCAATACACACACCCCACCATCCCACACCTAATAACCAATACACACACCCCTCCATCCCACACCAAATACCCAATACACACACCCCTCCATCCCACAATACATAATACACACACCCTTCCATCCCACACCTAATAACCAATACACACACCCCTCAATCCCACAATTAATACCCAATACACACACCCCTCCATCCCACACCTAATACCCAATAAATACACCCCACCATCCCATACCAAATACCCAATGCACACCCCAACCCCCATCCCACAATTAATACCCAATACACACACCCCTCCATCCCTCACCTAATACCCAATACACATACCCCTCCATCCCACACCTAATACCCAATACACACAACCCACCAGCGCACATTTAATACCCAACACACACACCCCTCCATCCCACACCAAATACACAATACACACACCCCTCCATCCCACACCTAATACCCAAGACACACACCCCTCCATCCCACAATTAATACCCAAGACACACACCTCTCCATCCCACAATTAATACCCAATACACACACCCCTCCATCCCACATCTAATACCCAAAACACACACCCCTCCATCCCACACCCAATAACCAATACACACACCATTCCATCCCACACATAATAACCAATACACACAACCCTCCATCCCACACCGAATAACCAATACACACACCCCTCCATCCCACATTTAATACCCAATACACACACCCCACAATCCCATACCAAATACCAAATACACACCCCCCTCCATCCGACAATTAATACCCAATACACACACCCCTCCATCCCACATCCAATACCCAATACACACACCCCTCCATCCCACACCTAATAACCAATACACACACCCCTCCATCCCACATTTAATACCCAATACACACACCCCACCATCCCACACCAAATACCCAATACACACACCCCTCCATCCCACACCTAATAACCAATACACACACCCCTCCATCCCACATTTAATACCCAATACACACACCCCTCCATCCCACACCAAATACCCAATACACACACCCCTCCATCCCACAATTAATACATAATACACACACCCTTCCATCCCACACCTAATAACCAATACACACACCCCTCAATCCCACAATTAATACCCAATACACACACCCCTCCATCCCACATCTAATACCCAATACACACACCCCTCCATCCCACACCTAATAACCAATACACACACCCCTCCATCCCACACCGAATAACCAATACACATACCCCTCCATCCCACAATTAATACCCAATACACATACCCCTCCATCCCACAATTAATACCCAATACACACATCCCTCCATCCCACACCTAATAACCAATACACACACCCCTCCATCCCACACCAAATACCCAATACACACACCCCACCATCCAATACCAATTACCCAATACACACCCCCATCCATCCCACAATTAATACCCAATACACACACCCATCCATCCCACATCTAATACACAATACACACACCCCTCCATCCCACACCTAATACGCAATACACACAACCATCCATCGCACATTTAATACCCAACACACACACCCCTCCATCCCACATTTAATACCCACTTCACACACCCCTCCATCCCACACCTAATACCCAATACACATACCCCTCCATCCCACACCTAATACCCATTACACACAACCCACCAGCGCACATTTAATACCCAACACACACACCCCTCCATCCCACACCAAATACACAATACACACACCCCTCCATCCCACACCTAATACCCAAGACACACACCCCTCCATCCCACAACTAATACCTAATACACACACTCCACCATCCCATACCAAATACCCAATACACACCCCCCTCCATCCCACAATTAATACCCAAGACACACACCTCTCCATCCCACAATTAATACCCAATACACACACCCCTCCATCCCACATCTAATACCCAAAACACACACCCCTCCATCCCACACCCAATAACCAATACACACACCATTCCATCCCACACATAATAACCAATACACACACCCCTCCATCCCATACCAAATACCCAATACACACAACCCTCCATCCCACACCTAATAACCAATACACACACCCCTCCATCCCACATTTAATACCCAATACACACACCCCACAATCCCATACCAAATACCAAATACACACCCCCCTCCATCCGACAATTAATACCCAATACACACACCCCTCCATCCCACATCCAATACCCAATACACACACCCCTCCATCCCACACCTAATAACCAATACACACACCCCTCCATCCCACATTTAATACCCAATACACACACCCCACCATCCCACACCAAATACCCAATACACACACCCCTCCATCCCACACCTAATAACCAATACACACACCCCTCCATCCCACATTTAATACCCAATACACACACCCCTCCATCCCACACCAAATACCCAATACACACACCCCTCCATCCCACAATTAATACATAATACACACACCCTTCCATCCCACACCTAATAACCAATACACACACCCCTCAATCCCACAATTAATACCCAATACACACACCCCTCCATCCCACACCTAATACCCAATAAATACACCCCACCATCACATACCAAATACCCAATGCACACCCCCCCCCATCCCACAATTAATACCCAATACACACACCCCTCCATCCCACATCTAATACCCAATACACACACCCCTCCATCCCACACCTAATAACCAATACACACACCCCTCCATCCCACACCGAATAACCAATACACATACCCCTCCATCCCACAATTAATACCCAATACACATACCCCTCCATCCCACAATTAATACCCAATACACACATCCCTCCATCCCACACCTAATAACCAATACACACACCCCTCCATCCCACACCAAATACCCAATACACACACCCCACCATCCAATACCAATTACCCAATACACACCCCCATCCATCCCACAATTAATACCCAATACACACACCCCTCCATCCCACATCTAATACACAATACACACACCCCTCCATCCCACACCTAATACGCAATACACACAACCATCCATCGCACATTTAATACCCAACACACACACCCCTCCATCCCACATTTAATACCCACTTCACACACCCCTCCATCCCACACCTAATACCCAATACACATACCCCTCCATCCCACACCTAATACCCAATACACACAACCCACCAGCGCACATTTAATACCCAACACACACACCCCTCCATCCCACACCAAATACACAATACACACACCCCTCCATCCCACACCTAATACCCAATACACACACCCCTCCATCCCACAACTAATACCCAATACACACACCCCACCATCCGATACCAAATACCTAATACACACCCCCCTCCATCCCACTATTAATACCCAATACACACACCCCTCCATCCCACAGCTAATAACCAATACACACACCCCTCCATCCCACACCTAATAACCAATACACACACCCCTCCATCCCACAATTAATACCCAATACACACACCCCTCCATCCCACCTAATAACCAATACACACACCCCTCCATCCCACAAGAAATACACAATACACACACCCCTCCATCCCACATCTAATACCCAATACACACACCATTCCATCCCACACATAATAACCAATACACACACCCCTCCATCCCATACCAAATACCCAATACACACACCCCTCCATCCCACACCTAATAACCAATACACACACCCCTCCATCCCACATTTAATACCCAATACACACACCCCACAATCCCATAGCAAATACCCAATACACACCCCCCTCCATCCGACAATTAATACCCAATACACACACCCCCTCCATCCCACATCCAATACCCAATACACACACCCGTCCATCGCACATTTAATACCCAATACACACACCCTCCATCCCACACCTAATACCCAATACACACACCCCTCCATCCCACATTTAATACCCAATACACACACCCGTCTTTCCCACAATTAATACCCAATACACACACCCGTCCATCGCACATTTAATACCCAATACACACACCCTCCATCCCACACCTAATACCCAATACACACACCCCTCCATCCCACATTTAATACCCAATACACACACCCCTCCATCCCACACCTAATACCCATACACACATCCCTCCATCCCACATTTAACACCCAATACACGCACCCCTCCATCCCACATTTAATACCCAATACACACACCCATCCATCCCACAATTAATACCCAATACACACACCCCTCCATCCCATAATAACCAATACACACACCCCTCCATCCCACACCTAATACCCAATACACACACCCCTCCATCCCAAATTTAATACCCAATACACACACCTCTCCATCCCACACCTAATACCCAATACACTCACCCCTCCATCTGACATTTAATTCCCAATGCACACACCCCTCCATCCCACACCGAATACCAAATACACACAGCCCGCCATCCAACACCTGATACCCAATACGCACACTCCTCCATCCCACATTTAATATCCAGTACACACACCCCTCCATCCCACACCTAATACGCAGTACACACACCCCTCCATCCCACAGTTAATAGCCAATACACACACCCTTCCATCCCACATTTAATACCCAATACACACACCCCTCCATCCCACATTTAATACCCAATACGCACACTCCTCCATCCCACATTTAATACCCAATACACACACTCCTCCATCCCACACCTAATACCCAATGCACACACCCGTCCATTCGACATTTTATACCCAATACACACACTCCTCCATCCCACAACTAATACAAACACTTTTCCCTCCCACATTGAATACCAAATACACATACTCCTCCATCCCACAACTAATACAAACACTCTTCCCTCCCACATTGAATACCAATTACACACACCCCTCCATCCCACATTTAATACTCAATACACACAACCCTCCATCCCACAATTAATACCCAACACACACACCCCTCCATCCCACAATTAATACCCAACACACACACCCCTCCATCCCATATTTAATACCCAATACACACACCCCTCCATCCCACAATTTAATTCCCAATACACACACCCCTCCATCCCACAACGATTACCCAATACACACACCCCTCCATCCCACAATTAATACCCAATACACACAAACCTCCATCCCACACCGAATACCCAATACACACACCCCTCCATCCCACACCTAATACCCAACACACACGCCCCTCCATCCCACAATTAATACCCAATACACACACCCCTCCATCCCACACCTAATACCCAATACACACACCCCTCCATCCAACAACTAATACCCAATACACACACACCACCATCCCACATTTAATACACAATACACACACCCCTCCATCTGACAACTAATACCCAATATACACACTCCTCCATCCCACATTTAATACCCAATACACACACTCCTCCATCCGACACCAAATACACAATACACACTCCTCCATCCCACGTTTAATATCCAATACATACACTCACCCATCCCACACCTAATACCGAATACACGCACCCCTCCATCCGACATTTAATACCGAATACACGCACCCCTCCATCCCACATTTAGTACCCAATACACACACCCATCCATCCCACATTTAATACCCAATACACATACCCCTCCATCCCACATCTAATACCCAATACACACACCCTCCATTCCACATTTAATACCCAATACACACACCCCTCCATCCCACATTTAATACCCAATACATACACCCCTCCATTCCACACCTAATACCCAATACACACACCCCTCCATCCCACATGTAATACCCAACACACACACCCCTCCATCCGACATTTAATACCCAATACACGCACCCCTCCATCCCACATTTAATACCCAATACACACACCCATCCATCCCACATTTAATACCCAATACACATACCCCTCCATCCCACATCTAATACCCAATACACACACCCCTCCATCCCACATTTAATACCCAATACACACACCCCTCCATCCCACATTTAATACCCAATACACACACCCCTCCATTCCACACCTAATACCCAATACACACACCCCTCCATCCCACATGTAATACCCAACACACACACCCCTCCATCCCACATTTAATGCCCAATACACACACCCCTCCATCCCACATTTAATACCCAATACACATACCCCTACATCCCACACCTAATACCCAATACACACACCCCTCCATCCCACATTTAATACCCAACACACACACCCCTCCGTTCCACACTTAATGCCCAATACACTCACCCCTCCATCCCACATTTAATACCCAATACACACAAGCCTCCATCCCACATTTAATACCCAATACACACACCCCTCCATCCCACACCTAATACCCAATACACACACCCCTCCATCCCACATTTAATACCCAACACACACACCCCTCCGTTCCACACTTAATGCCCAATACACTCACCCCTCCATCCCACATTTAATACCCAACACACACACCCCTCCATTCCACACCTAATACCCAATACAAACACCCCTCCATCCCACATTTAATACCCAACACACACATTCCCCTCCATTCCACACCTAATACCCAATACACGCACCCCTCCATCCGACATTTAATACCCAATACACGCACCCCTCCATCCCACATTTAATACCCAATACACACACACATCCATCCCACATTTAATACCCAATACACATACCCCTCCATCCCACATCTAATACCCAATACACACACCCCTCCATCCCACATTTAATACCCAATACACACACCCCTCCATCCCACATTTAATACCCAATACACACACCCCTCCATTCCACACCTAATACCCAATACACACATCCCACATGTAATACCCAACACACACACCCCTCCATCCCACATTTAATGCCCAACACACACACCCCTCCATTCCACACCTAATACCCAATACACACACCCCTCCATCCCACATTTCATACCCAATACACATACCCCTACATCCCACACCTAATACCCAATACACACACCCCTCCATCCCACACCTAATACCCAATACACACAAGCCTCCATCCCACATTTAATACCCAATACACTCACCCCTCCATCCCACATTTAATACCCAATACACATACCCCTCCATCCCACACCTAATACCCAATACGCACACCCCATCCATCCCACATTTAATACTCAATACACACACACCTCCATCTAACAACTAATACCCAATACACACACACCACCATCCCACATTTAATACCCAATACACACACCCCTCCATCTGACAACTAATACCCAATATACACACTCCTCCATCCCACATTTAATACCCAATACACACACTCCTCCATCCGACACCGAATACACAATACACACTCCTCCATCCCACGTTTAATATCCAATCCACACACTCCTCCACCCCACACCTAATACCCAGTATACACCCCACCATCCCACATTTAATACCCAATACATACACTCACCCATCCCACACCTAATACCAAATACACACCCCTCCAACTGACGTTTAATACCCAATACACACATTCCTCCATCCCACACTTAATACCCAATACACACACCCCTCCATCTGACATTTAATTCCCAATACACACACCCCTCCATCCCACACCTAATACCCAATACACTCACCCATCCATCTGACATTTAATTCCCAATACACACACCCCTCCATCCCACACCGAATACCAAATACACACAGCCCGCCATCCAACACCTAATACCCAATACGCACACTCCTCCATCCCACATTTAATATCCAATACACACACCCCTCCATCCCACATTTTATACCCAATACGCAAACTCTTCCATCCCACATTTAATACCCAATACACACACTCCTCCATCCCACACCTAATACCCAATACACACACCCGTCCATTCGACATTTTATACTCAATACACACACTCCTCCATCCCACAACTAATACAAACACTCTTCCCTCCCACATTGAATAACAAATACACACACTCCTCCATCCCACATTTAATACCCAATATACACACGCCTCCATCCCACACTTAATACCCAATATACACACCCCTCCTTTCCACATTTAATACCCAATACACACACTCCTCCATCCCACACCTAATACCCAATACACACACTCCTCCATACCACACCTACTACCCAATACACACACCCGTCCATTCGACATTTTATACGCAATACATACACTCCTCCATCCCACACCTACTACCCAATATACACACCCCTCCATCCCGTAGTTAATACCCAATACACACACTCCTCCATCCCACACATAATACCCAATAAAAAGATTCCTCCATCCCACACCTAATACCCAATACACACACTCCTCCATCCCATGTCTAATACCCAATACACACACCACTCCGTCACATATTTAATACCCAATACACACACCCCTCCATCCCACACCTAATACCCAATACACACAACCCTCCATCCCAAATTTAATACCCAATACACACACCCCTCCATCCCACAATTTTCCCCAATACACACACCCCTCCATCCCACAGCTAATGCCCAATACACACACCCCTCCATCCCACATTTAATACCCAACACACACACCCCTCCATTCCACACCTAATACCCAATACACACACCCCTCCATCCCACATTTAATACCCAATACACATACCCCTCCATCCCACACCTAATACCCAATACGCACACCCCATCCATCCCATATTTAATACTCAATACACACACACCTCCATCCAACAACTAATACCCAATACACACACACCACCATCCGACACCGAATACACAATACACACTCGTCCATCCCACATTTAATATCCAATACACACACCCCTCCGTCCCACATTTAATACCCAATACACACCCCACCATCCCACATTTAATACTCAAAACATACACTCACCCATCCCACACCTAATACCAAATGCACACCCCTCCAACTGACGTTTAATACCCAATACACACATTCCTCCATCCCACATTTAATTCCCAATACACACACCTCTCCATCCCTCACCTAATACCCAATACACTCACCCCTCCATCTGACATTTAATTCCCAATACACACACCCCTCCATCCCACACCGAATACCAAATACACACAGCCCGCCATCCAACACCTAATACCCAATACGCACACTCCTCCATCCCACATTTAATATCCAATACACACACCCCTCCGTCCCACATTTAATACCCAATACACACACTCCTCCATCCCACACCTAATACCCAATACACACACCCGTCCATTCGACATTTTATACCCAATACACACACTCCTCCATCCCACAACTAATACAAACACTCTTCCCTCCCACATTGAATACCCAATATACACACGCCTCCATCCCACATTTAATACCCAATACACACACCCCTCCATCCCACAATTAATACCCAATACACACACTCCTCCATCCCACACCTAATACCCAATACACACACCCGTCCATTCGACATTTTATACCCAATACACACACTCCTCCATCCCACAACTAATACAAACACTCTTCCCTCCCACATTGAATACCCAATATACACACGCCTCCATCCCACATTTAATACCCAATACACACACCCCTCCATCCCACAATTAATACCCAATACACACACTCCTCCATCCCACACCTAATACCCAATACACACACTCCTCCATACCATACCTACTACCCAATACACACAAGCCTCCATCCCACATTTAATACCCAATACACACACTCCTCCATCCCACACCTAATACCCAATACACACACCCATCCATTCGACATTTTATATGCAATACACACACTCCTCCATCCCACACCTACTACCCAATATACACACCCCTCCATCCCATAGTTAATACCCAATACACACACTCCTCCATCCCACACATAATACCCAATAAAAACACTCCTCCATCCCATATTTAATACCCAATACACACACTCCTCCATCCCACACATAATACCCAATAAAAAGATTCCTCCATCCCACACCTAATACCCAATACACACACTCCTCCATCCCATGTCTAATACCCAATACACACACCCCTCCGTCACATATTTAATACCCAATACACAAACCCCTCCATCCCACATTTAATACCCAATACACACACCCCTCCATCCCACAATTAATACCCAATACACACACCCCTCCATCCCACATTTAATACCCAATACACACACTCCTCCATACCATACCTAATATCCAATACACACACACCTCCATTCCACACCTAATACCCAATAAAAACTCCTCCAAACCATATTTAATGCCCAATACACACACCCCTCCATCCCACGTCTAATACCCAATTCACACACTCCTCCATCCGACACCTAATACCCAATACACACCCCACCAACCCTCATTTAATACCCAATACACACACCCCTCCATCCCACACCAAATGGAGTCATACTATCCTTTTCATTCCAACATCATATTACCCTTTTAATAACTGGAGGTTCTGCTGCGTCCTGTTGTCCATTCTGCAGGAAGGAAAAGATCACGCTGAAGCAGAGCACCGGGAAGGCACATAACTTGAATCAGACGCTTACGCGTTATAAAATTATATCTTTCATAACGTGGACAGTGTTCGGGAAGAAGCTGCATTTTCCTCGGTAGAAGGATTGCAGTGAGCCTGAGCTTTGCCTTTTGCCAGTTCGGTGATCTCCTTCACTCTAAACTTGTAATTGGACTCGGAACTGCCTGCAGTATCTTGCCTGTACTGGGCAAAGACAGAGTAACAGCCGCCAACTCACCTACTCCTGCCGCCTGCAAAATGAACATATCCAAGGAGAAAAAAGGGAGAATGGACTCCCCTCTCTCCCAGAACTGCAACAGGTTTCTGCTTGTCCTCACAGGCCGGGGGGAATGGACTGCATCGTTCCTGCAGAAGAGCCTGTTGAACAAGTTTAAGGAGGCTGCTCGAAAACAGCAGGGACATTGCCCTCCCCCACTACCCCGGCCTGCAATCCAGCTTGTTTCTCTTTTTTTTAGGGGAAATAGAAGTGGTTGAAGGCAGTGGGCAGACATCTCCTCCCAGCCCTGCTCTACATCACACACCTCACTTTACCTGAGAACCGTCAGTGCTGGGCATTCGCCCGAGTAACAGAACAAACTGCTTCCAGGTTCTGAAGCTGGCTGCAAGGGGGCAGCTTGAATAATGGAGGAAAGCTCGCCAGGAATCCGTGGGAGCCAAGGAAAGCACATCTGGATTGTATTAATGGAACTGGGAGTTGCCTGAGCTCAGATCCAACCATCAGAAACAAGGGCAGGGTTAGAGGAATCTGCAATTCTACCCAGTGCCGCAGGTCTGAGAGGTGCATGCAGCACCAAATCGGTTTACCTTTGAGTCCCAGTGCTCATGAATGGGACCGAATATCCTCTCCCTTCTGTCCAGTCTGGTTTCCTCCCTGTGTTCACTCAGGCTGCATTCC
Organism: Heterodontus francisci; assembly: GCF_036365525.1. Lineage (NCBI taxonomy): Eukaryota > Metazoa > Chordata > Chondrichthyes > Heterodontiformes > Heterodontidae > Heterodontus > Heterodontus francisci. Next base: position 72,422,537 of record NC_090387.1, read on the forward strand.
TCGCCTAACTAAAGAGTTGCACAAGCACTGAGTGCTGGAACACAAAAGCAAAATACTGCGCTGGAAATCTGAAATAAAAGCTGAAAAAATACTCAGCAAGTCTGGCAGCATCTGGAGAGAGAAACAATTAACCTTTCAGGTCTGTGACCTTTCATCAGAACTGTCAAAAGGTAGAAATGTACCACTCACAGCCCTCCTCCACTTTACCTGGGCCAACACTGGGCACTTGCCCCAGTGACAGAACAAGCTGCTTGGAGGTTCTGAAGATGGCTGCAGGGGGACAGCTTCAATGGAGAAGAAAAGTAGATTTGAACAAGTGAAAGGGGGGAAGGTGAGATGGGGAACAAAAGGGAATGTCTGTGATAGGGTGGACAGGAGAGATTAAAAGACAAAAAGGTTTCATGGTACAAAGGCAATGGGGGTGGTAATGGGACAAGTGAAGAAACAAAAGATGTGTCTAAAGGAGGTGTGAATAGCAGGATAGCAACCATCTGAACACAAAATAAAGGAATTAAGAAAGAGAAAAAACCAAACCAGCAAAAAACAAAACTCAAAGACAAAATGGGGGCACAGGTTATGATCTAAAATTGTTGAACTCAGTGTTGAGTCCAGAAGGTGAAAGAGGTGAAAGCTGTGTAAGAATGCAGTGTGTGACTGAAATAACATCAGAGCCTGCCAGTACCAGACTGTGATCATTGCTACTTTAACGGTATTATCTTTGGCTCACTGGTAGCACCCTCACCTTAGAGTCAGGTTATGGGTCTCAGTCCTGCTCCAGAGACTTCATCACATAATATAGGCAGAGGGAATGTTGCACGTTTGGAGATGCTGCCTTTTAGGTAAGATGTTAAACCATGTCCGACCCATTTCCCGCACATCTGCCCTCACCCCTTTCCCCCCTCCCAGAACCGCGACAGGGTTCGCCTTGTCCTCACTTTCCACGTCCAAAGGATCATCCTCTGCCATTTCCACCACCTGCAGCATGATATCACCACCAAACAGATCATCCTCTCCCCTCTCCTGTCAGCATTGCAAAGGGATTGCTCCCTCCGTGACAACCTGGTCCACTCCTCCATCACCCCCAATACCCTATCCCCTTCCCATGGCACCTTCCTATGCAATTGCAGGAGGTGTAACACCTGCCCTTTTGCCTCCTCTCCCCTCACCATCCAAGGCCCCAAACGCTCCTTCCAGGTGAAGCAGCGATTTACTTATACTTCTTTCAGTTTAATAATGCTGCTCACAATGTGGGTCTCCTCTACATTAGGGAGACCAAACGCAGATTGGGTGACTGCTTTGTGGAACACCTCCGCTCGATCCGCAAGCATGACCCCAAGTTTCAGGTTGCTTGGCATTTTAATTCACCACCCTGATCTCACGCCCACATTTCTGTCCTCAGCCTGCTGCAGTGTTCCAGTGAAGATCAACGCTAACTCAAGGAACAGCACCTCATCTTCTGACTAGGCACTCTACAGCCTTGTGGACTCAATATTGAGCTCAACAATTTCAGACCATGCCTGCCATTTTGATTTTTTTTTTTAACCATGTGCTAGTCTTAAACTTGTTTTTCATGTTTTTGCTTTCGGGCAGAGCTGTTCATTATTCTGCCATTAACACTCTCTCTGGAAAAATGTTTTCAACTAAGAATATTACTACTCCTTTGCCGTTAGTTCCATGACATCTTTGTCATTTAATCTCTCCTGCCCTCTGCCCTATCACAGACCTTCCCTTTTGTTCTTTCTTCCCCTCCTCCTTTCACTTGCTCACAGCCTATTATATTTCTAACCTTTACCAGTTCTGATGAAAAGTCACAAACTGAAATGAAAACTGTGTTTCTCTCTCCACGGATGCTACCAGACCTGCTGAGTATTTCCAATACTTTCTGTTTTCCTTAATGTTAAACCGAAGTCTTGTCTGTCCTCTCAGGTAGTCCCTTGGCACTATTGCAGAAGAAATAGGAAGTTCTCCCAGTTCCTTGGCCAATATCTATCCGTCCACCAACATCGGTAACACAGATTATCTGGTCATTATCATGTTGCTGTTTGTGGAAGCTTACTGTGCACAAATTGCCTGCCACATTGCCTACATTACAACAGTGGCCACACTTCAATAGTACTTCATTGACTGGAAAGCGCTTTGGGGCGTCCTGAGGCCGTGAAGTCAGCTATATAAATACAAGTCTTTCTTTCTCTCTTATAGGACCACTGTAAGGAGGAAAAGCAACGTCACATCTTCTATGTGATGACATCACATGCACCTGATGTATGATACACACTTTGGAGCTATTTGATGAAAATCTGCCATTACTTCTTGCTTTTGCCAACAAAGGGAATTAGCAAAAGGCATATTAATGCAGTTAGTGGCAACTGGAAACCAAAACAGAAACTGCTGGATAAACAGGACAATTCAGTCAGCATCTGTGGAGAGAACAGACAACTTAAGATATTGAGTTCAGATTCTTCTTCAAACTAAAGAATTAGTTTGCCTAAATACCTTTATAGGAAGATAGAACCCCTTTAACCAGACACCATGGTTAATGCGGTTACATTTTCTCTTGACCACAATCAGAAATTTGCAAGCAGTTATTTTACAGAGTCGATTCCCAAACCTAAAATTCCTGCATTAATTTGAAAGTTGAAACAGGACTCAGGGTTTAGTCTGTTCTGCCTGAACTAGTTTCTATCAGGTCACATTAAATTGGTAAGGATCCATTTCTTGTCTTCATCTATAATTTGGTGGGTAATCATAGAACGGTCACAGCACAGAAGGAGGCCATTTGGCCTCTCAAGTCTCACTAATGTCCTTTAGGGAAGGAAATCTGCTGTCCTTACCTGGTCTGGCCTACATGTGACTCCAGATCCACAGCAATGTGGTTGACTCTTACATGCTCTCGAAATGGCCTAGCAAGCCACTCAGTTCAAGGGCAATTAGGGATGGGCAATAAATGCTGGCCTGGCCTGGCCTGCAACGCCCACATCCCATGAATGAATTAAAAAAAAAAATCCTTCCTAAAGCATGCTGCCCAAAATTAGGCACAATACCCAGTTAAAGACGAACCAGTGCTTTATGCAGGTTCATCACAACTTCCTTGCTTCTGTACTTTATGCCACTATTTATAAAGCCCAGGATCCCATATGCCTTTTTAACCACTTTCTCAACCTTCCCTGCCACCTTCAATGATTTGTACACACATTACCCCCAGGTGTCTTTGTTCCTGCACTCCTTTTAGAATTATACAGTTTAGTTTATATTGCTGCTCCTCGTTCTCCCTACCAAAATGTATCAATTCACACATCTCTGCATTAAATTTCTACTGCCACATCATGCCGCCCATTCCACCAGCCTGTCTATGTCCTCTTGAAGTCTATCGCTATCTTCCTCACAGTTCACAATATTTCCAAGTTTTGTGCCTTCTGCAATTTTTGAAATTGTGCCCTGTACATCCAAGTTTACGTCAATATATATCAAGAAAAGTAGTGGTCCGAGTGCTGACCCCTGGGGAATCCGACTGTATACCTTCCTTCATAGAACCATAGAAAATTTACAGCACAGAAGGAGGCCATTGAGCCCATCATGTCAGCGCCGGCCGAAAAAATTTGCCACCCAACCTAATCCCACCTTCCACAGCCTTGCAGGTTACAGTACTTCAGGTGCATGTCCAGGTACCTTTTAAATGAGTTGGGGTTTCTGCCTCCACCACCATTCCTGACAGTGAATTCCATACACCCAGCACCCTCTGGGTGAAAATGTTTTTCCTCATGTCACCTCTAATCCTTCTACCAATCATCTTAAATCTGTGCCCCCGGTAATTGACCTCTCTGTTAGGGGAAGCAGGTTCTTCCTGTCTACTCTATCTAGGCCCCTCATAATTGTGTACATCTCAATTAAGTCACCCCTCAGCCTCCTCTGTTCTAAGGAAAACAGCCCTAGCAGATCCAATCTTTCCTCATAGCTGCAACTTTCAAGCCCTAGCAACATTCCTGTAAATCTCCTCTGTACTTTCACGAGAGCAATTATGTCCTCCCTGTAATGTGGTGACCAGAACTGTACACAATACTCCAGCTGTGGCCTAACCAACGTTTTATACAGTTCCAGCATTACATCTCTGCTTTTGAATTCTATACCTCGGCCAATAAAGGGAAGCAATCCATATGCCTTTTTTTTTAAATTTCCAAAATATACTTTATTCATAAAAATCTGCAAAAATTACATTGCCAAACAGTTTCAAACGGCACCAAGAAATACAAACATTGCAAGGGAGATCAGTTTCCTTCAATACTATCATGAGTTTCTTCACAACCCTTCCATTTCACAATTGTCATGCCAATTACAGTTTTACATTTACAGCAATTGAAAATATTAACGATACAGTTCGAGGGGTTTCCCATGGATCCAGCCCCTCAGTTCAGCTTGGCGGGGGGACCTTACACTGTGGTCTTTCCCCATTGAGCCTTTGCTGCGGCTGCCCCAAGCTTTAGTGCGTCCCTCAGCACGTAGTCCTGGACCTTGGAATGTGCCAGTCTGCAACATTCGGTGGTGGACAACTCTTTGCGCTGGAAGACCAGCAAGTTTCGGGCAGACCAAAGGGCATCTTTCACCGAATTGATAGTCCTCCAGCAGCAGTTGATGTTTGTCTCGGTGTGCGTCCCTGGGAACAGCCCGTAGAGCACAGACTCCTGTGTTACAGAGCTGCTTGGGATGAACCTCGACAAAAACCACTGCATCTCTTTCCATATGCCTTTTTCACCACTTTATCTAACTGTCCTGCCACCTTCAGGGACCTGTGGACATGCACTCCAAGGTCTCTCACTTCATCTGCCCCTCTCAATATCCTCCCGTTTATTGTGTATTCTCTCACTTTATTTGCTGTCCCCAAATGCATCACCTCACACTTCTCTGGATTGAATTCCATTCGCCACTTTTCTGCCCACTCAACCAAACCATTGTTATCATTCTGGAGTCTAAAGTTATCCTCTTCACTATCAACTACACGACCAATTTTTGTATCAAATGTAAATTTCACAATCTTGATTCCCACATTTAAGTCCAAATCATTAATATATCACAAAAAGCGAGGGACCCAACAATGAGCCCTGTGGAAGGCCACTGGAAACAGCTTTCCATTCACAAAAATATCCATCGACCATTACCCTTTGTTTCCAGTCACTGAGCCAATTTTGGATCCAACCTGCCACATTCCCCTGTATCCCATGGGCTTTCATTTTACTGACCAGTCTGCCATGTGGGACCTTGTCAAATGCCTTACTAAAATCCATGTAGACAACATCCTCTGCACTATCCTCATCGATCCTCCTTGTTACTTCCTCAAAAAACTCAATCAAGTTAGTAAGATATGACCTTCCCTAATAAATCCATGCTGACTATCCCTGATTAATCCGTACCTTTCTAAGTGGCAGTTTGTCCTGTCCCTCAGAATTGATTCTAATAATTTACCCACCACCGAGGTCAGACTGACCAGCCTATAATTATCCCTCGCACATTTTTTAAACAATGGTATAATGTTCGCAGACGTCCAATCCTCTGGCACCTCGCCCGTATCCAGTGAGGATTTGAAGATGATCCTCAGCGCATCCACTATTTCCTCCCTGGCTTCCTTTAAAAACCTGGGATGCAATCCATCCGGCCCTGGTGATTTATTCACTTTCAAGGATGTCAGACCCTCTAGTATTTCCTCTCTCATTATGCTTATTGTATCTAATATTTCACACTCCTCCACTTTAACTACAATGTCTGCATCAACCGTCTCCTTTGTGAAGACAGAGACAAAAAATTCTCATTGAGAACCCTGCCCACATCTTCTGCATCCATGCATAAGTTTCCTTGCACATTTCTGATAGGCCCTACCCTTTCCTTAGTTATCTTGTTGATCTTAATATACAGATAAAACATCTTTGATTTTGCCTGCTAATAATTTTTCATGTCCTCTCTTTGCTTTTCTAATTTCCTTTTTTACTTCATCCCTGCACTTTCTATACTCCTCTAGGCTTTCTAAAGTATTAAGTTTTTTGTGATCGTCATAAGCTTTCTTTTTCTGTTTTAACTTACCCCGTAAGCTTCTAGATAACCAGGAGGCTCTAGATTTGGCTGTACCACCCTTTATCTTAGTGGGTTCATGCCTACACTGTGCCTGCAGTATCTCGCTTTTGAATGCCTCCCACTAGTTTGCCACTGATTTGCCTTCAAGTCGCTGTATCCAGTCCACTTTTGCCAGATCACCTCTCAGTTTCATAAAATTATTTACTCCAATTTAGAACTTTTACTCATCCCTCCTCACAGCTGTCTTTGATTCATTAAACAATAATGCTACGCCCCCTCCTTTTTTATCCCCCTCTCTATCCCGCCTGAAAACTCTATATCCAGGGATGTTGAGCTGCCATTCTTGCCCCTCTTTAAGCCAAGTTTCCGTTATAGAAATGATATCGTGTTGCCATGTGTCTATCTGTACCCTCAGCTAATTGGCTTTATTTACGATACTCCTTGTATATAAATAAATACCACCTAACACTGTCAAATTCCTCTGCTGCATAATTTTTAACCTTTGCTTCTGTTTTTCACAGTCACTCGCTAATTTTCTGCCTCCTGTTCCTTGCCCTGAAATTGTCCTATCTAAGACTGCCCTCAGGTTCACATCCCCCTGCCAAACTAGTTTAAACCATCCCCACCAGCACTACCAAAACTTCCTGCAAGGATATTTGTCCCAGTCCTTTTCAGGTATAGACCATCTGGTTTGTACAGGTCCCACCTTCCCCAGAACTGGTCCCAATGCCCCAGAAATCTGAAGCCCTCTCTCCCGCAGCATTTCTCCAGCCACACATTCATCTGGTGTATTTTCCAATTTCTATACTTACTCGCATGTGGCCTTGGGAGTTATCTGAAGATTACTACCGTTGAGGTCCTCCTTGCTAATCTCTTTCCTAACTCCCTAAACTCAGCCTGCAGGACCTCATCCCTCTTTCTTCCTATATCATTGGTACCAATGTGGACCTCCAGAATGCTCTGTAGCCACTTGGTGATATCCATGACCCTTGAACCAGGGAGGCAACATACCATCCTGGAATCACGTCTGCGACCACAGAAACACCTATCTGTTCCCCTAACTATAGAATCCCCTACCACTATTGCTCTCTTTTCTCCTCCCTCCCTGTACAGCTGAGCCATCCATGGTGCTCTGGTCATGACTCTCACTGCACTCTCCAGAGGAACTGTCTCTCCCATCGGTATTCAGAACTGAATACCGGTTAGAAATTAGGATGCTCTCCAGGGACTCCTGCACTACCTGCCTTGACCTTCTTGTCTGTCTGGCAGCCACCCAGTTCCTCTCTGTCTATGCTCTCTTAAGCTACGGGGTGACTACCTCTTGAAATGTGCTATCCGCATAGTTCTCTGCCTCATGGATGCGCCACAGTGACTCCAGCTACCGCTCGAGTTCAGAAACCCGGATCTCAAGCTTCTGCAGCCGGTGACACTTCCTGCAGATGCATTTGTCAAGGACACATGGTGCGTCCACGACTTCCCACATGCCATAGGAGGCACATTCCACTTGACGGAGCTGCCCTGCCATTACTTAGCTTTACAAAAGAATTATTGCTAATGTAATAAATAGAATAACTTACCAGTTACTTGCCAATCAGCTTCTTCCCCTGTACTATGGAGGCTGAAAAGGCAGAAAAGACTGCAAAGACTTCTTCCTCTAGTCAGTAAAATCCCTCATAAACACATCACAGCCTCACACTCTGTCCAATGGACACTTTCTATTTAGTAATTACTAATAAATTACACTAACTAAAACCTTACTAGTACCAACCATACCACTTACAAGGTAATTATTTGAGGGTGTGAGAACAGAATTTTCGAGAACAGAATAAACATTTAAGATGAAATAATTAATCAATCATGTATTACTAACAAACTAACCTTGGAGCTGCACAGACAGCTTATCAGAAATAACTTCATAGCTTCAGGGCTGCACAGACAGCTTATCAGTTGAAATAGACTAACAAGCTAAAAACTAACAGGACAGCTGCAGCCTGCCGAAGAGTAGCCTATTGTACAACAATCAGCCCAACGTTCCAAGGAGATAGGGGAATAAGAAACTGCTTGAGGAGAGGATGACAAGGCAGTACCCCAATCAGGCCCTGACACCAAGAAACTGCAAAGTTTGTAAACCAATTGGGAACATAAAGGGGGTGTCACTGATGTGTATGAAGAACTATAAGGAAAGGCTTGTTTTTCCCTGCTCAGAAAGGAGAGGGCAGGAGGAGACAAGGGAGAGAAAAGGAGAGGAGAGAAGAGCCCAGGTGTTGTTGTTGTTTGCTTTGCTGATGATGTAACCAAGAAGTACTGCAATAAAGTTTCTTAAAGCTACAGTCGGACTTCGTCTTTCTTTGTGTAACTAATGGGATCCAACAACATGGCGTAGTCGGCAGGATCGCTGGAGGATAAAGACTGAAGCCACAGACATCGGACCTATCGGCGCCCCCAGAGGTAAGGACTCCTCTTTATGTTAAAAGTTCTTGGTCGTTGTCTAAATTTCGGTTCCCTGCCACGCGATCCCGAACTTGGCGGTATTTGACGGAAATACCCTTTCTTGATGTCTACCCCTTTCTAGATGTCTAACTTGTCGGTATTTGACGAAATACCTATTTGGCGAAAAGCCTGACGGCTCGAGACCTACTTCCCTACCTGAATGGATAAAATGACAGACGAAGGCAACCGACAGTTACCAACTACCGTCAAAGGTGGGCGGGCCCCACCTGACATTCCCGAAGATGAAATACTTCGGCAGTTGAAAGAATATGTAGAGCAACAGTTTAATCTGGCTAAAGCGTACACTGAAATTGGGCAAAAATATGGTACCTCCACGGGACAGTGGTCCCTAGAAGATATAGAGAGAGTCTGGGGAAAAACAACCCATATAAAGGATAAAGAACGGACCCAATGGTCCCTGGCCGTAATGGGCCAGATTCGGCAGCGCAATGAGATTATGCGACAAGCCCAATGTGATCGCAACCTAACAAGTGCAAAGGATCAATTGAAGGCCTGCCAAAAACCTAAATTGGAACAGTTAGAAATTGAAAAACAATCTGAAAAGGAAAGGCTACAGATTGAAATTAAAGAGCTTAAAAAACAACTACAAGACCAGCAGACGCCCCAACCGAAGGAACCGGGACAGCTCTGCGAACCCCGCCGACCACCTCCAACTAACTTGTATCTGAGTTTGAAGTCGTTACAAACGGAATAACGGAAGATGCAACTGCGTGAAGCAGGTCTAGCCGAGTCTTCCAGTGAAGAAAGTGACAATGATGATGGGTTACCGTTTCCGCGACTAGCTCCCCTTAAACAGAAACGCGTTAAGGTCAAGACGGAAAAGAAGACTGTGAACGGTAGCGAAGTCACCACGGCCGAGCACAACGCGTACTGGACACACGTCCCGGCTTCCCCTGAGAAAACTGACAAGTGGTCCACAAGATTGCCCGACCCGAAGAAAGGGGGTCTGAAAACGTGGGAGCAGCTGGAACGATTGAAGGGAATTTACAATCTCCACCCATGGGACGGGGTACAGATTTTAGCCGTAATGGTGCCCGGGCGAGCGGGCCGAAAGCTAAGGAGAGAGGTCCAAATTGCTTTGGGTGCAGATGAACAGCTACTTGACGCCGGATGGATTGCGATTAACACCTGGTTGCGAGAGTTTTGTCTTGTAAAAACGGACTGGAGCAAAGTTGCAGCCTGTCAGCAGAAGAACTCCGAGGACGTGCGGGAGTATGAAGAGAGGTTCAGGTCCACCTGGGTGGAATACTCGGGGATAGTAGACCCTATTCCAGAGGATCTGGACAACACCAGCTTTGGACCCTTAAAATCCGCTTTTGTTGATGGACTAAAGCCAGAACTGTCTAAAATACTGAAGGCCACCCTACCGGGGTGGGACGCGGTAAGAGTGACATACTCAGAGTTAATTGACAGATGCGCTCAGCTGGACAGGGATATGGGAGTCAAGCTTCGAGCCATGCAGACGGATCCAGTACCGAAAGAGCCTGACAAAGAGCAAGATAGGCAACCTGGCCCGTTACTATTGCGGGAAGGAAGGCCATTGGGCTAAGTCATGTAGAGCGAGAGGACGAGGCAGAGGACGCCAAGGACGCAACCCGGCACCCAAACCAGCTCCCTCCACTGATGCCAACGACCTCTTTGAGAAGTTCAAACGGTTGACGCCCCAGCAACAGAAGGAGATGTCCTCCTTAATCGATGCGACAAAAAACTAGAGGAGCCCTCCCTTGCCCTTTCGGCGCCTCTCCTAGCGCTGGTAGAAAATAGAAAAGATGGATTGTATGTAACTGCGAGGGTGGGCGATCAAGACATTGACTTCTTATTGGATACTGGAGCCGAATTAACGTGTCTACCTCAACAATACGGAAACTCCCTACCGATGGACAGTAAGACTAAAAGAGCTTACGCAGCTGGGGGCAATGGGTTGGTAATTAAGAGGACCCAGCCCGTACGCATCAGTCTTGGTCCGCACGAAATGATAACACCTGGGTAGGTCCGGTGGACCAAGCACTCCTCGGTATGGACGTTCTCACTCAGCTGAACTCTTCGTTGCATTTCGAAGGCAGCCAAGTAACTTGGTCTATCAGAAGTTTGAAGAAAGAGCAGCTGAGGGAGCACCCAATATGGGCCCAGGATAAGAACGATTGTGGGCTACTTCAGATGGAACCAGCAACGTTTACAGGATCTGCTCCACACTGTACTAAGCAATACCCCATCAGTCAAACATCTATTGCAGGAATCCTACCTGTAATTAGACAGCTAGAGGAGTGAGGCGTGCTGGTTAAAACACACAGTACCTCAAACAGCCCTGTGTGGCCAGTACGGAAGCCAAACGGGACCTGGCGGTTTACTGTCGACTATAGAAAGGCTAACCAGTGTATTGATCAAAAGGCCCCTCTGGTAGCTGACCCCTCTAAGGTATTTAATGCCCGGAGGTTGCAAAAAAAAAAAACGCACCAAAACCCGTGAGAGAGAGAGAGAGAGAGGAGCCAGAGCAGCCCGAGGAGCAACAGGACCGGAGGTTGCAAAAAAAAAAACGCGCCAAAACCCTTGAATTACCTTTTGTTTCGGCGGACCAGGGGACTGCTGGGTGAGTAAAAACCTATATATTTGGGCAGTGGCTGAACCCAAGACACTACACGTGTAGTGTCTCCCACCCGCCCTCCTCCTCTAACCAAAAAAAAAGAACTCTGGTGTGTTGATAAGGTAAGCTTTTTTATTTCTTCTGTATTGTGTGATTGGTTAAAAATTTACTTTCTTTTTATTACTTTCTTTTTTTGATTTATCTATTAATTGGTTATTTGAAAAAGACCATAGCAGAGAAGTATCAGAAAGTATTTAACTCATAAATTTATATAAAGTAGTAAAGTAATTAACTAAGTAGAGATGGCTGGGCAGGTGATGTGCTGTAGCTGTATGATGTGGGAGCTGGCTGATCCCATTGTGAACGGCAGGGACCACATCTGCAGCAAGTGTTGGTTGCTGGAAGAACTCCGGCTCAGAGTTGATGATCTGGAATCTGAGCTTCAAACACTGCGGCACATCCGGGAGGGGGAGAGTTACCTGGACGTTTTGTTTCAGGAGGCAGTCACACCTGGTAGATTAAGTAATTCAAATTCAGTTAGTGATCAGGGACAACAGGGTGTGATTGCAAGTGAGGCAGGTAGGGGGATCCTGAGTTCAGGAGTGGAGGAGCCTCAGCCTTTGACCTTATCCAACAGGTACGAGATACTTGCTCCCTGTGTGGATGAGGAAAAGGGCTGCGGGGAGGATGAGCCAACTGACCATGGCAACATGGTGCAGAAGGCCATTCAACAGGGGGGAGCAAAAAGACAAGTGGTAGTTATAGGGGATTCTATAATTAGGGGGATAGATAGTATCCTTTGCAAGCCGGATCGGGAGTCCCGCATGGTGTGTTGCCTGCCCGGTGCCAGGGTGCAGGACATCTCTGACCGGCTTGAAAGGATATTGGAGCGGGAGGGGGAGGATCCAGTTGTTGTGGTCCACGTTGGGACTAACAACATAGGCAAGGCTAGGATGGAGGACCTGTTTGGGGATTATAAAGCACTAGGAATGAAATTAAGGAACAGGTCCTCGAGGGTCATAATCTCCGGATTACTGCCCGAGCCACGTGCAAATTGGCTTAGGGATAAGAATATTAGGGAAGTAAACATGTGGCTAAGGGAGTGGAGTGGGAAAGAGGGGTTCCATTTCATGGGGCATTGGCATCAGTTTTGGAACCGGGGGGATCTGTACCGATGGGACGGTCTCCACCTGAACCGATCTGGAACCAGTGTTCTAGCGAAACGGATAAATAGGGTGGTCTCTAGGACTTTAAACTAGTGACTCGGGGGGAAGGGAAAGGGAAAACGACAGGGAGTATGATGGTAAATAAAAAGGTAAGCAGCAGGTTAACATGTGTGCAGGAGAGTTTAAGTTCAAGGCAGACTATGAAAGAAGCAGAAAGGAAGGATAACTCAGGAGTTATTATTAGAGATGTTGGGAATCATGAGGGCAAGAAAGCTAGCATAAAGGCACTTTACCTGAATGCTCGTAGCATTCGTAACAAGGTTGATGAGTTAACGGCACAAATCATCGCAAATCAATATGATTTGGTAGCCATTATGGAGACATGGTTACAGGTTGGTCACGACTGGGAGTTAAATATCCAGGGGTACCAGACTATTCGGAAAGACAGACAGGAAGGTAAGGGAGGTGGTGTAGCTCTGATATTCAAGGACGACATCAGGGCAGTGCTGAGAGATGATATAGGTTCTATGGAGAATGAGGTTGAATCCATTTGGGTGGAAATTAGAAACTCTAAGAAGAAAAAGTAATTGATAGGCGTAGTCTATAGGCCACCAAATAATAACATCACATTGGGGCGGGCAATAAACAAAGAAATAACTAATGCCTGTAAAAATGGTACGGCAATTATCATGGGGGATTTTAATCTACATGTAGATTGGTCGAACCAGCTCAGTCAGGGTAGCCTTGAGGAGGAGTTCGTTGAGTGTATCCGTGATAGTTTTCTTGAACAGTATGTAATGGAACCGACGAGGGAGCAAGCTATCCTAGATCTAGTCCTGTGTAATGAGACAGGAATAATTAATGACCGCATAGTTAGGGATCCTCTTGGAAGGAGTGATCACAGTATGGTTGAATTTAAAATACAGATGGAGAGTGTGAAGATAAAATCCAACACCAGGGTCCTGCGCTTGAACAAGGGGGACTACAATAGAATGAGGGAGGACTTGGCTAAAGTAGACTGGAAACAAAGATTTTATGGTGGGACAGTTGATGAGCAGTGGAGGACTTTCAAAGCAATTTTTCAAAGTGCTCAGCAAAAGTATATTCCAGTGAAAAGGAAGGACTGGAAGAAAAGGGGTAATCTGCCATGGGTGTCTAAGGAAATAAGGGAGGCTATCAAATTGAAAGAGAAGGCATTCAAAGTGGCCAAAAACAGCATGATACTAGAAGATTGGGAAAACTTTAAAGGTCAACAGAAAGCCACAAAAAGAGCTATAAAGAAAAGTAAGATAGAACATGAGAAAAAACTAGCACAGAATATAAAGACTGATAGCAAAAGTTTCTATAAATATATAAAACGAAAAAGAGTGGCTAAAGTAAACGTTGGTCCTTTAGAGGATGAGAAGGGAAATTTAGTTATGGGATATGATGAAATGGCCGAGGCATTGAACAGGTATTTTGTATCGGTCTTCACAGTGGAGGACATTAATAACATGCCAGTAATTGACAAAGAGACGAACGTAGGTGAGGACCTGGAAACAATCATTATTACGGAAGAGGTAGTGTTAGGCAAGCTAATGGAGCTAAGGATTGATAAGTCTCCTGGCCCTGATGGAATGCATCCCAGGGTACTAAAAGAGATGGCAGGAGAAATAGCAGGTGCCCAAAATTCGCTGGACTCTGGGGTAGCCCCAGCAGATTGGAAAACAGCAGATGTGACGCCACTGTTTAAAAAGGGAGGTAGACAAAAGATGGGGAATTATAGACCGGTTAGCTTAACCTCTGTAGTGGGGAAGATGCTTGAGTCTATTATCAAGGAGGAAATAGCACGGCATCTCAATAGAAATTGTCCCGTTGGGCAGACGCAGCATGGGTTCATGAAGGGCAGGTCATGCTTGACAAATCTTTTGGAATTCTATGATGACATTACGAGCAAGGTGGACAATGGGGACCCAGTGGATGTGGTGTACCAAGATTTCCAAAAGGCCTTCGACAAGGTGCCGCACAAGAGGCTGCTGCATAAGATAAGGATGCATGGCGTTAGGGGTAAAGTATTAGCATGGATAGAGGATTGGTTGACTAACAGGAAGCAGAGAGTGGGGATAAATGAGTGCTATTCTGGTTGGCAATCAGTCACTAGTGGTGTGCCTCAGGGATCGGTGTTGGGACCGCAATTATTTACAATTTATATAGATGATTTGGAGTTGGGGACCATGTGTAGGGTGTCAAAGTTTGCAGATGACACTAAGATGAGTGGGAGAGCAAAGTGTGCAGATGACTGTGAAACTTTGCAGAGGAACATAGATACATTGAGTGAGTGGGCAAAGGTCTGGCAGATGGAATACAATGTTAATAAATGTGAAGTCATTCATTTCGGTAGGAGTAACAGTAAAAAAGATTATTACTTGAATGGTAAAAAGTTGCAGCATGCTGCTATGCAGAGGGACCTGGGTGTCCTTGTGCATGAATCGCAGAAGGTTGGTCTGCAGGTACAGCAAGTAATTAGGAAGGCAAATGGAATTTTGTCCTTCATTGCTAAAGGGATTGAGTTTAAAAGCAGAGAGGTTATGTTGCAGCTGTATAAGGTACTGGTGAGGCTGCACCTGGAGTACTGTGTGCAGTTTTGGTCTCCTTACTTGAGAAAGGATGTACTGGCACTGGAGAGGGTGCAGAGGAGGTTCACTAGGTTGATTCCGGAGTTGAGGGGGTTGACTTATGAGGAGACACTGAGTAGATTGGGATTATATTCATTGGAATTCAGAAGAATGACATATAAAATTATGAAGGGAATAGATAAGATACAAGTAGAGAGGATGTTTCCACTGGCAGGTGAAGCTAGGACAAGAGGGCATAGTCGCAAGATTAGAGGGAGCAGATTTAGGACTGAATTAAGAAGGAACTTCTTCACCCAGAGGGTTGTTAATCTATGGAATTCCTTGCCCAGTGAAGTAGTTGACGCTTCTTCAGTAAATGTTTTTAAAGCTAAGGTAGATATCTTTTTGAACAATAAAGGAATTAAGGGATACGGTGAGAGAGCGGGTAAGTGGATCTGAGTCCACGAAAAGATCAGCCATGATCTTATTGAATGGCGGAGCAGGCTCGAGGGGCCGGACGGCCTACTCCTGCTCCTATTTTTATAGTTCTTATAAGCCGGAACACGAATGGTTCTCTGGTATCGATATGGCCAACGGATTTTGGTCGGTGCCACTGGCACCCGAAGTCCAACCATGGTTTGCCTTTACTGTACAACAACAACAACAGTACACCTGGACTCGCCTGCCGCAGGGTTTCCACAACAGCCTCATGGTATTTCATATGGCCCTACAAAACCATTTGAGGAGGTTACCTTCCATGTACTCCACGGTCATCCAGTACGTGGACGACATCATGTTAGCCTCTGAGACAGAAGAACAGCACGAGCAAGATCTGTGTACCCTGCTGGACCACCTTCATCAGAGAGAACACAAAGCCAGTATCGACAAAGCACAGATAGCAGAAGGAGAGGTCGTGTACCTGGGACAAAAGATTTCGAAAGGAAAGAGAGAACTCACCCAGGACAGGACCGCCGCCATTCGAGCTGCCAAACTGCCCACCACAATCCAGGAGCTTAGGTCCTTTTTGGGTTCGTGTAACTTCAACAGAAACTGGATCGACTCCTACACACAGCTGGCTCAACCATTAACTGATCTCTTGAAGGGAAAGCGGGCCTCTAAAGAATCAGTTGCCCTAACCAAAGAACAACAAGAAGCTTTCGAAAACTTAAAGAGGGCTTTGTGCTCAGCGCCAGCCCTGGGAATCCCTGACAATGGGAAACCGTTTACCATATTTGTACACGAAAAAGAGGGATATATGACGGCCATACTGACACAGGAGCACGGGGACAAACAGAGACCTATTGGATACTATTCGAAAAGACTGGACACTGCCGCCCTAGGATGGGGCAGTTGTTTAAGAGCTATGGAAGCTACATGCCAAGCAGTAATGGCTACTGCAAGTCTGGTATTAGATCAAAAGTTAACCGTTAAGTGTCCACACACAGTCCACACTTTGCTATCTATGAACAGAGTATCCCAAGTGACAGCAGCCAGATGGACCCGATGGACAACAGTCCTAGAGGCTCCTAATCTCCACATTGTCCAGGCCAGCCCGGTAAATCCGGCGACTATGCTCCCGTGGCCTGAAGAGATGGAGGAAGAAGAACATGATTGCGTGGAGATTATGGAAGAAACAGAGGAGGTAACCCTAGCAGCAGAGGAAGCATTGCTCAACCCAGATTTAATCCTATTCACAGACGAATCCTCCAACGGTACACGGAAAGCAGGATGGGCAGTTACAACCCTACATGAAGTTGTAGAAGCGGGATGCCTGCCTTCAGGGACATCGGCCCAACAAGCCGAACTGCGAGCCCTGTTGGAAGCATGTCGAATAGCAGAGGGGAAGATAGCTAATATTTACACAGACTCACGGTATGCTTTTGGAGTCGCTCATGACTTTGGTCAGTTGTGGCGCAAAAGAGGATTTC